>NC_084573.2:26485000-26565000 GCF_033978685.3 Nerophis lumbriciformis
GTGTTACGGTGCAGATGTTCTCCCGAAATGTGTTTTCTCATTCTTGTTTGGTGTGGGTTCACAGTGTGGCGCATATTTGTGACAGTGTTAAAATTGTTTATACGGCCACCCTCAGTGTGACCTGTATGGCTGTTGACCAAGTATGCTTTGCATTCACTTGTGTGTGTGAAAAGCCGTAGATATTATGTGGCTGGGCCGGCACGCAAAGGCAGTGCCTTTAAGGTTTATTGGCGCTCTGTACTTCTCCCTACGTCCGTGTACACAGCGGCGTTTTAAAAAGTCATACATTTTACTTTTTGAAACAGATACCGATCATTTTGAAACCGATACCGATAAATTCCGATATTACATTTTAAAGCATTTATCGGTCGATAATATCAGCAGTCCGATATTATCGGACATCTCTACTACTGACTGCATCTGAAGTAAACGAGCTGCACCTTAGCTACATAAATTACATTACAAAAACAATGTGTAACGCCAAAAAGAGGAGGGCTTAAAGGAATGCCTTGAGGAACGCCGTTGTTATTTAAATTACAACTTTGGACCCCAGTTTCCTATGTTGGCTAGCAAGGTGAAAATGCCAATACAAGGATGTCTCAATGTGTTTACAGTAGTCCAGGTTCCTCTATAGCAGTCCTTCTCAAACAATGGGGCGGGCTTCCTTTAGGGGGGCGGAGTTCGTTGTCAGGGGGGGGCACGTGTGACCTTGGGGAACATGCTTTTTTTGCCGTACCAGAATATGATGAAGTGTATGCAGCACTTGGCTTCACTGTAACCACGATGGGAGACGAGGAAAGACCGTTGTGTTGTTTACTTTAATGTTAATAAGCTTACAATGTTATGCTGAGGTATAGTTATAACAGTTTTATAGACAAATTATACCATTTATAGTTACGGTGGACAGTGTTCTTCTTCCTAGGGGGGGCGTAATAGAAAATATTTGAGAAGCACTGCTCGATACCAATGGTCAAAATATCAACACTGCCTTAGGAATCTTACTCTTGATTTTATTGGTATTCTGTAATTATATCTAACCTACATACACTTTACAACCTTGTCAAAATATGAAACAATGTGTTAATCACAAACATTATTTATTTAACATATAAACCTTGAGCTTAGGTCAGGCTGGTTAGAAGTTAGAATTACTAACCAAATATACATATAATATATAATTAAATAAATAAACTAAATTAATGATCAATAACTGAACTGTCATTAACATTAAAGGGGAACATTATCACAATTTCAGAAGGGTTAAAACCATTAAAAATCAGTTCCCAGTGGCTTATTTTATTTTTCGAAGTTTTTTTTCAAAATTTTACCCATCACGCAATATCCCTAAAAAAAGCTTCAAAGTGCCTGATTTTAACCATCGTTATATACACCCGTCCATTTTCCTGTGACGTCACATAGTGATGCCAACACAAACAAACATGGCGCATAGAACAGCAAGCTATAGCGACATTAGCTCGGATTCAGACTCGGATTTCAGCGGCTTAAGCGATTCAACAGATTACGCATGTATTGAAATGGATGGTTGTAGTATGGAGGCAGGTAGCGAAAACGAAATTGAAGAAGAAACTGAAGCTATTGAGCCATATCGGTTTGAACCGTATGCAAGCGAAACCGACGAAAACGACACGACAGCCAGCGACACGGGAGAAAGCGAGGACGAATTCGGCGATCGCCTTCTAACCAACGATTGGTATGTGTTTGTTTGGCATTAAAGGAAACTAACAACTATGAACTAGGTTTACAGCATATATAATACATTTGGCAACAACATGCACTTTGAGAGTGCAGACAGCCCAATTTTCATCAATTAATATATTCTGTAGACATACCCTCATCCGCTATCTTTTCCTGAAAGCTGATCTGTCCAGTTTTGGAGTTGATGTCAGCAGGCCAGGGAAGCTAGGGTCGATATTCTTCTCTTGATCATCTTCGGTGGCATAAGGGACGGTGTGAGCCAAGACATCCAGGGGGTTTAGCTCGCTCGTCTGCGGGAACAAACTGCCGCCATTGCTTGCCGTGCTACCGAGGTCCTTTGTCCCTGAATTGCTCACACACTCCGGCAGATTCAATGGGGGTCTGGCGGCCGATTTCTTTGACTTTATCGTTGGAAATGCATCTGCTTTGAGTGTCGCAGGATATCCACACATTCTTGCCATCTCTGTCGTAGCATAGCTTTCGTCGGTAAAGTGTGCGGAACAAACGTCCAATTTCTTGCCACTTTCGCATCTTTGGGCCACTGGTGCAACTTGAATACGTCCCTGTTTGTGTTGTTACACCCTCCGACACCACACCAACGAGGCATGATGTCTCCAAGGTATGGAAAACAGTCGAAAAAACGGAAAATAACAGAGCTGATTTGACTCGGTGTTTGTAATGTGTTTGAGGAAATGGCGGATTGCTTCCCGATGTGACGTCACGTTGTGACGTCATCGCTCCGAGAGCGAATAATAGAAAGGCGTTTAATTCGCCAAAATTCACCCATTTAGAGTTCGGAAATCGGTTAAAAAAATATATGGTCTTTTTTCTGCAACATCAAGGTATATATTGACGCTTACATAGGTCTGGTGATAATGTTACTCTTTAAAGTGCAAATGAAAATACAGCTTCAGCACATGAGTCATATTTTTTGCGCTCAAGAAACTTCTCTACGACTCCAGACTTCTTCTGTTTGTTTGATATTGTCATTACTGCCATGTGTGGTGGGAAAGTGTATGACAGCTGAGTACTGCTACGGCTCATAGGGACCACAGCTGAGAAACAGATATATGTTGGCCTGGGCCCAACAACGGGTCCAGGCCCTATGGTTAAGAAACACTAATCTGGATTACTAGGAAGGGAAGTGTTTTAAATATGGATTCAAATCATCATAGGTCCCATTTAGGAGAAATCTGCGTAGGTTATGGATCTATGTTGTGAGTATATGCATACTTGCCAACCTTGAGACCTCCGATTTCGGGAGGTGGGGGGTGGGGGGCGGGGGGCGGGGTTGGGGGCGTGGTTAAGATATATATATATAAGAAATACTTGACTTTCAGTGAATTCTAGCTATATATATATATATAAAAATAAAAGAAATACTTGGAATTTCAGTGTTCATTTATTTACACATATACACACACATAACACTCATCTACTCATTGTTGAGTTAAGGGTTGAATTGTCCATCCTTGTTCTATTCTCTGTCACTATTTCAGAACACACACATTATACAAATATACATTATAGAATCAATAAGAAAACGGGAGCTCTAATTTGGGAGTCTGAATTAGGATCAGAAGTTCCTATATAAACATTGCGCACTCACGTCGCCTTTTTGTATTGATTACTGCAGCTGTGCACTGGATTCATTCACAAATACAAACTACAACTCACAAACACTTTAGAGTTAGGCTCCACCATCAGAATGTGTACTTAAACTTATAAAGATCACATGGATATTATTCAGTGAGTTGATTCACCAAAACTAACCTGTTATACAGGAAGAAAAAGCACACAGGACGTTTCAATTGTTCACAGACTGGTCGCGCTCATCAGAATGACAAGACACTTCCGGTCTGCAGGTGATAGCATTCAATTGGGAAGAAACGCCCTACTGCCCCCTACTGACCAGTGTGAATACTTATAAATGTGTAATGACAGCTCCAAAAACGAATTCAAACCACAAAATAAAATAAATAAATCAACACAAAAATGTGACACATTATGGGTGGGTCACATATGCATGTACAGTAGATGGCAGTATTGTCCTGTTTAAAAGTGTCACAACATTGCTGTTTACGGCAGACGAACTGCTTTAGGGTAGATGAAGACTTGACTGCTGTTGTTGTGTGTTGTTACCGCGCTGGGAGGACGTTAATGAAACTGCCTAACAATAAACCCACATAAGAAACCAAGAACTCGCCCTCGATCATTCTACAGTTATAACGTGATTGGGCAAGCAGGCTGTTTATATTGTGGGAACGGACGTGAGAACAGGCTGTCAACACGTCACTCAGGTCCGCATGGAGCTGGAGGGGGTGTGGCCTCCAGCTACGCCTGAATTTCGGGAGATTTTCGGGAGAAAATTTGTCCCGGGAGGTTTTCGGGAGAGGCGCTGAATTTCGGGAGTCTCCCAGAAAATCCGGGAGGGTTGGCAAGTATGGTATATGACTCCATATTAACACTACTGTTTACAGTTAGTTTATTCAACACCGTATCGATAATAATAATAATAATATCATAAATTTGCGACTGTAAAGTCGAATATATTTTTAGTGGCCCTTTAGGGGCGTTCGCCGCCCAACAATGGGCCCTATGGTTATGAAACAATGCTCGATGCAACATGAGCACTCTAGGGTTTTTGAGAATTTGCTGCAAAAATGTTTGTCCCCCAAGTTTTGAACTGAATTTGCAGGCCCGTATGGTATCATTCCTCTGAGCCAGATTGGGTTAGCGAGTTGCCAGTTGAATAGCCTTGGTGTGTATGGCCTAAATCTGCTGGGATAGGCCCCAGCTGATTGATTGATTGATTGAAACTTTTATTAGTTGATTGCACAGTACAGTACATATTTCGTACAATTGACCACTAAATGGTAACACCCGAATAAGTTTTTCAACTTGTTTAAGTCGGGGTCCACTTAAATCGATTCATGGTACAGATATATACTATCATCATAATACAGTCATCACACAAGTTAATCATCAGAGTATATACATTGAATTATTTACATTATTTACAATCCGGTTAGGTTTGGTTGATATCAGCATTTCAGTCATCAACAATTGCATCATCAGAGAAATGGACATTGAAACAGTGTAGGTCTGACTTGGTAGGATATGTACAGCAAGTAGTGGACATAGAGAGAGAGATCAGAAAGCATAAGAACAAGTATCTACATTTGATTATTTACAATCCGGGGAGGAGGGATGTGGAAGGATGAGGGTGTTGATCCAGGGTTGCAGTTGCCTGGAGGTGTTCTTTTAGTGTGGTTTTGAAGGAGGATAGAGATACCCTTTCTTTTATACCTGTTGGGAGTGCATTCCATATTGATGTGGCATAGAAGGAGAATGAGTTAAGACCTTTGTTCGATCGGAATCTGGGTTTTTAACGTGTTAGTGGAGCTCCCCCTGGTGTTGTGGTTATAACGGTCATTTACGTTATGGAAGTAGTTTGTCATGTACTTCGGTATCAAGGAGGTGTAGCGGATTTTATAGACTAGGCTCAGTGCAAGTTGTTTTACTCTGTCCTCCACCCTGAGCCAGCCCACTTTGGAGAAGTGGGTAGGAGTGAGGTGTGATCTGGGGTGGAGGTCTAGAAGTAATCTGACTAGCTTGTTCTGGGATGTTTGGAGTCTAGATTTGAGGGTTTTGGAGGTGCTGGGGTACCAGGAGGTGCATGCGTAATCGAAAAAGGGTTGAATGAGAGTTCCCGCTCGTATCTTCATGGTGCTTTTGTTGACCAGAGAGGAGATTCTGTAGAGAAATCTCATTCAGCTCACCTGAAACTCTTAACATAATAAGTATTGGGAACCAAACAATTCAATTTGATTCTGATTCTTGGAGTGACGATTCGAATCAGAATCGATTCTTGATTCAAAACAAATCTCGATTCAAATCGGTTCTCGCAATATATTATTTAGTATAATAATTATAATGCAACTATTCAAAACAAGGTACAGGTTAGAAAAGCTCCTTCTGGTCCAGTTACATTGAAATGGCCTAAAAATGTATTCTAAAAATGCATTCTTATATACACACACACACACACACACACACACACACACACACACACACACACACACACACACACACACACACACACACACACACACACACACACACACACACACACACACACACATTCTTGTAAATGTATTACATTTATTAGATTTAAAAAAATAATTATGAATCGATTTAAAATCGGGATGAATAGGAATTGTGTTTCGGATGTGAATCATTTTTTTTGTGCTCCCCTAATAATTAGGGTTGAAAGAAATAATTTTAATACACAAGACAAAAAGTGTGTATTTCAAATCAGAGGGGTCCAAAGTGTGGCCTGGTGCCATTTTTGGCCCAGCGCTTATCTATTATTGGGTCTAGGCATGTTCCAAAAATCGAATGAACTCGCAATATAATCAATAATTTTGGCATGTAAGTATGTCCCTCTTAAAAAAATTTTTGTTGTTGTTTTTTTTAAATAAAAACCGTACATTTGTGAGTAGTTGATGCTGAATTTACAATTTGAATAAGAATAAGTATGCACAAGTGAACATGGCGTGCAGTGTTATTTACTGTAGCTGCAGTCAGCTCGCTTTAAAGTGCACTAGCAAGAAGGTGAGCAGCAGTCGCACGAAGCTGTCATGTGACATTTCAGCGGCTTGACAATGACAGCTTTTTTTTTTTTTGTTACTGTACATCCACGTCAGCAGTTTGCTGGTGGAGTTCCGTGAAGCAGTGTCGTTGTCATGAAGTACCTGCCACCAAAAAGTTTGTTTAGAAGTGAAAGGAGAAGGAAGTTGTAAATGTGTAGCACTTTTTACTTAAAAGTGCTTACTCTGCGTTATAAATAACCCTGTCGCACATTATCTTCACATACAGGACATGGATTGTAAAACTATTACAGTAGGTCTGGATTCGGTTTGGCCTCATTCCTGTGAGAATCCTGCGTGTGACGTTGAAGCATTAAGGAGTGGGTGTTGGTTAATTTATCCAAATCTAGCTGCAGCGTGCTCAAACAACCACCAGGTGGCATCTGTGAGCAGATAATATCATATCATCTCTTTCTCTTTTGGCCTTATCAAGTCTTCACATGGAGAAAACACCATAGTAGTGTATTAGTCACTCACACTTTAAGTTAGGGATGAGCAGAGGTGGGTAGTAACGCGCTACATTTACTCCGTTACATCTACTTGAGTAACTTTTGGGATAAATTGTACTTCTAAGAGTAGTTTTAATGCAACATACTTTTACTTTTACTTAAGTATATTTATAGAGAAGGAACGCTACTTTTACTCCGCTACTTTTATCTACATTCAGCTCGCTACTCGCTACTAATTTTTATCCATCTGTTAATGCACGCTTTGTTTGTTTTGGTCTGTCAGACAGACCTTCAAAGTGCCTGCCTTACTGGTGACGTTTCATTTCGTTCCACCAATCAGATGTAGTCACTGGTGACGTTGGACCAATCAAACAGAGCCAGGTGGTCACATGACCTGACTTAAACAAGTTGAAAAACTTATTGGGGTGTTACCATTTAGTGGTCAATTGTACGGAATATGTACTGTACTGTGCAATCTACTAATAAAAGTTCCAATCAATCAATCAAAAGTGTGAAGGAAAAAAGATACGTTTTTATTTCAACCGTACATCCCGTCAAAAGCCTAAAGACTGACTGCACAGTTCCTGTCTTCACAATAAAAGTGCCGCTCCATCGCGCCTGCGCTTTCAAAACAAGAGTCTCCGAAAGCCAGCGCAAACAAGCTAGCAAGCTAAGGAGTTTGACGCCAATATATTTCTTGTAAAGTGTATAAAAACGAATATTGAAGCTGTACAAATAAGATGCCAAAAACCCACCACTTTCATGTAGTATTAGACAGAAAGGAGGAACTTTTCTTCTCCTCCATTTGAAAACGTGGACGTTATCATCACGACTGTCTGATTACAATCAACGCAAGTCATCAGAATCAGGTAATACACCAACTTATATTCTAGTCTTCATGAAAGAAAGGAATCTATATGTTAAACATGCATGTATATTCATTAAAACATCTTTAACATGTAAACAAAAACAGCAAAATAAATACATATAAATTATATACTGTATATATCAATGTATATGTATATATACATACATATATATATATATATATATATATATATATATATATATGTGTGTGTGTGTATGTTACTCATCAGTTACTCAGTACTTGAGTAGTTTTTTCACAACATACTTTTTAAGTAAATATTTGGGTGACTACTCCTTACTTTTACTTGAGTAATAAATCTCTAAAGTAACAGTACTCTTACTTGAGTACAATTTCTGGCTACTCTACCCACCTCTGGGGATGAGGCAAAAAGTAATCCAGACCTACTGTTAAATAACTTGTTCACTAATGTGTTTTTGTATATTATCTTTACTACATTTTATTATTTGGTATTTGTGTTTGTTTCTGATAGGTACAACAAGGAGGGGAAAACATAAAAATAACATAAAATAATGTATTTATAAAAATATGACAAGATTTGTCATTGTGAGTATTCAGATGTACTTATATATAATATGTATCCTGTAAAATATATACCAACTATTGTTACATAAAGGTTATGTATTGTATTGTTGATAAATAATTAGGTTATTATTATTATTATTATTATTATCATATCTGAGTGATGTTATGATAAGCTTTTGCTTCTTCCTGCTGGTTTTCCGGCACACACCAGGCTTATTTTTTAACTTTCTTTTAATACTACTATTGTTTTTTTCAGATGCCGATGTTGTATCGAAGATGCTATGTTTGCTTGTTTTTCCCCCCAAAATAAATGAATGAAATAGGATGAAATTTGTTGTATTTTGCTTGCTTGTTTATTTTGTTATTATCTTTGTTATTTTACATATCTTTTTGGTGGATGAAGCAGAGCAATGTTGAAAAATTAGAAAATGTGCAATTTTCCCCCAAATGTATTGCAATAAACAGTGCTGTCAAATGATACATTTGTTAAAATCAGACAAAATCACACGTTTGAGATGTGATTGGTCACAATAACAATAAATCTACTTCAAGTTGCGTGCATAGTTTAAAATAACTTTTTAACATTTTTTTTTAAATATTTTAGCACCAATGCAATTTAACTGTCAGAATGTCATACATGATTATTTTTCTAAGTGTGTTCCTTGAATGCACCACATTTATTAGATAAAACTTGGTAACAGTAGTATGTAGTTCCATCAGGGTGTATTTTGAAGCAAAAATGTCAGTAAACAAACAATAGTGGTTACCTAAACTATCCATGGTTAAACCAGGTAAAGCAGCATCCATCCATCCATCCATTTTCTACCGCTTGTCCCTAGGTATAGTGCATTTGCATGTGTGCAATAAGTATTATTATTGCTAATTTTTGGTTATTCGTTGTGTCTTACTTTTGTAGCTGTATGCAGAAATGGCGCCGCTGAAATGGCAGCTTGTTGCATCTGCTCTGTGCTCTTTTAATGTATTTGATGTCCTTTGTGTTTTTTAATGTTTCCCTCTTGCTTTCATGTGTTTATACCTTATTTTTGTTGACTTTTCGTTTCTGCAACCACATAATTTCCCCATTTTTTGGGGGAAAAAAATGCCTATCCAATGCTATCCTATCCTTACCTTTAAATGCGATAATTTTTCTTCATGAATCACATGAACTATTTAAATTTGACAGCCCTACGATTAAATGTATCCAAAATAATAATTATATTAACATGATACTACTGTCACAAAACACAATTTTAGAATGTAATAGCGCTACATATTTATTGTGGTCTCTGTCTCCCTCTGCTGTTTTACAGCGTGTCCATTTTGGTAGGTTCAGGTTTCATGTAAAAATGCCTTTCAGTTCCACATCACGTTTACGGATGCAAGTTAGCTGCATCTATGTTTACAGGGTTAAGGCCATAAATATAAACAATATTTAACGTGGTTTTGTTGGTATATTTTTAATTATACCTAAACAAGTGGGTGTAACATTTGAAACTGCACACAACCGTATTCAAAACAAATATCAGTGAGGCACACTGCAGCCAACAATGTGATTATAAAGGGTATTTAACGCCAGTATACAAATATTCTAATCGTGTTTTTTTTTTAATCACACTCATTGTATGGTAATTAACTATCCGTGTGCTGATGTTTCTGAATCCCGACGCACCCTGAATGGGGCGTGTTGCTGTGTAGTGTGGTCACCTGACTCTTGAGCGGGTCATGTGGCGTTCAGAGTCCGCTGGAATACCAGGGAGAGTCGAGACTTGACGGTGGTCTCTCGTCCCGGCTTTTGTGTGTCCCGGTCAGACTTCCAGCATGGCGTGGACCAAATACCAACTGTTCCTGGCGGGACTTATGCTGACAACCGGCTCTATTAACACGTTATCGGCCAAGTAAGTACACGCTAGTTTGATACATGTATGCAGTGATGTCAGCTAAAAACAAACCGGGTATGGACGGTGTGTTTACTACGCGTAATAACTGGTTTACGACATTGTCGTACAGTGTTTCCGTCCAGCTTATTCCATAACATGTTTACGTATCTATTTACACGCAATTACTACGTACTTAGATAATAGCATACAATGCTAGTTGCTAACGACATCCTTTACATGACAATAAATGCATCATGTAAAATAAGATTGCTGCCAGAAAGGAAACACACCTCAAACAGCTTCATCTGGTGATAAAAACTACAATATGTCCAGTTTTGCTTGTTGAAATAATAATAAATATAATGAACGGCATGGGGTGTTCATCGTACCGTGACTAAACATGTTAGGTCACGTGTCCCTGCAACGACTGGTAGGCAATATCCTGTTTATTTGAGCCAATATTGTAACATTTCATTTTAATTTAATCTAAAAAAATTTAAACATTAATTGCCACAATTATGTAGTGGAAATGAGATTAAATGAAAATGAAGATCTGAATAACAAAATACTTCATGATCTGAAGTAGTTTCATTTAGGGTTGGACACTGGTTCCTCTTTCGAATTGAGTTCCCAACGATTCTTTTATAATGGTCATAGTGTGATTTAAAACACGTCTTTGTGGTCGACATAATATGAAATGGTGGTTCTTTGGTCAAAATAAATTAATAATAATGATAAATGGGTTGTACTTGTATAGCGCTTTTCTACCTTCAAGGTACTCAAAGCGCATAAAGGCATAGATTATGTTTTTCAGACCATCTTCAAGCCGTTTTGTGGGCGGTCTTATGTATGTGCCTCCACTTTGACTGCGTAAATCATCAATCAATCAATCAAAGAGTATTTCTATAGCCCTAAATCACGAGTGTCTCAAAGGGCTGCACAAGCCACAACGACATCCTCGGCTCAGATCCCACATCAGGGCAAGGAAAAACTCAACCCAATGGGCTACAATAGGGCTGGGCGATATGGCCTTTTTTCAATATCTCAATATTTTTAGGCCATGTCACGATACACGATAAATATCTCAATATTTTGCCTTTGTCTTGAATGAACACTTGATGCATATAATAACACCAGTATGATTATTCTATGTGTCTACATTAAAACATTCTTCTTCATACTGCATTAATATATGCTTATTTTAAACTTTCATGCAGAGAGGGAAATCACAACTAAGTCAATTGACTAAAACTGTATTTATTAAACAGTTATTAAGCAGTGGCACAAACATTCATGTCATTTCCAAAACTGAAAGTGCAAGATTGTCAAAGACATTTTAAAACAGTGCACTTTTGTGCATGATGTCACGAAGATGACATATCAAAACAACACTAAATTAAAGTGCATTTTTTTGTACAGAACGCCACTACAATAGTTTAAAACAAATAAAGTGCACTTTTGTGCATGATGTCACACAAGATATTTCAAAAACTGTCAAATAAAAATGAGCTGCATAAGAGGAACTCAAATAGTTTATGTCCTTCGCTATGTGGTAGGTTCCTGCGGACGTTATCTCCTTCTGTTTTTGACTATTTGTTTCATACGGTGTGGAAATGGTTGCCTCTGCATTTTGTTGGTGTGGCACCGAACGGAGATGTTGACATGCGGAGTTTCAAACACTCTTCATTCTCTAGCGGGTGACTTTTCAAATGATGCTCCATATTAGCAGTAATGCTACTTTTTGTAGCAACGCTTTTGCCCCACACTTGACATATTACGGTTGTCTGTTCGACATATTCCCGCTTGAAGCCAAACCACCGCCAGACGATGGACCCCCTGCTGTTTTTCTTGGGAATTAATTCTTCCTTCATTTGTTACCAGATTCGCACCTTCTTTCTTTCATATTACCACTCGCACCACAGCTAACGTTACCCATGCCGATACCTCTCTGCTCCGCGAGGGCGTATACGTATGTGACGTATGTAAGAAGGTGCGCTTGTTTTATGTCTCTGTGAGAAGGAGAGACAACAAAGAGTGAGAAACGCCTGTAGTGTAATGCCCGCAGCTAAAAGCAACTGCGTGAGAACATATACTCGAATATCACGATATAGTCATTTTCTACCGTATTTTTCGGACTATAAGTCGCAGTTTTTTTCATAGTTTGGCCGGGGGTGCGACTTATACTCAGGAGCGACTTATGTGTGAAATTATTAACACATTACCGTAAAATATCAAATAATATTATTTAGCTCATTCACATAAGAGACTAGACGTATAAGATTTCATGGGATTTAGCGATTAGGAGTGACAGATTGTTTGGTAAACGTATAGCATGTTCTATATGTTATAGTTATTTGAATGACTCTTACTATAATATGTTAGTTAACATACCAGGCACGTTCTCAGTTGGTTATTTATGCCTCATATAACGTACACTTATTCAGCCTGTTGTTCACTATTCTTTATTTATTTTAAATTGCCTTTCAAATGTCTATTCTTGGTGTTGGGTTTTATCAAATAAATTTCCCCCAAAAATGCGACTTATACTCCAGTGCGACTTTTAAATGTTTTTTTCCTTCTTTATTATGCATTTTCGGCCGGTGCGACTTATACTCCGGAGCGACCTATACCCCGGAGCGACTTATACTCCGGAGCGACTTATACCCCGGAGCGACTTATACTCCGAAAAATACGGTATATCGCACAAAGACAAACCCGCGATATATCAAGTAAATCGATATATCGTCCAGCCCTAGGCTACAATGAGAAACCTTGGAGGGGACCGCAAATGTGGGGACCCGCGCCCTGGGCGACCAGTGCAATGGACTGGTGGATCTAGTTAATAGTGTGAGAGTCCAGTCCATAGTGGGGCCAGCAGGAGATCATCTTGAGTGGAGACAGGTCAGCAGCGCAGAGACGTCCCCAACTGATGCACAGATGAGTGGTCCACCCCGGGTCCCGACTTTGAACAGCTAGTGCCTCATCTGTGGTCACCTAATCTGTGCCCCCTCCCTCTCCGCGAAGGAGAGACGGCAGATCAACTTGTCTAAAAGGGGGGGTCTATTTAAAGTCTAGAGTATACAAATGAGTTTTAAGATGGGACTTAAATGCTTCTACTGAGGTAGCATCTGTAACTGTTACCGGGAGGGCCTTCCAGAGTACTGGAGCTCGAATAGAAAACGGAAGACACTGAAGCACCGGCAGTGAGGGAATTCGTCCAAAAGATGGCATCATAGCACAAACAATAAAACACCCTTTCAGAGTTTTTGCTTGTTTTTTTTTTTTAAAATAAAAATAATTTTTATTAAAGCCATCAATTAAGAAAAATCCTTACATTAGCCACTCTGTCTTTGAAGCCACAGGGTTCAAAGTGTAGGAAAAAAAGTAGCGGCTTACAGTCCGGAATTCACGGTAAATTTCTGGATCATCATTTGTCTCAATGTAGTCTTTGTTGTCTTTCATGACGCCTGCCATGATTAGTGATGTTAAAATGAGCAAAACACTGTGTTATTATGAATGTGCCTGTTACTACATGCTTACAGCGCATATATAAAACCTTCAACTGACTTTTGCTAGCGTTTATTTACGAGTTAGAATGCATAAAAAAAGGAAAAACGTGTGGTTATCTCTCATAAAGACGGTGAATTATAGGTAAAATTAAAGAAAAAGTGCAGTTCCCCTTTAAGCCAAGTCTTTATAAACGTAACCTTTTATTAAACAGAGTGTTGATGGGATTTCCTTTTAAATGATTATACAAACCCCGTTTCCATATGAGTTGGGAAATTGTGTTAGATGTAAATATAAACGGAATACAATGATTTGCAAATCCTTTTCAACATATATTCAATTGAATGCACTACAAAGACAACATATTTGATGTTCAAACTCATAAACTTAATTTTTTTTTTACAAATAATAATTAACTTAGAATTTCATGGCTGCAACACGTGCCAAAGTAGTTGGGAAAGGGCATGATCACCACTGTGTTACATGGCCTTTCCTTTTAACAACACTCAGTAAACGTTTGGGAACTGAGGAGACACATTTTTTAAGCTTCTCAGGTGGAATTCTTTCCCATTCTTGCTTGATGTACAGCTTAAGTCTCCGTTGTGGTATTTTAGGCTTCATAATGCGCCACACATTTTCAATGGGAGACAGGTCTGGAATACAGGCAGGCCAGTCTAGTACCCGCACTCTTTTACTACGAAGCCACATTGATGTAACACGTGGCTTGGCATTGTCTTGCTGAAATAAGCAGGGTCTCCATGGTAACGTTGCTCAAACATATGTTGCTCCAAAACCTGTATGTACCTTTCAGCATTAATGGCGCCTTCACATATGTGTAAGTTACCCATGTCCTGGGCACTAATACACCCCCATATCATCACAGATGCTGGCTTTTCAACGTTGCGCCTATAACAATCCGGATGGTTTTTTTCCTCTTTGGTCAGGAGGACACGACGTCCACAGTTTCCAAAAACAATTTGAAATGTGGACTCGTCAGACCACAGAACACTTTTCCACTTTGTATCAGTCCATCTTAGATGAGCTCAGGCCCAGCGAAGCCGACGGCATTTCTGGGTGTTGTTGATAATAGTAGAGTTTTAACTTGCACTTACAGATGTAGCGACCAACTGTAGTTACTGACAGTGGGTTTCTGAAGTGTTCCTGAGCCCATGTGGTGATATCCTTTACACACTGATGTCGCTTGTTAATGCAGTACAGCCTGAGGGATCGAAGGTCACGGGCTTAGCTGCTTACGTGCAGTGATTTCTCCAGATTCTCTGAACCCTTTGATGATATTACAGACCTAAATGGTGAAATCCCTAAATTCCTTGCAATAGCTGGTTGAGAAAGGTTTTTCTTAAACTGTTCAACAATTTGCTCACGCATTTGTTGACAAAGTGGTGACCCTCGCCCCATCCTTGTTTGTGAATGACTGAGCATTTCATGGAATCTACTTTTATACCCAATCATGGCACCCACCTGTTCCCAATTTGCCTGTTCACCTGTGGGATGTTCCAAATAAGTGTTTGATGAGCATTCCTCAACTTTATCAGTATTTATTGCCATCTTTCCCAACTTCTTTGTCACGTGTTGCTGGCATCAAATTCTAAAGTTAATGATTATTTGCAAAAAAAAATGTTTATCAGTTTGAACATCAAATATGTTGTCTTTGTAGTGCATTCAACTGAATATGGGTTGAAAATGATTTGCAAATCATTGTATTCCGTTTACCGGTATATTTACATCCAACACAATTTCCCAACTCATATGGAAACGGGGTTTGTATTAAGTGTTATACATGAACAAGTTTAAAGATGAAAATATCTCATAGTCAACCGTTTTCTTTACTTCCCTAACAATGTGTGATGTCAGCTGTCTGCTGCGTGACTCACGCTTGTCCATCCCGTAGTTGGCGTGTCAGCCGAGCAGCATCCAATAAAGTAAAGTTCACTTTGCTCACCGCAGACTTTTACAAGCAGGTCACGTTACAGACGGACAAATATTGCTACTACTAGCTGACGTTTCACGACAGTCACATGAAACGGATACAAGCTCACAGGGTTCGTTGCACCTCGCTTAGTCTACTTTTACTGAAGCAACTTTTTTTTTTTATCTCGATGAATCAGGCAGCGGACTTTAATTTCTGATGTGTGGTGATGTGCTGAGCTTGAGGAAAGTGCTGATCTGTCACGTTTCGCCGCCACAGTCCCTTGTCTTGCACATTGAAACGGAGAACACGTGGATCACGCTTCCTCTTCTGTCAGACTACGAAACTTTTCACCAGGCAGAGATAAAATAAAGTTAAAGTACCACTGATAGTCACACACACACTAGGTGTGTTGAAATTATCCTCTGCATTTGACCCATCCCCATGTTCACGCCCTGGGAGGTGAGGGGAGGAGTGAGCAGCAGCGGTGGCTGCGCTCGGGAATCATTTTGGTGATTTAACCCCTAATTCCAACCCTTGATGCTGAGTGCCAAGCAGGGAGGCAACGGGTCCCATTTTTATAGTTTTTGGTATATAATCACGACTTTCCAGTCTCAGGGCGGACATTAACCACAAAGCCACTGAGCAGAATATTAAGTGTAACAAATTAAAAGTTTAAAAATAGAGGTTCACTTTGCAAATATTTTCAGATAAAATGCAAGACTAGCGATTTGTGACTTCAAAATGCAATGCCAATTCACGCAAATTCAACCAATCTCTGCACATTTTGGCCAATCATTCACTATGTTTCCATGCACTAAATTAGTCCGATTTCTCAAATAGTTAATTTTTTTACACATACTGTACGTGTAAAGTCCAAGTGTCCATGCACTCTCTAATGTGACTATTGGTCATACGACGTGTGATTATCTCCTTTTAGCACAGATAAATAAATATATTGCTTTTCCGGTTGACCTATGACGTCACGCTTGCCTCTGTGGCTCCTTACAAGTTACCAGCCTTGCTGTGCTGTACCTGATGTCTGCTGTAATATTGGCACAGACTACAAATAGGGACGATACTCGAAACAGGTTTTCCCGGTTGTTCGATAAGAAAAGAACCGAGTCCTAAGACTCGCATTCCTTTTTGAGGACCGGTACCCGTTATCGAGACCACTATAGTAAAGAAAAAGAGTTGGTTCTTTATCCGAATCCCTGGGAACGAATCCCGTCCCGACCAGAAATGCCCTTTGAGACATCACAAGAAATGACGACACGTAGCTCAGTCATTAGGCGCAGATAGGGAAAGCAGGAAAAAAATGGACCGGAAAAAGCGCTCCAAGGTGTAATAAAGTTCAAAACAAAAAGGTATAATCCAATGAATAACTTTACTGAGAGATTTGAGCAGGGTACAAACACATGACCAACACTTTTACGACCAACCGGAAACATAGCAACCAGGCTAGCAACGCACTTCCTTTACGGCAGCTGTCGCAACGTTCTTAAAGCAACCGCAGCACATACATATATACACAACATATATGACATGATCTCCCTTTTTTAACTTTTGTTTTTCTTTCCTTGTAAACAAAACAAAATCACACTGTATATGTGTTGTCTGTCTAATTATAAATAATGCAGACGAGGCGTGTTGGCTGAGTTCTTGACGTTTACTTTCACAGCGTGCTCATAACCTCATTCTTAGCTGCCGGGTGGCGACATGCAACAACACTTTTCGGGGCTACCGCGCATGCTCGTCACTCCCGTTGCATGCTGGGTAGTGTAGTTGTTATATTCCCTAGCCTAGCTCATAACATCACATCTTTCCCCCTATAAAGAAATAATGTTAACTCAATAAAGTGAATTTCTTTTTTTAGCTTTAACTTTTCATTTTTTTAGCATTGTAACCACATTAGCAAACAACTTTTCTCTTCATAGAATTTTCTTTCAATAAAGAAATAAAGTGCAAAAATGTCAAAGCATCATAACAAACAGTTATGTCAAATAGCAGCCGAAGTGCACTTTTTGGAGAGCTGTATTATTTTCAGTTTTGTGCCCAAGGGACTGATTTTATTTAACACTATATTATTATTTATACATCTATAGTGATCACAGAGACAGGTTGTTTTTGTGTTACTGTATATATTTGTTTTTCTGAAAAATCCCACTTAATGTACTTTGGGTAACAACAGTCAATATTTATTTATTTTATTTTAGTTTTTTAGGGGGGTAACAGTCAATATTTATTTATTTATTAGATTTTATTTTTTTCTTATATAATAAAAGTGAGCTTTTGTTAAACCAAATATTGTGTGTTTTTTCCCATATACAACAACCTATCTGAACTCGATAAGAGAATCGATAAGGAATCGGTTCGATAAGAGGATTCGATAATAGGCTCGAACTCGATAATTTCTTATCAAACATCATCCCTAATTACAAATATTACGTCTCTAATGGCTATTATGATGTTAAATAGCAGACAGCATCAAGAAATGATCCTGGATTGCGCTACGAACAAGACGCTACTACCAAGTATCTGAGCAGATGCAGCTCCGGCGAGAGAGTTTTTTCGAAGGAATTTTCGGACGTACAGTAATTGAAACAAACTTTTGAATGTCCCGGAGTTCATTGTCAAGGCTCTGTAGATTGATGGAAGGAGTTTTAAATTCGAAGGAAAAGACCGTTCGTGCCCTGACTGTTCTGTTCCAGATGAAGGTTGCTGCTGTTCTGGACTATCTTGCCAGTTTTGTGGAATGCACAGTTATTGCTAAACAGTTTGGAGAATTTTAATATTCTCCTTAAATATTCCTGCTTCATTATCTTTCATCTAATTTTTATTTTGTTCGGGAGTCCGAATTAAGACGGCATTCTCCATTTCCTCAGCTACCTTTTTCAAAAAAATCTCAGTTTCTCTTTTTCTACCACTTGAAAAAGTAATTTTAATTTGTGAAACAAATAAACAGTCTCCTCTTCATTACAATTATTGCCTGTTTTGATTAAATGGTATGTGCTTCTGGCTTACATCACAAAGGGTCCGCTCCGGCGCACACACTCCCTCGAGAAATCTGGTTTCCAATCGCATAATCCAGGTGTGTTAGTCCGACATTTCAAATATTGAACACGATCGGATTAAGGTGTTTCCACGGGCTGTAGAATGCTTATTTAGAGCCGAACTAAATCGGACTAACTTAGTGCATGGACACGTACAAAAATCAAATTTGTCCGAGCAGCGCTCGAATGCAAATTTCAACTGTCTGATCAAAACTCATGATTCTTAGAGCCCCACTTAAGAACTTCCAGTTTTGGTTGATTTTGGCGGAACCAGTGGACCAAAGCGGTATTGTTTTGTCAGCAGGACGACCACATTTCCCATGAGGACTAGCGCATATAGCATCAAACTGACACAATAATACCACATTGATTCAGTAAGACTGATGTTTCCACACCTACAGTATATACTGTATTTTACTCAAATTTGTTATTTGCAGTTTGCAGTCTGTGAAATGTTTTTCTTTAGACAGTAATTTTGAGTTTGTTGCATGGCTGGTCGTGTCAATGTGGAACTGCGAACTATCATGCTGGTGGCTATTTATTACTACCACACAAATTTCTGATAGCTAACATTAGCATTAGCAGTTTGACTTGTGCATCGAAAGTCACTTACTAGTCCAGCAGGAACAGCTGAAAATCCCTCTTCATCTTTGAGCTCACGCCGGGCCAATGTTGATCCTTGACTGTCCTTTTATAGCCGCCTTTTTCTTTTTTTTGTCTCCTTAGACAAAACTTTTTGTTTCTTTGGTTTTTTTGTTGCTTCTGCCATAATAGCCGTAATTGTACATTCGTATCGTCTTTTTAACGAATGGGGAAAGGGGGAAGTGACGTATGTTGTAAAACAAGTTCGCACATTTGTAGTTTTTTGTGTGGCAGGGTTAGGCCTGGGCCGATAACAAATTTTGCTTGTCGATATATTTAGCAAAAAAATGATTGCAGATAAACTATATTATTGCCATGATTTGTATGAGACCAAATTAACCATTAATTTAATGATAATCCATCCAATTTAATGATAATCCATCCATTTTCTACCGGTTGTCTCTTTCGGGTTCGCGGGGGGTGCTCGAGCCTATCTTAGTTGCATTCGGGCGGAAGGCGGGGTACACCCTGGACAAGTCGCCACCTCATCGCAGAGCCAACACAGATAGACACAGAATAATAATGCATGTATATCATTTGAAATGCAAAAAACTTGTATTTATTGTGTAATTTAACACTGGAATTGAAATTAAAACGTTTCAATCTCCAAGTTACAACAAATTAATAATAAAAAGAAAATATACTTTGCTCGCAGAATGTTGCACTTGAATAAACATTACAACTACCGTATTTTTTGGAGTATAAGTCGCTCCGGAGTATAAGTCACACCAGCTGAAAATGCATAATAAAGAAGGAAAAAAACATATATAAGTCGCACTGGAATACAAGTCGCATTTTTGGGGGAAATGTATTTGATAGAACCCAACACCAAGAATAGACATTTGAAAGGCAATTTAAAATAAATAAAGAATAGTGAACAACAGGTTGAATAAGTGTACGTTGTATGACGTATAAAAAACCAACTGAGAACGTGCCTGATATGTTAATGTAACATATTATGGTAAGAGTCATTCAAATAACTATAACATATAGAACATGCTATACGTTTACCAAACAATCTGTCACTCCTAATCGCTAAATCCCATGAAATCTTATACGTCTAGTCTCTTACGTGAATGAGATAAATAATATTATTTGATAGTTTACGGCAATGTGTTAATAAAAACTGCGACTTATAGTCCGAAAAATACGGTAAAAGGAATAACATTTTAAGGAGAGGATGGGGGGCTCAAATATACACAATCGTACCAATAATTAACATAGCTAAATAAAGTGTTGACAAAGTTGCACTTCAATATTAAACATAAAGGCAGACGTCTAGTTGTATTTGACAATCAAGTTCTTCAACAAAAGTGCAGAGTAACAATATATATACTACAGTTTAAACGGATGTATTAACAGGTCATATGCAAAACTAAATTAAGTTTGGCAGATTCCAGAGTAGGGCTGGGCGATATATCGATATACGCGATATATCGCGGGTTTGTCTCTGTGCGATATAGAAAATGACTATATCGTGATATCGAGTATACGTTCTCACGCAGTTGCATTTAGCTGCTGGCATTACACTACAGGCTCTCCTCCTCTTTCCAGTCTCTCCTTCTCACAGACAGACAAGCGCACCTTCTTACACACGTCACATACTGTCACGTCATACGTCACATACGTATACGCCCTCTCCGAGCAGAGAGGTAGCAGCATGGCTAACGTTAGCTGTGATGCTAGCGGAGTGGTGCGAGCGCGAATACGAGAGAAAGAAGGTGCGAATCTGGTGACAAATGAAGGAATAATTAATTCCCCCCAAAAACAGCAGGGGGTCCATCGTCTGGCGGTGGTTTGGCTTCAAGTGGGAATATGTCGAACAGACAACCATAATTTGTCAAGTGTGGGGCAAAAGCGTTGCTATAAAAAGTAGCATTACTGCTGTAACAAACAGTCCAGGGTGTCCCAAGTTACCAGAGTGTGTTAGTAAGGAGGAGGAGTTTTGTCCCTCCAGAGTTGTTGCCGTAGGGCTGTGACGTAGGGTGTGTGTGGTTGTGGAAGGAGGTGTGTGATGTTGACATTAAAGAAGCGGTGGCTACCGAACCTGCTCGATATGTCTCCCGTTTATTATTTTATTAGATAAGTACACTGTATAGGCGAACCAAGGACACTCGGCTACACTGCTAATATGTAGCATCATTTGAAAAGTCACCCGCTAGACAATGAAGAGGGCTTACTCCGCACGTCAATATCTCCGTTCGGTGCCACACGTCCACACCATCAAAATGCCGAGGCAAACATTTCCAGATCAACACCGTATGAAAAAAATAGTGATTTTTTTAGTTGTGATTTCCTTCTCGGCATGAAAGTTTAAAAGTAGCATATATTAATGCAGTATGAAGAAGAATGTTTTAATGTAGACACATAGAATCATCATACTGTTGTGATTATATGCATCAAGTGTTCATTCAAGGCTAAGGCAAAATATAGAGATATATTTTGTATCGTGATATGGCCTTAAAATATCACGATATTAAAAAAAGGCAATATCGCCCAGCCCTATTCCAGAGTTTATAACAGTACTAAATGGCAGCATGTCTTTGGCAATGTATTTAACCACTCTAGTAAGCACACTATTTTGCAGTCTTTTGTTTACATTGACCTGTCATCTGGCTTCTTCACCAAACGCTCAAGTGAGTGTGGACTGTCGAGTGGTGGTGTGTCAAGTGGGCGTGCAGGTTTGTTGTGTTCGAACACATTCGGCAAACTGGCTCCTCGGTGGGGTGGAACAGGGGTTAGTGCATGTGCCTCACAATACGAAGGTCTTGAGTAGTCCTGAGTTCAATCCCGGGCTCGGTATCTTTCTGTGTGGAGTTTGCATGTCCTCCCCGTGACTGCGTGGGTTCCCTCCGGGTACTCCGGCTTCCTCCCACCGCCAAAAACATGCACCTGGGGATAGGTTGATTGGCAACACTAAATGGTCCCTAGTGTGTGAATGTGAGTGTGAATGTTGTCTATCTGTGTTGGCCCTGTGATGAGGTGGCGACTTGTCCAGGGTGTACCCCGCCTTCCGCCCGAATGCAGCTCCAGCACCCCCCGCGACCCCAAGCGGTAGGAAATTGATGGATGGATGGTGCGGTGGAATTTGGTTTAGTGTTCATTTTGTCCATGTTTTGTACATGCTAAGTAGTTGCACTGTGTGATCGCTGCACAGAGTCAAAGATACTTAATGAGGACAAGATGATTCACCCCCTTCTTTTCCTTCCGCTATGATACAAACGTACGTAGCTGCTAAAAGCGACAAAAAGCATTAAGGCTCTTGAAGCATGCGCATGGCGATATATCATCATTTATCATCGTCGGTTCATTATACGCGCAGCACATCATTCTAGTTAGTACAACTACATACACCGTCCAGCTAGCTGTGTACGAACAAAACATGAAATGTGGGCTAATACTTTACAGATACTGAAATATGATTTTTCATATTTTCAGTTAGTAAGATTGGTGTCCTATTAAATTGTGTTGTGTGTTACAAACTCAAAGGCCATTCAGCAGTGGACGCACGCATGCCGTCGCAAGGCGATGTGTTACTACGCTGGTAAAAGACTTTGTCGGTGTTCGCTCTTACAATAACAATGTTGCTACAGCTTGGTTATTATACAGGTCACGGAACGTAAATAAAGTATTGTTGGCGGTTTTTGGATGCATTTTCACACATTCAGTGAAATAATATTCTTATGCGATGGACATAAAATACAACACCATCAGAACTGACTCACTTGGTTACAGAATACTGCTCAGTTTCAAGTTATGCGACACTTTGACACATAAACGTGTTATTATTTCAAGCAAGAAAATCGGTACAAGTCCCTGCCAAATATGTGCAAATGCTTATGCAAGTTCTTGTGAATGCCATTAAAAGTAGTAGTAGGGAACATTTAGCATATAAAAATCAACAGGGTCAGAAGCTAAATAGGCCATTTCTTGTCCTGGAATAAACATTGTCGGAACATCTTAGTGCTTTGGCAAAGTTTCAATGAGCACCGCACACAACTTAAATTAGGGATGTTCGATAATAACGGCCTGCCGATATTATCGGCCGATAAATGCGTTAAAATGTAATATCGGAAATTATCGGTATAGTTTTTTTTTTTAATTATCAGTATGTTTTTTTTTTTTTTTTTTTTTTTATTAAATCAACATAAAAAACACAAGATACACTTACAATTAGTGCACCAACCCAAAAAAAAACCCTCCCCGATTTACACTCATTCACACTCATTCACACAAAAGGATTGTTTCTTTCTGTTATTAATATTCTGGTTCCTACATTATATATCAATACAGTCTGCAAGGGATACAGTCCGTAAGCACACATGATTGTGCGTGCTGCTGGTCCACTAATAGTACTAACCTTTAACAGTTAATTTTACAAATTTTCATTAATTACTAGTTTCTACGTAAGTGTTTTTATATTGTTTTACTTTCTTTTTTATTCAAGAAAATATTTTTAATTTATCTTATTTTATGAATTTTTAAAAAAAGTACCTTATCTTCACCTTACCTGGTTGTCCAAATTAGGCATAATAATGTGTTAATTCCACGACTGCATATATCTGTTGATATCGGTATCGGTTGATATCGGCATCGGTAATTAAAGAGTTGGACAATATCGGAATAACGGATATCGGCAAAAAGCCATTATCGGACATCCTTAACTTAAATGTATTGTTACAACAAGACCTGTGTCCTGCCTGGTCCACCTCACTAACCATTCAAGTGTCCAGGGTTGCTGGAGCAATGATAGAAGCACTACTACAAGTAGTTCCCTTATTGAAAACAAAGCAACCATTTAACGTTAATATGTAGTTCTAAACATATTTGTTTTGATCCCCCCGAAACAGCTGACTGGTAGTTTTAACATTAAATCTAAGGTTGTGGTTTTTACAGTGCATTTTTATCAGCAGAAAAACAGTTTGACGGTTATTTTTACGGTCAAACTCTTTCTGTGGCAGCATTGGAGAAAGTTATTCATGTAAACAAACTGTTGCGTCACAGTCCACACAACTACGGTGAGTTCAAGGATCGCCGAAATTAGTAGGACAAAATGGCGCTTGCCAAATGCTCTCATCAATGAAGCAAAAACATATTCAACAGTGGGATTTCTAACAATTAGGAAGGTTTGTGTCATCTTCGTCCCCCTACAGAATCCATATTACAAACCCCGTTTCCATATGAGTTGGGAAATTGTGTTAGATGTAAATATAAACGGAATACAATGATTTGCAAATCCTTTTCAACCCATATTCAATTGAATGCACTACAAAGACAACATATTTGATGTTCAAACTCATAAACTTAATTTTTTTTTGGCAAATAATAATTAACTTAGAATTTCATGGCTGCAACACGTGCCAAAGTAGTTGGGAAAGGGCATGATCACCACTGTGTTACATGGCCTTTCCTTTTAACAACACTCAGTAAACGTTTGGGAACTGAGGAGACACATTTTTTAAGCTTCTCAGGTGGAATTCTTTCCCATTCTTGCTTGATGTACAGCTTAAGTTGTTCAACAGTCTGGGGGTCTCCGTTGTGGTATTTTAGGCTTCATAATGCGCCACACATTTTCAATGGGAGACAGGTCTGGACTACAGGCAGGCCAGCCTAGTACCCGCCCTCTTTTACTATGAAGCCACGTTGATGTAACATATGGCTTGGCATTGTCTTGCTGAAATAAACAGGGGCGTCCATGGTAACATATGTTGCTCCAAAACCTGTATGTACCTTTCAGCATTAATGGCGGCTTCACAGATGTGTAAGTTGCCCATGCCTTGGGCACTAATACACCCCCATACCATCACAGATGCTGGCTTTTCGACTTTGCGCCTATAACAATACGGATGGTTCTTTTCCTCTTTGGTCCGGAGGACACGACGTCCACAGTTTCCAAAAACAATTTGAAATGTGGACTCGTCAGACCACAGAACACTTTTCCACTTTGTATCAGTCCATCTTAGATGAGCTCAGGCCCAGCGAAGCCGACGGCGTTTCTGGGTGTTGTTGATAAACAGTTTTCGCCTTGCATAGGAGAGTTTTAACTTGCACTTACAGATGTAGCGACCAACTGTAGTTACTGAGTTATCCTTTACACACTGATGTCGCTTGTTGATGCAGTACAGCCTGAGGGATCGAAGGTCACGGGCTTAGCTGCTTACGTGCAGTGATTTCTCCAGATTCTCTGAACCCTTTGATGATATTACGGACCGTAGATGGTGAAATCCCTAAATTCCTTGCAATAGCTGGTTGAGAAAGGTTTTTCTTAAACTGTTCAACAATTTGCTCACGCATTTGTTGACAAAGTGGTGACCCTCGCCCCATCCTTGTTTGTGAATGACTGAGCATTTTATGGAATCTACTTTTATACCCAATCATGGCACCCACCTGTTCCCAATTAGCCTGTTCACCTGTGGGATGTTCCAAATAAGTGTTTGATGAGCATTCCTCAACTTTATCAGCATTTATTGCCACCTTTCCCAACTTCTTTGTCACGTGTTGCTGGCATCAAATTCTAAAGTTAATGATTATTTGCAAAAAAAAAAAAAAGTTTATCAGTTTGGACATCAAATATGTTGTCTTTGTAGCATATTCAACTGAATATGGGTTGAAGATGATTTGCAAATCATTGTATTCCGTTTATATTTACATCCAACACAATTTCCCAACTCATATGGAAACGAGGTTGGTAAAACAAAAATATAATTTTTACCGAATCTTTTTCCATTTTCATCCATTTTTGAAAGAGCTCCAGGGAGCCACTAGGTTCCGCCAAGATAACATTAAACAACGGGTCATTGTAACTGCGACCATTAAAATGTCATTTCCACCAACAGGTGGGCGGACATGTTCAGTGCACCGGGCTGCCATGGTGACCCTAATCATACATTCTCCCACCCTTTTGTCCAGGTAAGAACGCTTGGATGCAAAATCCCAATCTTCTATACTGACACAGATCGTAGGAGTGAGTTGTGTGTTGGTGTGTGTGTTTGTCGCCCAGGCAGTGGGCATGTTTCTGGGCGAGTTCTGCTGTCTGGCCGTCTTCTACATCCTCCTCTGCCACGACCGTCGCAGCCCCGAGCCCCAGATGAACCCAGGCCAGAGCTTCAACCCGTTCCTGTTCCTCCCCCCCGCCATGTGTGACATGTTGGCCACCTCCACCATGTACGTAGGTAAGTCGACTCCCATCAATTTCTAAATATTTAGTGGTCAAGTGCATATGTCGACGTTGCTTATTAAATCCTCGTCTGGATGTTTAGCTCTCAGCATGACCAGCGCCTCCAGCTTCCAGATGCTCCGCGGCGCCGTCATCATCTTCACGGGGCTACTTTCTGTGGCGTTTCTCAGGCGACGGCTGTTAACCAGCCAGTGGGTGGGGATCCTCACCACCATCCTGGGCCTGGTGATAGTGGGCCTGGCCGACTTCCTCAGTGGACACCAAGACGACACTCACAAACTCAGTGATGTCCTCACAGGTGAGGCAAATTATAATATGTATGGGGCGATCTGGCTGAAAATGTATCACGATACAAGTAGAGATGTCCGATAATATCGGATTGCCGATATTATCGGCCAATAAATGCTTTAAAATGTAATATGTGACTTCAATAATAAATATGGCAGTGCCATGTTGGCATTTTTTTCCATAACTTGAGTTGATTTATTTTGGAAAACCTTGTTACATTGTTTAATGCATCCAGCGGGGCATCACAACAAAATTAGGAATAATAACGTGTTAATTCCACGACTGTATATATATCGGTATCGGTTGATATCGGTATCGGTAATTAAGAGTTGGACAATATCGGATATCGGCAAAAAAGCCATTATCGGACATCTCTAGATAGAAGTCTTTTGTATCATTCAATGTCCATAGTTTTTGATATTTTTTTAGAACCTATCGAAAACAGGTATCAGGAGAAAAATATGTTATAAGTACAAAATTATTATTTCAAATTTAATTTAATTTTCTGGACTATAAAGCGCACCACGGTTTAAGCCGAACCCACTAATTTTCAGAATATCTTTCCATATATTTGCCGACCAGACTATAAGCTGCATATATATATACACACCGACATGAAATATTTTGTAAATGTCTATTTACATACCTTATTTGTTTCCAAATGGTGTATGTAATGCGGCAGCAAAACGGCTGATCAAACAAAACAGAAGTCATGGTCATGGACCCACTAGCTGTGGAAGCTAGCTCTCCAATCAGCTAAACAGGCTCAATAACTCCACAGTGACGTTTTGGTGAATTTACTGAGGAATTTGTGAAACTGAAACAATACAAAAATAATGCTATTTTAAGTTAATAATGCTAACACACACACTTGCAAATGTGTTAGCCTATTAGCTCATGCTAACGACGCTAGCGTCATTACATTAAGATAGCACATACAAATATGCATGAAAACACTCCTACAGACTCACGCATGGGACGGTTTAGTAAGTATAAACAGTTTTACCGGTTTTTTTCAGAGTATAAGTCGCACCGGAGTATAAGCCGCACCTGCCGAAAATGCATAATAAAGAAGGAAAAAAACATATATAAGTCGCACTGGAGCCCGGCCAAACTATGAAAAAAACTGTGACTTATAGTCCGAAAAATACGGTAGTTATATTGTAAAACTCAAACTTTGCTTGGAGTGATGAATAAAGAATCCATATGAGTAGAAGGCTCCGGTTGAAAAACAAAGCACTACCCGTAAATAGAAGGACACCTGCAGTCAGCCAACACGTCCATAAAATGGCAGCACAGCACAAACAATAAAACACTTTAAGTGCATTTGCTTGTTTTTTTGTTAACTATTTTTATTATGGCTGTAATCTGAGAAAAATCCACAAATGAGCCGCACCGTTTTATAAGCCGCGGGGTTCAAAGTGTAAGAAAGAAGTAGCGGCTTATAGTCTGGAATTTATGGTAACCTTCCTCTGATTCCAATCCCCTCAGCTATCATGGCAGAAAGGAAAGGAAACATCAAAACAACCATGGAAACCAATCAATGTAAACAAAATTATAAAATCAGACTGAAAACTTAACAATAATGTTTATAAATAAGGTGCAAAAATAAGTAATATGTAAGAAATGCTTAATAAAGTGTAACAAAACAGTACAAAGTGTGAACATGTAAGCAAAGAAACCTGATAAGAACGATATTCTGCAGGTTTATAGTGCTCTAAAGGGTGAGCACGGCTAAAGTTGTGTAGTATTAGCGGTCTCCGTGGGGACGCGCGCCTTGCATCATTTACAGACCACATTGTTCTGACTACGGTCTGTTTGAAAAACTCATAAGAACTGCCATACTGTCGATAAAACGTTTCCTGTTTTTTCCACAATTTATTTGCTCTCTTCAGCACTCATTTTTACTTTCTCTTCTCAGTCCATGCAACGACTCAACAAGACAGCGCAACCAAACTTGATAGTTAATACTGTTGCCTGTTCGGTTGTAAATTGAGGTTCCGCTGTATTTGTTTCCAGATCCAAAACAGAAAAAACTAATAAATACTTTTTCCCAATTTCCGATTTTGTGCACAATTACAAAATGGAGAAAGAAAAAAAAAGTTAACCAAAATAACTTTTTTTTTTGTGACTCCATTTGATACACTATAGTAGTTTTAGTAGTTTAGCGGCATGGCACAAACAAAAAAACACTTTAAGTGTATTTGCTTGTTTTTTTGTTAACTATTTTTATTTTGGCTGTTATCGGAGAAAAATCCACAAATGAGCCGCACCGTTTTGTAAGCCGCGGGGTTCAAAGTGTAAGAAAGAAGTAGCGGCTTATAGTCTGGAATTTATGGTAACCTTCCTCTGATTCCAATCCCCTCAGCTATCATGGCAGAAAGGAAAGGAAACATCAACACAACCATGGAAACCAATCAATGTAAACAAAATTATAAAATCAGACTGAAAACTTAACAATAATGTTTATAAATAAGGTGCAAAAATAAGTAATATGTAAGAAATGCTAAATAAAGTGTAACAAAACAGTGCAAAGTGTGAAAATGTAAACATAGAGAAACCTGATAAAAACGATATTCTGCAGGTTTATAGTGCTCTAAAGGGTGAGCACGGCTAAAGTTGTGTAGTATTAGCGGTCTCCGTGGGGACGCGCGCCTTGCATCATTTACAGACCACATTGTTCTGACTACGGTCTGTTTGAAAAACTCCAAAGAACTGCCATACTGTCGATACAACTTTTCCTGTTTTTTCCACAATTTATTTGCTCTCTGCAGCACTCATTTTTACTTTCTCTTCTCAGTCCATGCAAAGAATCAACAAGACGGCGCGCAACCAAACTTGATAGTTAATACCGTTACCTGTTCGGCTGTTAGCGTGTCACTCTATATAGGATAGGATGGACTTTATTTAATCCACAAGAAAGAAATGGTGTGGTTGCAGTGCAGATACAAAAAGTCCACAAAGAGCCATTTCTACATACAGCTACAAAAGTGAAATTGATGATACTACTTCTGTCTGGCCGCTAACACATATTTGACTGTAGTTCAACTGAAATTGTATATTGTTGTTAAATTGTTTTTTTTTGCTGCTGCCACCAAAAAAAACCAACCATAGATAGTCTCATAGGAACACAAAATTCAACCCCAATTCCACCACCTTTCCTCTCTTCTGTCTTTTAGGAGACCTTCTGATCATCTTGGCTCAGGTCATAGTCTCTGTGCAGATGGTCCTGGAGGAAAAGTTTGTCTATAAACATGATGTGCATCCTCTGCGAGCCGTTGGAATTGAAGGTAAAGAACATGTCACATCTCCATCCCCAACACAGTAAGAGTACATCTTCTCCATTGTCACAGCAATGACTATTAGTTTGTTTACGTCCTGCGTTGACATATAACACATTCTTTCTGGAATGACCCAGGAAAAAAAAGTCAATAGTGCAAAAAGCAAAGGTCCGGCAACACGTATAGACGTCAACAACAACAACACATGTTCTGAATTGTCAGCACTTAAGGAAGGAAATGTTACAGTCGTGACATGACAAAGCAACTTTACCCTACAATACAACAGGTAGCATTAAAATAAAGCACAAACAAGAGGGATCCAAATGTGTGTATTGTTGGTTTGTTATTTTTCCAAGCAAAAACCACAAGTAAAAACACAAAAAAAAATTGTAATACAGTGCAACCTCATTTTACTAACTTAATTGGACTTTGAACAAGGTTTGTAAATAGAAAAGTTTGTACAGTGAAGCAATTGTCTCTATAAGAAACAATGTAAATATGAATAATGGGTTCCATGCATATTTTAGTGAGGTTTTTACACTTTAAACATAATATGAAGTATTATACAGTATTGTGTATCAAACAAATACAACAACAAGTTTAACTGTTCTGTATGCGCTGCTCTGTCAACACAAGCACGCTCCTTTTGTGCCCTCACAAACAATCAGAAATCACAAACATCCTTAACTTTAACAACCATATTGCTACAAAAATACACATTTAAAAAAGTGAAATCCACTTTACATTGTTATCGGCAAATGAGAAGCTGATGAGGAGGAAAGAAGCAGACCAAGGGGGAGTTGGGAGAAGAGGGAGAGGAGGGGCCGTGTGTGTGTGTGTGTGTGTGCTGAACGCGAGGTAGACTTTTCCTCCGCTGTGTCATCGAAGTGCGCTTTGGCATATTTTTCCAGAAAGGTTTGTTCTCATCGCAATTAATACCTTGCCGTGGTACGAAGGATCTCTTCAATTTGAGCAAGCACAAAATGGCTGCTGATAGGACACAAAATGAACGAATGAAGTGTTCCTACACCAGGGGTCGGCAACCTTTACCAGTCAAAGAGCCATTTTGACCAGTTTCACAAATTAAAGAAAACAATGGGAGCCACCTAAATCTTTTGAAATTTAAAATGAAATAACACTGCATACAAAGTTTTTTCTTTGCTTTGTGCTATGTATAAACCAGGGGTCTCAGACACGCGGCCCACACATTAATATAAAAATTGAATGTTAGTGCGGCCCGCGAGTTTTATATGAATGGCGCTTGACAGTGATGTGTGAGGGAGCAGGGTTGGGGTAGGGGCGGGGTTTGGTGGTAGCAGGGGTGTATAATGTAGCCCGGAAGAGTCAGGGCTGCATGGGATTCTGGGTATTTGTTCTGTTGTGTTTATGTTGTGTTAAGGTGCAGATGTTCTCCCAAAATGTGTTTGTCATTGGTTCAAAGTGTGGCGCATTATTAGTAAGAGTGTTAAAGTTGTTTTATATGGCCACCGTCAGTGTAACCTGTGTGGCTGTTGACCAAGTATGCCTTGCTGTCACTCACGTGTGCAAGCAGAAGATGCATATAACAAGAGGCTGGGCTGGCACGCTGTTTATACAGATTGTAGAGGGAGCTAAATGCTGCACCATCATAGCACGCCCTTATTATTATTGTAAGGGTGAAAATTAAGGGTGAAAATCGGAGAATATTAATTCCGGACGTTTTCTGCGAGAGGCACTAAAATCCGGAAGTCTCCCGGGAAAATCGGGGGGTCGGCAAGTATGCAGCTGAGCCGCATCAGAGTGATCAAAGAGCCGCGGGTTGCCGACCCCTGTCCTGCACAGTGACGCGGTTCGCATAAAGAGGCACATTTGGCGCGATTTAAAAGTTTGCAAATGGAAAAGTTCCCAAAAAGAGGGGTTTGTAAATTGAGGTTCCGCTGTTTTTTTAACTACCGTAGATCAAAAAAAAAATTAAACGTTTTTCCTGATTTCCGATTTTGTGCACAATTACAAAATGGAAAAAAAAGAGAAAAAAATCATAACAATCATATTAACTTATTTTTTGTGACTCCATTTGATACATCGTAATAGTTTTATTAGTTTTACGTGGACTTTGACTTGCAGGTCAAAAGTAAGACAGGAGGCCTGAGGGTCTAAATCAAGTCATGAGATGTCTTCTCATAACCAATGCTTACAAACATTGAAGTAGTTGGATAAGCAATACAAAAATAGAAGAATCTCCTTTTTAAAAATACCTATGTTTGTGTGGATATCTGGCGAAACCCCAAATGGAACAAGACTTTATGCTGCGCTGCCATTTTCTTATAAAAATACAAATACATGTATTTTTAGCGGCTCAGTTCAAAGTTTTAAATGTTTCCTTTATTTTTTATCTCTTTTTGTTACTGCCCGTTCAGTTATTCTGAACTCAGGAATTATGGTGTGTGACTGACAAAGTCCTTAGCTGCCTGCTGCTATCTAGTGGAAGATTACTTACCTGCATCTACAACCAAGTGTGCCTGAGTCCACTTTGGATGAAAGAATACAACTAAATGGTCAAGTACACCATTAAAATAGAGTAGTATTGCAGTACGCATGTACTACATATTAGGGCTGGACGGTTATGGCAAAAAACAAAAACAAAAATCAAGATTTTGATTGATATTGTAATCACGATTAATAACACGATTATTCATTAATTTGAAAACACGAGTATTTATTGTACCACCAAAACTCAACTTTAAATATAGTTTTAAAAAATTATACATATTAGTAACAAATAAACAAGTATTATTAAGAATAGAAACAATACATTTTAACAACACAGGCAATATAAAAAAACAGTTTTTCCGATTTTAATTGTTTTTAATTCCGTTTTTTACCTTTTACATTTATTTTACCGCCATGAAGTGCATGCTTTTTGCGTCAAATAACATTTTGTAAAATGTTTGTTAAGTAAATGCAATAATCCTCAAATTTATTGGTGCAAAACATATTTTTTTTACAATTTTGACCAATATTTTAGGTCAAGGCATAAGAATTGTGTAAATGTTTTAATAAGTTCTTTAAGCACATTATGCTTGTGTCAGGTACTTTTTTGAAACCTTTATTTTGTTAGAGCAGTCACACTGGATGTGGCGCACCGCGCTATTATTGTATGGATTGTTCTTGCTAGCTTTAGGGCGGTTGAGTGTGTCGGTGATCAATGTCATTTGATGCTAAGCCCGCCCCTTACGTCAACACGCTAATGACAAGATTAGACGTGACTAATTCAGTTATTATCCAGTTTCATATTTATTTATAGTACATCTTTATGTATGGCTATGTTAAAACAAAGACATGCTATAATTTCAACTTGATTTAGCCCCTCGGTCCTCCTGTCTGCTCTACAAGTCCACGTAGAACTACTTCCGGGTAGGGAATATCCGATCAGGGTTATGTGCCGCCGATTCCAATACCGATTACCCATGAGTGAGATCGGCCAATACCAATACCGATAACATGTATTAATTTGTAAAATTTTCCATCCCAGCAGGCACAAGACATTCAAACAATGTTGAGATGTTGTTTATATCCTGACGTTGAGCAAGTCAAACATAACGTAGAAACAACATACCTGCCAACTACTCCGGTTTTCCTGTAATTCGTACGGTTTTCATCAACCTATTCCGGGTTACGGTTGCAGTGATAAAAAATACGGTTTTTCATTAATTAAAAAAAAAAAAAGGGTGAAAACTACGCGAATTGCACCTTGTGCAGACAAGAGTTTTCGATCGGACACGGAGGAATTAGCGATGTAAAAGACCACGTTGGGACAAAAAAACACAAGTCTAATGCCGTTGCTAGCGATACAAGTGGAAAACTTTCAACGTTTTTCGTCGCCCAAACAGATTCTTTGGATGTGATAAATCCCGAAGTTTTATTTACGGAGGCAATAATTGAGCATGGATTTCCAATCGCACTGGCTGATCACATGGGACAGTTAAATGTTTGTAATGCAACCTTTAAAAATCATTACGCGGTGATCGCGGTCCCAAAAATAAACTTTTCTTGCATGATAATGTCCAAAAAAATTTGCTTTATATTACTATAGAGTCCTTTTAACGAATGAGTTTGATGGTTTATCACAAGCCTTAAATGAAAGAAGTCCTTTGTTCTCCTGCACCGCATGCGCTTTGGCCTTGCTTCGTGTTTGGTGCGCAATCCTGTCGGCTGTATTTCACAGCACGACATACTGTTAAAAGTGTTTATACTATTTATGCTTTCAAGTCCAAGTTGAAGAAATCTTGTTAAATGTTGACAGCATAACTACCAAAATACAGAAGTATGTCCTTAATATTTTTGCAGTGCTATTTCTGTTGAAAAGTTCAAATGATTACATTAGAGATGTGATGTGCCACTTTTCAAGTGTCTGATGGCTTAAATTAATTTTCATTACTTTTTCATATTTTGAATTCTTTTGAAAGGCTTACAAAAAAACTACATTTGAATTGTAATTCCATGCTATTGACAGGACTATTAATTTTAATGAAGTTAGCTTACCATGTTTACAGTATGATAATTGTGATAGAAATGTGAATTTTAGGCACAGAATATTTTCTACAATTGAACAAGGCAGTCGATTATACAAGCTTGGACAGAAAGTTAATAATGACACCAATTTTTTTTTAATGGAATTGTTTAGTACTGTTTTACCATTTGTTTACTGTAAAAAGTGTTTATACTGTTTATACTTTCAATTAACAAATTGAAGTCTTGTGAAAGGTTGACAGGATAACTGGCATTAACTGTCAAAATAATTTCAAACTATTGAAGTTAGCTTACAGAATAAACATGTCAATCAACCCATATGATTTTTGCTGTAATATTTTTGTTTTGAAAAGTCACTGTGACTGATAGAAAAGTGATGGTTTTAGCAACATTTTAACCTGTCTGAATGCTAATAATCATTTTGCGTCGGGGGGCGAAGCCCTGAACCCTCCACCAGGACTTTGTCCTGGACCTACCGGGGCCTGCGGCCCTTGGACCCTGGCTACTAGGTTTTTCTGATTTCAAAAGTTGGCAGGTATGAAACAACATACTTTAAGTTGTTTCAAAGTCAGTTTTAATATAATCAACGTTGTATCAACGTCTTGTGCTTGCTGGCATTTATTCATGGTGAGTGCTGGGGCTGCGAATCTTTGGGGTGTCCCACGATTCGATTCAATATCGATTCTTGGGGTCATGATTCGATTCAAAATCGATTTTTTTCGATTCAACTCGATTCTCAATTCAAAAACGGTATTTTCCCGATTCAAAACGATTCTCTACTCATTCAATACATAGGATTTCAGCAGGATCTACCCAAGTCTGCTGACATGCAAGCAGAGTAGTAGATTTTTGTAAAAAGCTTTTATAATTGTAAAGTACAATGTTTTATCAACTGATTGCAATAATGTAAATTTGTTTTAACTATTAAATGAACCAAAAATATGACTTATTTTATCTTTGTGAAAATATTGGACACAGTGTGTTGTCAAGCTTATGAAAGTGTAAGCCACTGTGACACTATTGTTCTTTTTTTTTCTTATAAATGTCTAATGATAATGTCAATGAGGGATTTTTAATCACTGCTATGTTGAAATGGTAACTAATATTGATACTGTTGTTGATAATCATTTTTGTTTCACTACTTTTGGATTGTTCTGTGTCGTGTTTGTGTCTCCTCTCAATAGCTCTGTTTATTGCAGTTCTGAGTGTTGCTGGGTCGGGTTTGGTTTTGGAATTGGATTGCATTGTTATGGTATTGCCGTGTATTGTTTTGTTGGATTGACTAATAAAAAATAAAATTAAAATAAAAAAAAATAATCGATTTTTTAAAAATGAGAATCGATTCTGAATCGCACAACGTGAGAATCGCGATTCGAATTGGAATCGATTTTTTCCCACACCCCTAGTGAGTGCTCTTGACAGTTTAACAATAGCAACACAATATCAAAATATGTTCATTATTTTCTTTTGTTATATACAATTGAGCAAAAGTAGACAATAACTAAAAAAAAAAAGCAAAAACTAATATATGTTTCTCTTTGAAATCCTTTGGTTTTTGGCCTTAAGGTCCTCTTGTGCGCAGGGAATTATTTTCCGTGTTTGTAAAAGTTAACAAAAACGACATCAAAATGATTGACAAAATACAAACAGCGCTTGTACTCTTGTATCGACCTTATATTGATACTACCTGTGGTATCGACGCCACCAATTTATGGATGGGTCCACGTACCCTTCTCTTACGTGTCGTGTACTGACTGTGTTGTTTTATTATCCTCTCTCTAACTCTTACTAATCTAACTGTCAATTTGCTGTTAAAAAATTGCTTACGTTGCACTGTTTGAATCTAGCTTAGCGGTTAGCTTAGCAGTTAGCTTCGCTATTAGCCTGCGTGCCCCTGGCTTGTTCTCGGTGTGTAACATGTTTACATGATAATAATACTCAATAAATTAGAAAATGCAGTTTGTTTGGTTGTTTAATATTATTTAGGTGAGCGGCTCCACACTGTGTATGGAGAGACATAATTAGCTGCTAGCCGCTTGTCAGCCGGGGGACCTAAAATAAATAGTGTCAGTCAGTTGGGATCGGTATTTGTGATCGGCATTAAAAGACATCAATCGCAGTGGCGGATCACATACTTTTCATTATGATACCGATTGGCACATCCCTACCAAAACCGAAAGTTAACTTGGTAAGTTGGACACATACAGTTTTGTCTGGGATAGGCTCCAGCCTCCGTTGTTGGATGATATGCTCTTTTCTGTGTCCAGGTTTCTTTGGTTTCTTCGTCCTGACGTTGCTGCTCATCCCCATGTACTTCATCCACGTGGGCGAGTTCAGCGACAACCCCCGCCAGGTCCTGGAGGACGCGCTGGACGCCTTCTGTCAAATCGGCCACCGGCCGCTCATCCTGCTGGCGCTGCTGGGCAACACGGTCAGTATCGCCTTCTTCAACTTCGCCGGCATCAGCGTCACCAAGGAGATCAGCGCGACCACGCGCATGGTGCTGGACAGCCTGCGCACGCTGGTCATCTGGGCGGTGAGCCTGGCGCTGGGCTGGGAGAAGTTCCACGGCCTGCAGGTGCTGGGCTTCTTGGTCCTGTTGACCGGCACGGCGCTCTACAACGGACTGCATCGCCCCCTGCTGGCCAGGATACCGTGCTGCGCCGGGCTGGCCGGCAGAGAGGAGGAGGAGGAGGAGAGCAGTGCGGGGGAACGGGAGAGACTGCTTGGCGACGGTTCGGTGCAGGCACCCGATCAGAGCTAAAGTAGCAGCTGCTACACTTTGCACAAAGTCCAAAACACTGCAACTTTTAATCGAATACAACTTTTTACTCCACACTGCTGTACTTTCCTTTTACAAAAATTTTTTATTTTATTTTTTTTTTTTTAGAATATTTTTTAAAGTATCCTGACATATTTTACTCAGTGTTTTTAAAATGTCTTTTAAGTATCCCGACTTATTTTACTCAGAATTATTTGTTTTAATTATCTTGACTCATTTTACTCAGATTTGTTTTTAGAATATTTTTTAAGTATCCTGACTTATTTTACTTAGTTTATTTTCAAATATTTGTCATTATCTTGATTTATTTTACTTATATTTTTTTCCAAATATTTTTGAGTATCCTGACTTATTTTACTGAGTTTTTTTTCAAATCCATCCATCCATCCATTTTCTACCGCTTGTCCCTTTTTGGGGTCGCGAGGGGTGCTGGAGCCTATCTCGGCTGCATTCGGGGTACACCCTGGACAAGTCGCCACCTCATCGCAGGGCCAACACAGATAGACAGACAACATTCACACTCACAATATTTTTTAAATATCCTGACTTATTTTACTCAGAATTACCTTCTTTTTTTTTTTTTTTTTAAGTATCGTGTCGTATTTTACTCAGATATTTTTAGAATATTTTTTAAGTATCCTGACTTATTTCACTCACAATTATTTGTTTTAATTATCCTGACTAATTTTACTGAGATTTGTTTTTTGTAATATTTTTTTAAGTATCCTGACTTTATATATATATATATATATATATATATATATATATATATATATATATATATATATACATATATATATATATGTTTTTTTTGTTTAGTGTTTTTTTTTATATATATTTTTTTTTAGTATACTGATTTATTTTACTCAGATTTATTTTTTTATTTTTAATAATGCTGACTCAGCAGTGAGCTTGTGCCAAATACTTAATATTGTTATTTTTCAGGTAAAAAAGAAACAGTTATTCTGTCACATAAAAATAAGGGATTTGCTCAAGTTGTATGAACCAAGAGTCTTTTTCATTTCACGTTGTAATGAACGGAAACAAAAAAAAAGGGAAGTGTCATTAAAATCATGTCATGGTGAACAAATGTTATATTCGCACAATTAGTAACTTTCTAAGTGTCCAATTACTGCTTTGCTAACAGCTGACACCTGCTTGCTGTTCACATCCTGAGTCAGTCCAACATCCTCCCCGAGGACCCTTGTAATGCTTTAATGGAGGTCAAAGGTCATACACATGACCCTCCAACAGGATGCAGGAATAATGTGTTAATTAGCCGCTTTGACACATTGATGTATTTATTACACCAGCCTCAAAGAGACAATAATTGATTGTGTGTAATAATTGTATATCAACACAATAGCAAGAGAAAATGCGAAACTATCATTCGTAAAGGTCCATCTTTGCTACGAGCACAATAGTTAAAAAACCCCACAAAAATAAAAAATACTCCCACGGTAATAATCATGAAATTAATCATATACATTTTTAGATAAAAAGTCATAACTATGAGAGATATATAAATTATTATGAGATAGAAATGTAAAATTATGAGACAATAAATCGTAATTATGAGACAAAAAGACCTAATTATGAGGTAAAAAGTTGAAACTGAGATAAAAATTCATAAATGTAAGAAGAGAAAGTCAAAATTACGAGATAATTCGAAATTACAAGATGAAAATAGTTATAAAATAAAATTTTAAATTTCGAGATAAAGAAAAGTATGAAACAAAGTTATTTTTATTTTGATATAAAAAGGTTTTCATGCGAGAAAAAGTCAATTATGAGATTGAGAAAATCAAAATTATGAGATAAAAAGTCAAAATTACGAGATAAACATGAATATAAGATTACAATTTGAGATAAAGTCATAATTATGAGACAATAAGCCAAATTAATGAGATATTTACGTAAGAGGTAAAATGTCAATCACATAGAAAGTTCAAATTATGGGATAAAATGTAATCATGAGATAAAAAGCTAAATGAATTATATTTATGTTTTGAAATAAGAGGTAAAAAGTCAATTATATATAGAAAGTTGAAATGATGGTATAAAAAGTCAGCATTATGAGTTAAAAAGTCAGAGTTATAGTATAAAAGTTATACCTACGAGATAAAAAGTTATGGGATATGACAATTGTGAGATAAAAAGTTGAACCTATAGAATATAAAGTCAAAATTGTGAGATAAGAAAATGTTTTATTATTTAAAAACTCAAAACTTTTGGATAAAAAGTCAAAATTATGAGATAAAAAGTCAAAATGACGAGATAGACATAAATATAACAAACATTTGAGATAAAGTCATAATCATGAGACACAAAGCCAAATTAAGGAGATATTTTGTTACATAAGAGGTACAAAGTCAATCATTTATAGAATGTTTAAATTATGGGATAAAAAGTCATCATGAGATAAAAAGCCAAATTAATTAGATTTATGTTTTAAAATAAGAGGTTAAAAGTCAATTATACATAGAAAGTCGAAATGATGGGATAAAAAGTTACAATTATGGGATACAAAGTCAAAATTATAATATAAAAGTTATACCTACGAGTTAAAAAGTTATGGGATGTGACGGAATTGTGAGATAAAAAGTTGAACCTATAAAATATTAAGTCAAAATTGTGAGATTAGAACAAATTTTACCATTCAAAAACCCTCAAACCTTTTGGGAATTATGAGATTAACAAATCATAATCATGAGATAAATATATGACATAATAAATGTAAATTATGAGATAAACATTTGAAATGATAAAATAATATGTCAAAACAATTAGCTAAAGAAGAATCGCAAATACGAGATTACAAAACCGAATAATGGGATCGATTTAAATAAATGATAAATGATAAATGGGTTATACTTGTATAGCGCTTTTCTACCTTCAAGGTACTCAAAGCGCTTTGACAGTATTTCCACATTCACCCATTCACACACACATTCACACACTGATGGAGGGAGCTGCCATGCAAGGCGCTAACCAGCACCCATCAGGAGCAAGGGTGAAGTGTCTTGCCCAAGGACACAACGGACGAGGATGGTGGAAGGTGGGGATTGAACCCCAGTAACCAGCAACCCTCCGATTGCTGGCACGGCCACTCTACCAACTTCGCCATTAATTAAAATGCAAATGATATCATTATTATCATATTATCATTATCCGAGTCATACCAAAGACTATAAAAATGGGACCCATGCTTGGCACTCAGCATCAAGGGTTGGAATTGGGGGTTAAATCACCAAAAATTATTCCCGGGCGCGGCCACCACTGCTGCCCACTGCTCCCCTCACCTCCCAGGGAGTGAACAAGGGGATGGGTCAAATGCAGAGCACAAATTTCACCACACCGAGTGTGTGTGAGACAATCATTGGTACTTTAACTTTAAACTTTAACTTAATATAATAAGTGGCTGCCTTCCTCAGTATAGGAAGCCAGTGATACGGTGAGTGGCCGCTAGATGGCAGTGCCAGGTTACTAATTACCAATCCAGCCCTGCAGTCTGTGTGAGAACTTCACACCGCCCACTTTGATCCAGCTCATAAAACACGAATGACCGCACATCTTGAGGCACATCAGACACATGTAACAAAGTTATTTCCAGTAAGTCACGTGTCAGATTCGGCACCTGTGCTCTAAGTCAGGTGTGTAATCACAAATAAACACCATCTAAAGAAAGCGCACAAAGCATGTGAATCAAACCGGTGAGAGAATGTGGTTTTATGGCTTGTTGGATCGCAATAAGCAGTATTAAAATACAAAAGAGTAAATAAACCAAAGCGACCCAGGGGACTGTGTGCAAACAGGCTTCCAGTAGCTCCAATAGTCCCAGGGAGACATGTCCTCCCAGGAGACAAAGGCTCAGCACAAAATAAGTCTGTGAACGACTTAAGCAGATGACGGATTCATGTATTATATATTTTTAAAGTCTCTCTTTTTACGTATTTATATAAAGTGGATATTTCCTTTCTATTTGGTCCCAAGTTGTTTTAAAATACACACCCAGTATAAGTTTATGCGCACTACAAAATATTAAATTATTGACTTAATGTGATTAGTTGAAACGAGCTCTTTGTGCACGCTCTTCCCAATTTAATAACCCGGATGTACCGTCGATGTAAACTCAATGACAGAAAAAACCCACAATGTTAACATTTTTATGTCTTTCTTTCATCAATATTGTGTTTCGTCAAGCGTTTTGAGGCCTTTTTGGTAAGAGAAGAAATGTACAAATATGATAAATCTATTTGTGGCAGCATCGAACAAAGTTATGTTTAAGTTGCACTTTTGCATTGAACGGTGGTGCATTCAAGGACCCCTGATTAAAGTTAGAAACAAGCATCACTGGTTTATAAAGACGGGGGAGCCTTACCCCGAGTAGATGCGCTAATAGTAATTTCAATAATAATTATAATAAAGATGTATGATAAATATTATGCTGCTAATCTCTGCCTGACACTATAAAGTAAAGGGAAACTTGACAGATCTATCATCATATTTAAGTGAAGAATGACAGGTGGTATATTTATTAAAACTCACATTCTTGCTACTTTATATTATTACATATTTTTATATTATAGTATTTCAATTTATATAGGATAGCCCCTTGAGATGCAGCATCTCGTTTTCAGGAGAGTCCCATTATATTATATTATTGACCGGCTCAGTGGCTTTGTGGTTAGAGTGTCCGCCCTGAGATCGGTAGGTTGTGAGTTCAAACCCCAGCCGAGTCATACCAAAGACTACAAAAAAATGGGACCCATTGCCTCCATGCTTGGCACTCAGCATCAAGGGTTGGAATTGGGGGCTAAATCACCAAAAATTATTCCCGGGTGCGACGCCGCTGCTGCCCACTGCTCCCCTCACATCCCAGGGGTGAACAGGATGGGTCAAATGCAGAGGACAAATTTCACCACACCTAGTGTGTGTGTGACAATCATTGGTGCTTTAACTTAACTTTAACTTTACACATACAAACTGTAGCACACAAAAAAGCACATTTAATAAAAAAAACGTTATTATGGTCTTACCTTTACTTATAAGTGCGGGAACAGTGGTGTTCGTGTTGGAGGAGTTGTGAATGTATAAAATATGAAATCCGTGCTGCAGTCTGCAGGTGTACCTAATGTTGTGTCCCTGCAGTCGTTCACGGCTCCTCCGGCGCGAGCATTGTTGTTTTTGCACTTTTTGGCTTCTTGTTAAGTGACTTTTTTTGGGTGGATTCGGTCTTGCACGTGAAGGGTTAGGGTGTGGGCTTTGGTTGGTGTGGCGCTCCCGTCGGGGGATGCATTCTGCGGCGGAGGTGCATTAACCGGCACCAGGAGGCGAGATTACTGCGAGCCTCAGCCAGTCCGTCTTCGCAGCAGTTTTATGATTGCTCAGCACAAGAAATACGTTACACACATACAGTTGTTGACAAAATACACTGTACATTATATACCTCAGCTAACTAAACTATGGAAATGTATAATATAATTCATATAGCAATACGGTCTCACTGCACAGCAGGCCAGCAGTTAGCCGAGTCCGCAATCCATGTTGAGGCACAACTCAGTGACGTGCCTCAACTGGTTGCTGATCACCGCACCGTCTCTTCTCAGTATTTGAACGGCAAATGTGAAAATTCAGCGATTTTGAATAAAAATAATCTAAAACTGGTGAAGTTAAATGGAAAATAACTTTATAGTATAATCACTGAATACATATGACAATTTAATATATTTTTTTTCTTTTTAAATTTTTTTTCTTTCCATGATGGGCCTCACCTGCCTCCAGTGACCGCACGTCACTGCAACGTAGCAAGGCTCAATCAATCAATCAATGTTTATTTATATAGCCCTAAATCACAAGTGTCTCAAAGGGCTGCACAAGCCACAACGACATCCTCGGTTCAGAGCCCACATAAGGGCAAGGAAAATCTCACAGCCCAGTGGGATGTCAATGTGAATGACTATGAGAAACCTTGGAGAGGACCGCAGATGTGGGTGGTCAGCAGCGCAGAGATGTCCCCTACCGATGCAAAGGCGAGCGGTCCACCCCGGGTCCCGACTCTGGACAGCCAGCACTTCATCCATGGCCACCGGACCTGTGCCGCCCCTTCCACAAGGGAGAGGGGGGCAGAAATGAAAAGAAACGGCAGAGCAACTGGTCTAAAAAGGGGGTATATTTAAAGGCTAGAGTATACAAATGAGTTTTAAGATGGGACTTAAATGCTTCTACTGAGGTAGCATCTCTAACTGTTACCGGGAGGGCATTTCATAGTACTGGAGCCCGAATAGAAAACGCTCTATAGCCCGCAGACTATTTTTGGGCTCTGGGAATCACTAATAAGCCGGAGTTCTTTGAACGCAGATTTCTTGCCGGGACATGTGGTACAATACAATCAGCAAGATAGGATGGAGCTGGACCGTGTAGTATTTTATACTTAAGTAGTAAAACCTTAAAGTCACATCCTAAGTGCACAGGAAGCCAGTGCAGGTGAGCCAGTATAGGCGTGATATGATCAAACTTTCTTGTTCTTGTCAAAAGTCTGGCAGCCACATTTTGTACCAACTGTAGGTTGGGTTAGGGTTAGGGTTAGGGTTAAGGTTAGGGTTAGGGTTAGGGTTATTAAATTGCAAGGATGTGAGTTTGAATAACCATCCCACCTTAAATATGATTATACATCTGTCAAATGTATGGCCCGCAGGCCAGATCAGGCCCGCGAACAGGTTTTATCCGGCCCGCGGGATGAGTTTGCTAAGTATAAAAATGAGCCGGAATTTTTTAATGAAAGAAAATGCTGTTCTAAATGTGTCCACTAGATGTCGCAATCACAATTATTTGTATCTTTGTAGATTATGCTACATATGTAAAAAAAACACACAAAAAAACACGTTAGTGCACCAGTTGAGGAAAATGAGCAAACTACATAAATAACATCCTGCAATTTGTTGACTGATGAACATTATCACATCATTTATTTAGTAAGTAAAAATAACGACAAATAAAGATAGAATACTATTAACCGCAACATGTAAGTGTAAAAAAACCCCAACAACATTATGATTTGTACATTTTCAGAATGTGCTAGTTCTATTTTTAAACAAAGAAAACAGTCTGCAGTTGTCTTTATTTTTTAGTTATCGTGCCGTGATTTTACCAGTCCGGCCCACTTGGGAGTAGATTTTTCTCCATGGGGCCCCCGATCTAAAATGAGTTTGACACCCCTGGTGTAAGGTATACATTACCTATATGGATAATAATGATCATACAATACAAAATAATAATAATTATCATCATCATCATCATCATCATCATTACTATGAGTGCATTTGCTAGGGTGTTACGCCAAGTCTTTAAAAACTAGTGATGCCTATTTCAGACTTTAATCAAGAATTCCTGAATGCATCACAATTATGTACTATGAGATGCAAAAGTGAAACTTAAATTTGTCCGCCGCTGCAAAAGATAGACTATTGGATTTTGTTTTAATGTCTATGTTATTTAACGGGCTAGGAGTTGAATCGCTCTCTGAATGTGCTAAACTCCTGTTTCCATGCAGGCGTGTCCAAAACAGTTGCCATAGCGCAGGGCTTTGTGGTCGATCTAAATCAATAGCGCCTCTGCTGGTTCAATCCAGGTAGTGCGTTCCATTTAGATTAATTGACTAATTGACATAGGCTCCAGCACTCCGAAAGGGACAAGCAGTAGAAAAAAAATGGATGGATGGATTGACTAATTGACATTTGATTATTCATAACGATAGGGCACTAAAGTGGACGACCCAAAGTTGCAACAAAACAGACACTTTATTGTCATCGCTTTTAAAGATATTAAAAAGACAGAAGCCGATGTTTGTTTGTTTTTCTGCAATAGTACAAGCCCAGAGTCTAGCGGTTTGTTATTATGACTCGTTCCATTAGTCTCTTCCCGTGTTTAGCGCACAGCTCGTGTAAGTTAGCCTTGTGTACGTTTGCACACGGGTGCACTAGAGGGCCCCGGACCTGGACTTTAAATCTGTTTCAAGGTAAACAGATGGCCTTTCTCAAAAGCGCTGCGTCGCCATCATATTTAAAAGCATCCATTGCAGCAGCCCTTCGCTTGTTTAGGACAGAGGGCAGGTCAGAGTGAGTGTGATTAGTCTGCACCACTCCGACGTCTGGCTAATGACCACTTAATGGCTCTGACCGAGCACGCTGACATGTCACAACTAGTGTTGTCCCCGTACCAATATTTTAGTACCGGTACCAAAATGTATTTCGATACTTTTCGATACTTTTCTAAATAAGGGGGACCACAAAAAAATGGCACAATTGGCTTTATTTTAACAAAAAAATCTTAGGGTACATAAAACATATGTTTATTATTGCAATCGAAGAACAATTTTGTCCTTAAATAAAATAGTGAACACACTAGACAACTTGTCTTTTAGTAGTACGTAAACAAACAAAGGCTCCTAATTAGTCTGCTGACATAAGCAGTAACATATTGTGTCATTTATCATTCTATTATTTTGTCAACATTATGGGGGACACACGGTAAAAATAGATTTTTAATCCACTTGTTCATTTACTGTTAAAGGGGAACATTATCACCAGACCTATGTACGCGTCAATATATACCTTGATGTTGCAGAAAAAAGACCATATATTTTTTAACCGATTTCCGAACTCTAAATGGGTGAATTTTGGCGAATTAAACGCCTTTCTATTATTCGCTCTCGGAGCGATGACGTCACAAGGTGACGTCACATCGGGAAGCAATCCGCCATTTTCTCACTTTCGTCGGTGTGTTGTCGGAGGGTGTAACAACACGAACAGGGACAGATTCAAGTTGCACCAGTGGCCCAAAGACGCGAAAGTGGCAAGAAATTGGACGAAATTTGTTCAAAATACGATGCTGTGGGGAAAGCCGACGAAATGGTCAGTCGTTTGTTCCGCACACTTTACCGACGAAAGCTATGCTACGACAGAGATGGCAAGAATGTGTGGATATCCTGCGACACTCAAAGCAGATGCTGACATCAACTCCAAAACTGGACAGATCAGCTTTCAGGAAAAGAGAGCGGATGAGGGTATGTCTACAGAATATATTAATTGATGAAAACTTTATTCATTACTCGCGGTTTTACATAAATTATTATACATAAACTGTGTTTACCAACCCGCGACCCCAAAGGGAATAAGCGGTAGAAAATGGATGGATGGATGGATGTGTTTACCAATAATTTAGCTTAAAAACATTTAAATGCAGACAGCCCTGAAATGTTGCCAAATGTATTTCATATGCTGTAAACCTAGTTCATAGTTGTTAGTTTCCTTTAATGCCAAACAAACACATACCAATCATTGGTTAGAAGGCGATCGCCGAATTCGTCCTCGCTTTCTCCCGTGTCGCTGGCTGTCGTGTCGTTTTCGTCGGTTTCGCTTGCATACGGTTCAAACCGATATGGCTCAATAGCTTCAGTTTCTTCTTCAATTTCGTTTTCGCTACCTGCCTCCACACTACAACCATCCGTTTCAATACATTCGTAATCTGTTGAATTGCTTAAGCCGCTGAAATCCGAGTCTGAATCCGAGCTAATGTCGCTATAGCTTGCTGTTCTATGCGCCATGTTTGTTTGTGTTGGCATCACTGTGTGACGTCACAGGAAAATGGACAGGTGTATATAACGATGGTTAAAATCAGGCACTTTGAAGCTTTTTTAGGGATATTGCGTGATGGGTAAAATTTTGAAAAATAAAATAAGCCACTGGGAACTGATTTTTAATGGTTTTAACCCTTCTGAAATTGTGATAATGTTCCCCTTTAATATCTGCTTACTTTCTCTTTTAACAAGTTCTATCTACACTTGTGTTGAAATGTAATAATCACTTATTCTTCTGTTGTTTGATACTTTACATTAGTTTTGGATGATACCACAAATTTAGGTATCGATCCGATACCAAGTAGCTACAGGATCATACATTGGTCATATTCAAAGTCCAGGGACATATTTCTTGACTTTATGAACATAATATGATTTTTTTAAAAAGGAAAAAAGATTGTGTGACAATAAAAAATATCTATGTAATCATATTAGTATCGACTAGACACCCTATTGTACTTGGTATCATTACAGTGGATATTAGGTGTAGATCCACCCATTGCATTTGTTTACATTCAGGGTGCGAGCTTGCTGTTAGCGGTTAGCTATCCTACGGTGTGTAGTGAAACATGTTTAGCTATTCCTCGTCCTGCAGGGATGATACTTGTAAGAAACTTACTTTATTTGTCGCCACGGAGGCGAGGATTATTGATTTAGAAGTAACTAAAACACTGCGGCTAGCGAATGGATGTTCTCCGCTAGCTAGCTAGCCATGTCTTAAAGCACCTCTTGAGGGCGTTTCAGTGTTATAACTTCATCTTTATCGTAGTTTTTAGGCCAAAATGCATCCGTTCTCCCTTTTATGTCTACACACCGTGTCTGCTTGTAAGTACTCCGTGAATGTGCGCTGCCGAACATGCTCCTCTGCTCGTAAAAACAGCAATGTCATGCCCGGGAACCGGTTCTTTTCAAATAGAGTATAGTGCCGTTTTTTATTCATTAGTATCGCGATACTATACCAGTATCGGTATACCGTACAACCCTAGTCAGAACCCACCAAAAGTTGTAAGCACCCCAACTTTTCTTTCAACTCTAACTCCTATTGTTACCTTGCTAGTTCAAATCAAGACAGCATCATCTCAAAACTAAAAGATTATTAAAGCTGCAAGCAGGGTTGAACGGGCCCTCGCTTCTATTGCACAGCGGGGTTCAGGCGAGTTGGTAGGTCACGTCCGTCTCCAAGCCCTGACCCATCACCAAAAAATTCTGGAAGATCGGACCATGTATAAGGAAGTTATGACAGTTATATTTTTCCACCACAAGGGGGCGATAAAGGCGCTGCAGTAGTCATGCAATTACATCCCACTCAATACTCAGAGCTACCATCAAAAATTTCAGGGAGATTGTAGCATGTATAAGGTAGGTATGACTGTTATAACTTTCCACCACAAGGGGCGGTAGAGGCACTGCTGTAGTCATGCAGTTGCGCCCTTGACTCCTACCCACCATTGAACATTTCGGGAAGATTGGAGCATGTGGAAGGAAGTTATTACTGGTTTAATATTGCACCACGAGAGGCCCAAAACCCTGACCCACCATCGAAACATTCAGGAAGATAGCAGCCTGTGGAAGGAAGCTATGACTGTTATCAATTTGCATCTAACTCAATTCTAACTCAATTCTCCGACCCACCATTAAATGTCATATGAGTAGTATGGTGGCACCGGTATCCCGCTTGTAATAGGATACCCAAAATTATACAAAAACCTGAATGTTGCGCTCAAAAAAAAACCCAAAAACTTTTTGTTGCCCCTCATCCTTGGGGCGCCCCTGAATGAACTCCGCCATGGGCCTATAACCCCCCTTTAATTTGAGTAGTATGGCGACATGGGTATGCCACCTGTACAGGGTACCCATTTACAGTACACACACAAATAAATAAACATAAATAACCAAATAAACATTCATCTATTTTTCCCCCTCCTCCTTGAGGCGCCCTTTGGGGAAAACTTAGCCTCGGACCTATACCCCACCTTTACATGAGCATTTGTATAGGATACCCCAAAATACACAAAACCCCTGAATGTTGCGCACACACAAAAAAAAAATTATAATAATTTTTTTGCCCCTCGTCCTTGGGGCGCCCCTGAATGAACTCCGCCATGGGTCTATACCCCCCCTTTAATTTGAGTAGGGTATGCCACCTGTTCAGGGTACCCATTTACAGTACACACACAAATAAATAAACATAAATAATCAAATAAACATTAATCTATTTTTCCCCCTCATCCTTGAGGCGCCCCTTGGGGAAAAAAAATCAGCCTCAGGCCTATACCCCACCTTCACGTGAGCATCTGTATAGGATACCCCAAAATACACAAAAACCCTGAATGTTGCGCACAAAATAAAAAACAAAAAAACAACAACACATTTTTGCCCCTCATCCTTGGGGCGCCCCTGAATGAACTCCGCCCTGGGCTTTAACCCCCCCTTTAATTTGAGTACTATGGCGACATGGGTATGCCACCTGTTCAGGGTACCCATTTACAGTACACACACAAATAAATAAACATAAATAACCAAATAAACATTCATCTATTTTCCCCTCATCCTTGAGGCGCCCTTTGGGGAAAAGAAAATCAGCCTCGGGCCTATACCCCACCTTCACGTGAGCATCTGTATAGGATACCCCAAAATACACAAAAACCCTGAATGTTGCGCACAAAATAAAAAACAAAAAAACAACAACACATTTTTGCCCCTCATCCTTGGGGCGCCCCTGAATGAACTCCGCCCTGGGCTTTAACCCCCCCTTTAATTTGAGTACTATGGCGACATGGGTATGTCACCTGTTCAGGGTACCCATTTACAGTACACACACAAATAAATAAACATAAATAACCAAATAAACATTCATCTATTTTCCCCTCATCCTTGAGGCGCCCTTTGGGAAAAAAAAAAATCAGCCTCGAGCCTATGCCCCACCTTCACGTAAGCATCTGTATAGGATACCCCAAAATACACAACAACCCTGAATGTTGCGCCCAAAATAAAAAACAAAAAAACAACAACACATTTTTGCCCCTCATCCTTGGGGCGCCCCTGAATGAACTCCGCCCTGGGCTTTAACCCCCCCTTTAATTTGAGTACTATGGCGACATGGGTATGCCACCTGTTCAGGGTACCCATTTACAGTACACACACAAATAAATAAACATAAATAACCAAATAAACATTCATCTATTTTCCCCTCATCCTTGAGGCGCCCCTTGGGGAAAAAAAGATCAGCCTCGGGCCTATACCCCACCTTCACGTGAGCATCTGTATAGGATACCCCAAAATACACAAAAACCCTGAATGTTGCGCACAAAATAAAAAACAAAAAAACAACAACACATTTTTGCCCCTCATCCTTGGGGCGCCCCTGAATGAACTCCGCCCTGGGCTTTAACCCCCCCTTTAATTTGAGTACTATGGCGACATGGGTATGCCACCTGTTCAGGGTACCCATTTACAGTACACACACAAATAAATAAACATAAATAACCAAATAAACATTCATCTATTTTCCCCTCATCCTTGAGGCGCCCTTTGGGGAAAAGAAAATCAGCCTCGGGCCTATACCCCACCTTCACGTGAGCATCTGTATAGGATACCCCAAAATACACAAAAACCCTGAATGTTGCGCACAAAATAAAAAACAAAAAAACAACAACACATTTTTGCCCCTCATCCTTGGGGCGCCCCTGAATGAACTCCGCCCTGGGCTTTAACCCCCCCTTTAATTTGAGTACTATGGCGACATGGGTATGTCACCTGTTCAGGGTACCCATTTACAGTACACACACAAATAAATAAACATAAATAACCAAATAAACATTCATCTATTTTCCCCTCATCCTTGAGGCGCCCTTTGGGAAAAAAAAAAATCAGCCTCGAGCCTATGCCCCACCTTCACGTAAGCATCTGTATAGGATACCCCAAAATACACAACAACCCTGAATGTTGCGCCCAAAATAAAAAACAAAAAAACAACAACACATTTTTGCCCCTCATCCTTGGGGCGCCCCTGAATGAACTCCGCCCTGGGCTTTAACCCCCCCTTTAATTTGAGTACTATGGCGACATGGGTATGCCACCTGTTCAGGGTACCCATTTACAGTACACACACAAATAAATAAACATAAATAACCAAATAAACATTCATCTATTTTCCCCTCATCCTTGAGGCGCCCCTTGGGGAAAAAAAGATCAGCCTCGGGCCTATACCCCACCTTCACGTGAGCATCTGTATAGGATACCCCAAAATACACAAAAACCCTGAATGTTGCGCACAAAATAAAAAACAAAAAAACAACAACACATTTTTGCCCCTCATCCTTGGGGCGCCCCTGAATGAACTCCGCCCTGGGCTTTAACCCCCCCTTTAATTTGAGTACTATGGCGACATGGGTATGCCACCTGTTCAGGGTACCCATTTACAGTACACACACAAATAAATAAACATAAATAACCAAATAAACATTCATCTATTTTCCCCTCATCCTTGAGGCGCCCTTTGGGGAAAAGAAAATCAGCCTCGGGCCTATACCCCACCTTCACGTGAGCATCTGTATAGGATACCCCAAAATACACAAAAACCCTGAATGTTGCGCACAAAATAAAAAACAAAAAAACAACAACACATTTTTGCCCCTCATCCTTGGGGCGCCCCTGAATGAACTCCGCCCTGGGCTTTAACCCCCCCTTTAATTTGAGTACTATGGCGACATGGGTATGTCACCTGTTCAGGGTACCCATTTACAGTACACACACAAATAAATAAACATAAATAACCAAATAAACATTCATCTATTTTCCCCTCATCCTTGAGGCGCCCTTTGGGAAAAAAAAAAATCAGCCTCGAGCCTATGCCCCACCTTCACGTAAGCATCTGTATAGGATACCCCAAAATACACAACAACCCTGAATGTTGCGCCCAAAATAAAAAACAAAAAAACAACAACACATTTTTGCCCCTCATCCTTGGGGCGCCCCTGAATGAACTCCGCCCTGGGCTTTAACCCCCCCTTTAATTTGAGTACTATGGCGACATGGGTATGCCACCTGTTCAGGGTACCCATTTACAGTACACACACAAATAAATAAACATAAATAACCAAATAAACATTCATCTATTTTCCCCTCATCCTTGAGGCGCCCCTTGGGGGAAAAAAGATCAGCCTCGGGCCTATACCCCACCTTCACGTGAGCATCTGTATAGGATACCCCAAAATACACAAAAAATCTGAATGTTGCGCACAAAAAAATACAAAATTATAATAATTGTTTTGCCCCTCGTCTTTGGGGCGCCCCTGAATGAACTCCGCCCTGGGCTTTAATCCCCCCTTTAATTTGAGTAGTATGGCGACATGGGTATGCCACCTGTACAGGGTACCCATTTACAGTACACACACAAATAAATAAAAATAAATAACCAAATAAACATTAATTTATTTTTCCCCCTCATCCTTGAGGCGCCCCTTGGGGGGCCTATACCCCACCTTTACGTGAGCATCTGTATAGGATACCCCAAAATACACAAAAACCCTGAATGAGTAGTATGGCGACATGGGTATGCCACCTGTACAGGGTACCCTTTTACAGTAAACACACAAAGACCCCAAGTGTTGACCACAAATAAACATTAATCTATTTTTCCCCCTCATCCTTGAGGCGCCCTTTGGTGGAAAAATCTGCCTCGGGCCTATGCCCCACCTTCACGTGAGCATCTGTATAGGATATCTAAAAATACAAACACAAAAAAATATATATATTTTTCCCCCTCATCCTTGAGACGCCCTTTGGGGGAAAAAAAATCCGCCTTGGGCCGATACCCCACCTTCACGTGAGCATATGTATAGGATACCCAAAAATACACACCAAAAAAAAAAACTTTTTTTTCCCCCTTATCCTCGAGGCGCCCCTTAGAGACCTGCCACTTATTTTGCAGCCTGCCAACCATGTTTATGGTGATATTCATTAAAGCTCAATGTAATTCTAATTTTTTTGTGTATGATTTCCCACTAAATGGTCTTGAAAACAAATATTCACGACTTCTTAGCTCAATATTAATCAATCAATCAATCAAACTTGATTTATAAAGCGCTTTACATACATAAAATAAATGCAAACAATACAAAAACAATACCCCGGTGACCCATGTCCCCCATTATCACATATGTACGCACGGACACATATACCAAACACAAACACACACACTCACACACACACAACCTACACACATATGCAACTATATGGACCAATGATTGCATGGCTGAGTACAGAGGAGACATGTGAGTAAACACTATCACAGGAGCCATCTGCACCAGGAGGTCATCAGACCATGTCCACCAGGACGCTGACACAAAAGCGCCCCCACAAGCACGGCCGTTAACCCCTGAGACAGATGGCTCATCTGAGGAACGTTGGAAAAATAAAAATAATAAAAACTTGTAAAATAGTAAGAACCATGAGTAGAGATAAAGAATAATACCTGCTCAGTGGCCTTGTTGTTAGAGTGTCCGCCCTGAGATCGGTAGGTCGTGAGTTCAAACCCCGGCCGAGTCATAACAAAGACTATAAAAATGGGACCCCTTACCTCCCTGCTTGGCACTCAGCATCAAGGGTTGGAATTTGGGGTTAAATCATCAAAATGATTCCGGAGCGCGGCCTCCGCTGCTGCTCATTGCTCCCCTCACCTCCCATGGGGTGGAACAAAGGGATGGGTCAAATGCAGAGGGTAATTTCACCACACCTAGTGTGTGTGTGGTATCAGTGGTACTTTAACTTTAACTTTTAAAATACAAGTTAGACATATGAAGATTAATAGGAAAAAATGTTTTAATATTAATAATGAAAAAAATGAATATACAGTAAAAAATAAATAAATTAATATACAGTAAATAAATAATAAATAAATAGAACTAAATAAAATCTTGCATAACTAATATGATAAAAAGTAAAATACAAATTACTTAAATGAAATAATTTATATCAGGTAAACGCCAAATCAAAAAGGTGTGTCTTAAGCCTGCTCTTAAAAACATGAATACTCAGCGGTTTTAGAAAAATAAAGTCAAGTAAGTAAACAAAAGTCCAATATTTTTCATTCCACAGAGTCCGTACCGAGCAAAAAGACGCTGTATAAAAAGATTGAAGGTGTTGTCGGCCAACAAATATGAATATAACAATTACATAACACCTTTTTTCTGTGACGTTTATAGTAAGGCTTCGCTGCCTTTTTTGTGAGCTCAAAATGAGATCAGATTCAGCTTTTATTGCCATGCGCACGCAGCCTTTGACCTCACCGCTAAGCCCCTTCGGAGATCGTTTGAGTTCAAGTCAACCTGAGAGCGACGCATTCAGGGTCACCGTCAAAAAAAACGCGAGGGCCTTGTTTTGAACGCACTCGAGTGTGGAGACCGTGGCAGCGTGCCATACAGAAGGCGGCGCACAATGGCCCAGGTCCCATTAAATCTGCGAAAGTTCCTTCCTAAGGCAAACATTGCCAGAAATAGTAATCTTGGCCGCGGCGCGAGCTGTGCAGAGGGGAGCAATAACTCTCAGTGTAATAATGGAACTCATTTGATTCTGTCCAGTCTCTGATCCTGCAAGAGCCGCGGTGCGGACCGCTCATTCAGTTTTTCCTCTGTCCCCCGATAAGACTTCCTGAAAAACACGCCGCCAGCAATCAGGCCACAACAATAGGCTCCAGCATGTGAACATTGCATATACATGTATACATACGCACATGTGTGCACAAAGGGCCATTTTCAGGACTGCCGTGGGCTTTTTTTGGGTGGTTGTCGTCTGAATTATTTTTTGTCAATTTGTTATTAATGTTTTGAGTGTTTCTTGTAACCCCAAAAAGAAAATATATTTTTTTTTTAAATGAGAAAAACAAATACTGTATTGATGTTTTACTTATTTTGTACCACATAGATTTAAAAGTAGACACTACAGGGCAGTAAAAGCAAGCTGTAAAAGAATCGATTCACACCCGAATCGCGATTTTTATTCATTCTAATTTTACATTGATTGAGAATTCTTTTTAAATCAATAAAAAACATTTTCAAAAGACGTTTTTAGGCCATCGCCATGGAACCAGAAAGAGCTTTTGTAACCTGTTTTTCATTACAATTATTTTACCATCGGTTTGAATCGAGAATCGATTCTGAATCGAATAGTCACCCTGAGAATGTTAGGTACCCAAAGATCCACAACCCTAGCAAAAGGACATACTGGGTGCTCTATGTCAAATTATTGTACTCTCTTTAAAGAGATGTGACGATTGTGAGCGAATTGAGTCTTTTAAACGGCTCTTTTAAGTGAATGATGAGAACTGATTCCCATTTGTTAGTTTGTCCGTTTGGGAGCCGTTTTTTTATGCACATGCAGATATAGCAGCTGCTACTAGAAAAGTAGTCACACGTAAAGGAAACTTATCAGCATTTGGATGAACTTTTTTAAAATTAAAACACAAACATTTTTTATTGTAATTTTTTTATTGTATTTATATATTTTTAGAGATAATTGTCAAATCACTGTATGCTACTGAAAATGAATCACACTTAAAGGAAATTTAGCAAGATTTGGATGAACTTTTAAAAATTTAAATATACACATTTTTTATTATAATTTTTTGGATGTTTTTTTTTTGTAATTGTATTTTTTTTCTAGAGCTCATTGTCAAATCACTGTACTCTTGTAGAAATTTAGTCACACTTAAAGGAAATTTAGCAGGATTTGGATGAACTTTTCAAAAATTAAAATGTAATTCTTTTTAATTATCCATCTATTTTCTAATTGTTTTTTTTTTTAAGTTTTCTTTCTTTCTTTCTTTAGTTTATTTCGAACATGAACACACTTACATCATAATATATCACACAATTTCATATCATTTCATTTTACATCATGCCCGAAAAGGAGTAGGAAGAAGCAAAGCTTATTTAATCCTACCCCTTTCCCACTTCAAGCGTTTACAAATATATAGAATCATTTACTGACCTTTTTATATAATAAAATAACATCTATGAATTAGTATACAACAGTTTTGTAATATGTAATTAATTAATTAATTCAGTCATTATTAACATACTGAGATGAAGAATATCTTATTTTCAATAAGGTTGAAAGTATTTCTCATAATTCTTCTTTTTTGTACTCTGTAAGCACTATTATTTTGAACAACCTCTTAAACTGGATCATATCAGTACAATTTTTAACTTCTTTACTTAATCCATTCCATAATTTAATTCCACATACTGATATGCTAAAAGTTTTAAGTGTTGTACGTGCATATAAATGTTTTAAATTATTTTTTCCTCTAAGGTTATATTTCTCCTCTTTAGTTGAGAAGAATTGTTGTACATTCTTTGGTAGCAGGTTATAGTTTGCTTTGTACATCATTTTAGCTGTTTGCAATTTTACCAAATCACCAAACTTTAATATTTCTGACTTAATAAATAAAGGATTTGTGTGTTCTCTATATCCAACATTATGTATTATTCTAACTGATCTTTTTTGTAACACGGTTAGCGAATGTAGCGCACATTTGTAGTTATTTCCCCATATTTCTGCACAATAACTCAGATATGGTAACACTAGCGAGCAGTAGAGAATATGTACGGTAGTGATTTTTGGCCCAGGACATATTTTGCTTTATTCATTATTGAAATGTTTTTTGCCACCTTATGTTGTATGTTTTGTATATGAGATTTCCAGTTCATTTGATCATCTATTAATACTCCCAAAAATCTAGTTTCTTTTACCCTTTCTATGTCTACTTCGTCTATTTGTATTTGTGTATGATGCTCTTTTCTACTATTACCAAATAGCATTATTTTAGTTTTACTGAGATTCAAAGATAGTCTGTTTTTGTCAAACCATCTTTTTAATTTGTTCATTTCTTCTGTTATTATTTGTATTATCTTCTGTGTGCTCTCTCCTGAACAGAAAGCAGTTGTGTCGTCTGCAAATAAAACCAACTTTAAGTCCTTCGTAACCTTACAAATGTCGTTTATATAAAGATTGAACAATCTTGGTCCCGGTATTGACCCCTGGGGTACACCACAGGATATATCTAGCCGTGTTGACATATTTTCACCCATCTTTACATATTGCTTCCTGTTGGTTAAATAACTTCTTACCCAATTCAATACCAAACCTCTGATGCCATATCGTTCTAATTTTCGTATTAAAATATCATGATTAATTGTGTCAAATGCTTTTGTTAAGTCCATGAATACTGCGGCCGCACATTCTTTACCATCTATTGCATTGGTAATTTCCTCTGTTATTTTGGTTAGTGCTATTGATGTTGAGATATTTGCTCGGAATCCATATTGGTTCTCCACAAGCGTCCCACTTTTGTTAATAAATAAATCTAATCGACTATTGAATAATTTTTCCAAGATTTTGGAGAATTGTGGAAGTAATGAAACTGGTCTGTAGTTAGTAAACTGGTGTACGTCTCCATTCTTATAAATTGGTACGACTTTTGCAATTTTCATTATATCAGGGAATTTACCGGTTAAAAATGATACATTGGTGATATATGTCAGAGGTTCTGAAATGTCTTGTATAACCTTTTTTATCGTTACCATATCTATTCCATGACAGTCGGTTGAGGTCTTGGATTTACAATTTTTTACAATTTTGATTATTTCTTCTTTTGTTACACTTTTAAGAAACATGGAATTGGGATTTCTGTCTATGAGCTCACTCAAGGCCTCAACTGACACATCATCTGCATTTGGAATTCTTTGATCCAGATTTTTTCCGATATTAACAAAATAATCATTGAAACGTTCAGCTATTTGGTTCATATTGTCATTTTTTGTATTTCCATCTAGAAAGTACTGGGGGTAATCTTTCTTAGCACCATTTTTAATGATGCTATTTAGGATGCCCCATGTTGCTCTCATGTTGTTTTTGTTCTTGTTTAATAATTGACTGTAGTATTCCTTCTTACATGTTCGTAGTATACCAATTAGTTTGTTTTTATATTTCTTATACTTATTTTCTGCCTCTATAGATCTCTGTGTTATAAATATTCGATACAATGTGTTTTTTTTGTGACAAGCATTTTTCAGTCCTTTTGTCATCCATGGTTGGTTGTTTTTCTTTTGCTTCTTACTACGTTCTTTCCATGGGCAATGTTTATCATAGAGTGTAAGAAAGGTGTTAACAAAATTCCCATATGCATCATCTACATCATCTTCATTATATACGTTGTCCCAAATTTGTTTCCTCAGATCCTTCCTGAAGGAAATCATTCCTTCCTCTGTGCATAGTCTTTGAAATGTCTTTTTGTCAATATTCTTCTTCCTGTAGTTCCCATCATAAATAGTAAAGACTGGCAGATGGTCGCTGATGTCGGTTGTTAACAGTCCACTTGTTGTATTATTTTCAAAGACATTAGTGAAGATATTGTCAATAAGTGTAGCACTGTGACTTGCAATTCTGGTTGGCCTTGTGATTTGAGGATACAAACTCATACTATACATTGTATCTGTGAAATCATTAATGGACTTTTGCTTGTTGGGGTTCAAGAGATCAATGTTAAAGTCTCCACATAAAAAAAGTACTTTTTGACTGATTCCATTGAAAGTTCCCTTAATCCAGTCTTCAAATCCTTCAATACTTGAGTTGGGTGCCCTATATATACAACTGATCAATACATTTCTACTTCTTTCATGACATATCTCAATGGTTATACACTCTAAAACATTGTCAATAGCCAGTGACATGTTTTTTACCACCTTGTAATGGAAGTCCTTCATCACATATACAGCAACTCCGCCTCCATTCTTATTTACTCTATTAATATAATTGAGTTCATATCCTTCTAGTCCAAAGTCCATTCCTTTTTTTGGATCCATCCATGTCTCTGATACAGCGATAATTTTGAAAGGTTCTTTAAATTGTTCCAAAAATGATTTCATATTGTTAAAATTAGCATACAAGCTTCTGCAGTTAATGTGAATAATTGACAGTTTGTTATTGGAATTAATGTTGGTGTTGTACTGTACTTCTGTATAATATAAACAATTATTGTCCATGTCCAATAGTTTCATCTATTTATTTTTAGAGGTCATTGTCAAATCACTTTATTTTACTAGAAATTTAATCACACTTAAAGGAAATTTAGCAGCATTTGGATGAACTTTAAAAAAATTTAAACATACACATTTTTTATTATAATTGTTTTATTGTTTTAAAAAAAAGTTGTATTTATTTATTTTTAGAGGTCATTGTCAAATCACTTTATTTTACTAGAAATTTAATCACACTTAAAGGAAATTTAGCAGCATTTGGATGAACGTTTGAAAAATTTAAATATACACATTTTTTATTATAATTTTTTTATTGTTTTTAAAAAAAAGTTTTATTTATTTATATTTAGAGGTCATCGTCAAATCACTTTATTTTACTAGAAATTTAATCACACTTAAAGTAAATTTAGCAGCATTTGGATGAACTTTAAAAACATATAAACATACACATTTTTATTATAATTTTTGTATTGTTTTTAAAAAAAAAAGTTGTATTTATTTATTTTTAGAGGTCATTGTCAAATCACTTTATTTTACTAGAAATGTAATCACACTTAAAGGAAATTTAGCAGCATTTGGATGAACGTTTGAAAAATTTAAACATACACATTTTTTATTGTAATTTTTTTTTTTTTTTTTTTTTAAGTTATATTTATTTCTTTTTAGAGGTTTTTTTAATTGTTTTTTTTAAAAAGTTTTATTTATTTATTTTTTAGAGGTCATTGTCAAATCACTTTATTTTACTAAAAAAAATCATCAAACTTAGAAGAAACAGCAAAATTTGGATGAACTATTTAGAAATTTTAATTTACAATTTTTTTTATAATCATTTCTTAAATTGCTTTTTAAAAAAGTTTGTATTTATTTATTTTTAGAGGTCATCGTCAAATCACTTTATTTTACTAGAAAATTAATCACACTTAAAGGAAATTTTGCAACATTTGGATGAACTTAAAATTTTTCTAAAATATGCACATTTTTATTATGATTTTTTGTATTTTTTTTAAGCTGTATTTATTTATTTTTAGAGGTCATTGTCAAATCACTGTACTCTACTGAAAATTAATCACACTTAAAGGAAATTCAGCAGCATTTGGATGAACGTATCAAAAATAAAAATATACACATTTTTTACTATTATTTTTACTTCTTTTTTTTCAAGTTTTATCTATTTATTTTTAGAGGTCATTGTCAACTCACTTTATTTTACTAGAAAAATAATCACACTTAAAGGAAATTTCTCAGCATTTGGATGAACTTTAAAAAAAATAAATAAATACATATACAGTCAATTTTTTATCATAATTTTTTATCTTATTTATTTTTTATCTTATTTATTGTCAGAGCTCATTGTCAAATCACTGTACTCTTATACAGAGATGTGACATTTGCGAACGAATCGAGACTTTCGAACTCATAAGACAACGATGAAAACTAATTCTCAATTGTGAGACGTTTTTTATGCACATACCGATATCGCCTCGTCAATCCCCCAATCTCATAGAAAATTAGAGAACGATGAGAGGCTATCATCACACTTCAACATCTCTAACAAGTAAATGCTGCTTCTTTGCTAGGTCACATGACAGTATGTTGTTTATTGTTTTACCCTCTCTGGGTAAAATAAGAATGTAAATCAGGCCTGGGCAATTATTTTACTCGGGGGGCCAGATCTACCTCTAAAAAGAAATAAATATAACTTAAAAAAAAAAAAACAATTAAAAAATTACAATAAAAAATTTGTATGTTTAAAATTTTCAAACGTTCATCCAAATGCTGCTAAATTTCCTTTAAGTGTGATTAAATTTCTAGTAAAATAAAGTGAGTTGACAATGACCTCTAAAAATAAAAAAATACAACTTTTTTTTTTAAAAACAATTAAAAAATTATAATAAAAAATGTGTATGTTTATATGTTTTTAAAGTTCATCCAAATGCTGATAAATTTACTTTAAGTGTGATTAAATTTCTAGTAAAATAAAGTGATTTGACGATGACCTCTAAAAATAAATAAATACAACTTTTTTTTAAAAACAATTAAAAAATTATAATAAAAAATGTGTACGTTTAAATTTTTCAAACGTTCATCCAAATGCTGCTAAATTTCCTTTAAGTGTGATTAAATTTCTAGTAAAATAAAGTGATTTGACAATGAAAAAAAATGAAAAAAAAGTGTGTCTGGGGGCCGGTATATCTATTTTTAGGAACACTAATACAAAACCTCACAATAATGATTGAAAGCTAAAAACGTTATGACAGACCGCCTTAAAAAACGGAATGGAATTTGACTTTTTTTTTTTTACTGAATGAGACACCCATAATGTGCATGAAAATAAAGAATGTTGGGTTTACAATATTAACTATGAATGATAAAACACTGAATATTGACAACATATTTTACAATCAACCGAAACGCAACCAAAATGCAACAAACATAGTGAAAAGAAACCCACCTACAATCTGAAATATCTCATAGTGACCATAGTAAGTAATTAGATGACCATAGTAAGTAATTAGATGACCATAGTAACTAATTAGATGACCATAGTAACTAGTATATGATGCAGATTCCAAGCATTGAAAGACTTAATAATAATAATAATAATAATAACTGGGATTTATATAGCGCTTTTCTAAGTACCCAAAGTCGCTTTACATGTAGAACCCATCAATCATTCACACCTGGTGGTGGTAAGCTACTTTCATAGCCACAGCTGCCCTGGGGTAGACTGACGGAAGCGTGGCTGCAATTTGCACCAACGGCCCCTCCGACCACCACCTATCATTCATCATTCAGTTCACCGGTGTGAGTGGCACCGGGGGCAAAGGGTGAAGTGTCCCGCCCAAGGACACAACGGCAGCGATTTTTCGATGGTAAGAGGCGGGGAGCGAACCTGCAACCCTCAGGTTTCTGGCACGGTTGCTCTACCCACTACGCCATGCCGCCCCCTTAGTATAGTTGAAGACTTCCTTCCGGTCATTAGAAAACATCACTGCACATCATGATGGCAGCTACACTTTCCATCTTAAACATCTAAAACTATTATTTGGGAATGTCCGGCGGGCCAGATTGAAAAGCTCAACGAGCCGCATGTGGCCCCCGGGCCTTAATTTGCTCAGATCTGATGTAAATACATGTAAACAAGGAAGTGATCAAGTATATACCACATTACCCAGAAGGCTTAGCGCCGTAGACAGGAACCGGAAGAAGGTCTGAGCTTTGCCTAACAAACATAAGGTGCAATTTTTAAATTTGGATTAGCCAAAACGTGTGTGGAAGTTGCATAATTCGCGGGGATTTGGTCGAATTTGCGTGAAATGCGGTGATTGCAAATATCTGGAGGGACTGCTCTGTGCAGGGAAAAGGAGTGTGAGGGAACGTTACATAAAGAGGACTAACGAGATTAGCGGGTGTTCTTTCGACTGCAAGAAAATAAGAGAATGTCACCTGTTGTGTTACACTGATTGCCGAGGACAGACTCAAGTGTGCTCATTGGAGTCGACAGGAGCGTTTGGCCGCAGCAGAAACCTGAGCTCATCTAACAGCCCCGCAGAGACCCGCTCTAGAGAGGAGGGAAATAGAGGTGAAATATCCAGCTGGATCCCAGCATGAAAAGCAATATTTCTTCCTATGGACCCACAATGAACCATTCTCCATTACATTTGAATATATGGACATTTTGCTATCATCATATAGCAGGGGTGTGCAAAGTGCCGCCCGTAGTTCATTTTTAGACTTAGACTTAGACTTCCTTTTTATTGTCATTCAAATTTGAACTTTACAGCACAGATAAGAACAAAATTTCGTTACATTAGCTCATGGTAGTGCAGGATAAAAAAGCAATAAGGTGCATATATAAATAATTAAAAAGGTTACTCTACAGATAAATATATTGCACTTTTTCATATGCATCCACATTTATGGAGGTATGTTATATTGTCTTTTTTATTCCAGCGAGTTAAGTTTTAACGGCCACAATCATTATAATTCTAATATTAGCATACTAGCTTCTTTTTTTTGGGGCAAATTTTGCAGGTATACGCCTCACCGTCAAATATTTTGTTACTTGGCGAAATATATCTGTTAGCATGCTAATGTTAGCATTTTTTTTTTTAAATTGTGTAGGTATATTTTGGTACTTGGTGCAGGCTAACATTTTAAACACCTTTTTCAGGTACACAATTTAGAGTAATATAGTTTCATACTTGACGCATGTCATACAGTTAACCTTTTAGCATGCTAACATTAGCATGCTAGATATTTTTTTAAGCTAATTTAGCAGTATGTCATACATTTTGGTGTTTTAATAGTGCCAACTATTAAAACTATAGCAGATGACATGGCACCCCAAACCATCACCCAACCATGCAAATTTTGCATTTCCTTTGGAAATCGAGGTCCCAGAGTCTGGAGGAAGACAGGAGAGGCACAGGATCCACGTTGCCTGAAGTCTAGTGTAAAGTTTCCACCATCAGTGATGGTTTGGGGTGCCATGTCATCTGCTGGTGTCGGTCCACTCTGTTTCCTGAGATCCAGGGTCAACGCAGCCGTCTACCAGCAAGTTTTAGAGCACTTCATGCTTCCTGCTGCTGACCTGCTCTATGGAGATGGAGATTTCAAGTTCCAACAGGACTTGGCGCCTGCACACAGCGCAAAATCTACCCGTGCCTGGTTTACGGACCATGGTATTTCTGTTCTAAATTGGCCCGCCAACTCCCCTGACCTTAGCCCCATAGAAAATCTGTGGGGTATTGTGAAAAGGAAGATGCAGAATGCCAGACCCAAAAACGCAGAAGAGTTGAAGGCCACTATCAGAGCAACCTGGGCTCTCATAACACCTGAGCAGTGCCAGAAACTCATCGACTCCATGCCACGCCGCATTAACGCAGTAATTGAGGCAAAAGGAGCTCCAACCAAGTATTGAGTATTGTACATGCTCATATTTTTCATTTTCATACTTTTCAGTTGGCCAACATTTCTAAAAATCCCTTTTTTGTATTAGCCTTAAGTAATATTCTAATTTTGTGACACACGGAATTTTGGATTTTCATTTGTTGCCACTTCAAATCATCAAAATTAAATGGAATAAACATTTGAATGCATCAGTCTGTGTGCAATGAATAAATATAATGTACAAGTTACACCTTTTGAATGCAATTACTGAAATAAATCAAGTTTTTCAAAATATTCTAATTTACTGGCTTTTACCTGTATATGTTGTACTGGTTTCCAAGGCGAACACTCCCAAATTAGTCCCGCATCCTTTGATTTGTCAGTCTATGGTCCTCAGTGGAAAAAGTTTGGGCACCCCTGTTACATGGAGTACAAGTCAAAAACTTGGACCTGCTTTGCCGTGCTATCATCATATAGCAGGGGTGGCCAAAGTGCGGCCCGTAGCTATTTTTTAACGGCCATGCGGCACAATCATTAGCATTCAAATATTAGCATGCTAGCATTCATTTTGCTAATTTTGCGGGTATACACCTCAGCGTCAAATATTTTTGTTACTTGAGGAATAAGTACCTGATAACATGCTAACGTTAGCATACCCATTTTTTTTAGCTGATTTCGTCGGTATACACTTCAGTCATATTTTGGTACTTGATGCATGCTATAGTTAGCAGGATAGCATTTTAAACACATTTTTCAGGTACACAACCCGGAGTAATATATTTTCGTATATGACGCATGTTACAGTTAACCTTTTAGCATGCTTAGATTAGCATGCTAGATTTTTTTTTAAGCTACTTTAGCATTATACACCTCAGTGGTATATATTTTGGTATTTCAATAATGCTAACTGTAAGCATGCTATTTTTCGCATGTTAGCATAGTACTGTTAGCTTTTTTTTTTTTTTTTTTTTTTTTTTTTTAGCTCATTTTGCTTATATTTTTTGTTACTTACACTATCAAACCAGCATGCTGACTATTATAGCATTTCAGTTCAGCTTTGGCTCTTCGGCACTCCCACAAAATTTCTACCAAAACTGCATTTTCTAATTCTTTGAAAAAGTAATCTATATATTCTGCTGGTTTTAAAAGGGGAAAACTCCCAAAATGGCCCCGGTATCCTTTGATTTGGCAGTCTGTGTTAATCATTAGAATTCTAATATTAGCATGCTAGCTTTTTTTGGTGCTAATTTTGCAGGTTCACACCTTACCATCAAATATTTTGTTGCTTAATGAATGATACCTGCTAGCATGCTGACATTAGGATGCTAGGCTTTTTATTTATACACCTCCGTCATATTTTGGTACTCGATGCATGCTAATGTTAGCAGGATAGCCCTTTAAACACAATTTTTTTGGTACACACCTCAGAGTAATATATTGTGGTGCTTGACGCATGTTACAATTAACATTTTAGCACGCTAACATTACCATGCAAGATTTTCTAGCTAATTCAGCAGTTATACAAGTGGGGCATCCCTGTCATATAGAGAAGTGGTCCCCAAGCCCGGTACCGGTCCGTGGATCGATTGGTACCGGGCCGCACGGTCTAGCTCCGTCCTATCTTGTCGATTGTATTGTACCATATGTCCCGGCAAGAAATCTGCGTTCAAAGAACTCCGGCTTATTAGTGATTCCCAGAGCCCAAAAAAAGTCTGCGGGCTATAGAGCGTTTTCTATTCGGGCTCCAGTACTATGGAATGCCCTCCCGGTAACAATTAGAGATGCTACCTCAGTAGAAGCATTTAAGTCCCATCTTAAAACTCATTTGTATACTCTAGCCTTTAAATAGCCCCCCTGTTGGACCAGTTGATCTGCCGTTTCTTTTCTTTTCTCCTCTGCTCCCCTTTTCCTTGAGGGGGGGGGGGCACAGGTCCGGTGGCCATGGATGAAGTGCTGGCTGTCCAGAGTCGGGACCCGGGGTGGACCGCTCGCCTGTGCATCGGCTGGGAACATCTCTACGCTGCTGACCCGTCTCCGCTCGGGATGGTGTCCTGCTGGCCCCACTATGGACTGGACTCTTACTATTATGTTGGATCCACTATGGACTGGACTCTCACAATATTATGTCAGACCCACTCGACATCCATTGCTTTCGGTCTCCCCTAGAGGGGGGGGGTTACCCACATATGCGGTCCTCTCCAAGGTTTCTCATAGTCATTCACATCGACGTCCCACTGGGGTGAGTTTTTCCTTGCCCGTATGTGGGCTTTGTACCGAGGATGTCGTTGTGGCTTGTGCAGCCCTTTGAGACACTTGTGATTTAGGGCTATATAAATAAAGATTGATTGATTGATTGAAATGTAGAAAAAAAAAAAAAAAAAAAATTTTTTTTTTTTTTATTTTTTTTTAAAAATTAAATCAATATAAAAAAACACAAGATACACTTACAATTAGTGCACCAACCCAAAAAACCTCCCTCCCCCATTTACACTCGTTCCCACTCATTCGCACAAAAGGGTTGTTTCTTTCTGTTATTAATATTCTGGTTCCTACATTATATATCAATATAGATCAATACAGTCTGCAGGTATACAGTCCGTAAGCATGCATGATTGTATTTTTTTATGACAAAAAAAAAAAAAAATACTTGAAAATTTGTGGGACAAATTTTCAAGCGTCGACCGGTCCGCAGTTACAAAAAGGTTGTGGACCACTGATATAGAGTACAAGTCAAAAGATTGGGTGTTTTATTGAATGGGAGAACGTCTCCAATTTTGAATATGTAATATTTTAATTGTAATTTAATATGAACATGTTAAAAACTGCATGATAATCCATCGGTTGATGGCAATAAGGGTGCATTTCCAATGTACACATTCATTTGTGTCTTTGCAGAAAACTTAGTCGAATCATGACAACAAAAAAAAAAAAAGGAGAAGTCAACTAATCAAACATCTGCGGTTGATGCGACAAATAAATGTCATGGTTCAGTTTATTTCCAACATTGCACAATGTTCGCTTGCTCCTAGTATTGTATCGTACTTCTTCAATCAAAATGTCTCTGAGAGAAAATGAGCCAACATTTGAAATAATTTAATTGTCGTGTTACAGTAGGATTTTTCTGACGATTAGAAAAACCCTACCATTTTACGGCAACATCCAACACAATGGTCACAAACTGCACTACAAACACATGCAAAAACATATTAAATCTGTAGATTTATGTTGTGGTTTGAAAAAATAAAAGTGCAATGAATACAGAAAATGTACCTTTGACATATCCCTCTCAGACCTGGCTCCACTGGTCGGGCACAAAATTAAATAAATAATAAGATATTTAAATAATTATTTTAAAGTGTCATTAATATTAAATCACTAAGTCATGTTTTTTTTTAATTAATAATGAATTAAATTGTGAAATATTTAATTTTTTAAAGAAATAATGAAAGCATGACATAATGTTGCTATTTAATTGAACTAATGAGGTAATTTAGCACAATAGCAATACACTTTGTCTTGAATTAAATTACGCAAGCAAGTAATTTACTGAGATTAATCACAATTCATCTAAAATTGTAAACGTGATTGATCTGATTACAATTAGACGGTGCTATTTTTTTATATTTAATTGAACCGATGAGGTAATTGAGCACAACAACAATAAACTTTTTTTTTGTATCTTAATTCAAATTATACAAGCAAGTAATTTACTGAGATTAATCACGATTAATCAAAAATCACAAGGTGATTAATCTGATTAGTCTAGTCGGAAACCATTAAACGTTTGACAGAACTATTTTTTATTGAATTGAAATAAGGAGATTATTTAGCAAAATAATACACTTTTTAAATCTTGATTTGAATCATACAAGCAAGGATTTATACTGAGATTAATCAAACATAGCCATTAATCTGATGAAAAAGATTAATCGCTCAACAGTACTATTTTTTTTATTAACTAAACCAATGAGGTAATTTTAGAACACTAACAATAAACTTTTTTCATCTTTATTTAATTTATTGCGTATAGCAAGCAATTAATTTCCAGCAATTAATTAAAAATCGCAAAATCAAATAACCTGATTAAAAAAAATTATATTTTAACAGTACTATTTTTTCGTTACTTAATTGAACCAACGAGGTAATTTAGCACAATAACAACAAACTTCTTTCATTTTAATTTAACTTATGCAAGCACGTAGTTTACTGAGATTAATCATGATTAATCAAAAATCGCCAGTGCACTTAATCTGATTAAAACGATTATCGTTTGACAGCAATTTTTTTGTTATTTAATTGAACCTATGAGATAATTGAGCACAATAACAATAAACTTCTTTCATCTTAATTTAAATTGTACAAGCAAGTAATTTACTGAGATTAATCACGATTAATCAAAAATCACAATGCGATTAATCGGATTAGTCTAATCGGAAACAAACTTTTGACAGCACAATTTTTTATTTAATTCAAATAAAATAACACAGTTTTTCAATCTTAATTTGATACAAGCAAGGATTTATACTGAGATTAATCATGATTATTCCAACACAGCCAGTGTCATTAATCAGATTAAAAAGATTAATCGTTCAACAGTACTATTTTTTTAAATTTTTAACGAAACCAATGAGGTAATTCTAGAACACGAACAACAAACTTTTTTCATGTTTATTTAAATTACGCAAGCAAGTAATTTCCAGTAATTAATCATGATTAATGGAAAATCACAAAATCAATTAATCTGATTAAAAAAGGTTAATATCTTAATTTTTTTGTTACTTAATTGAACCAACGAGGTAATTTAGCACAATAACAATAAACTTCTTTCATCTTAATTTAAATTATGCAAGCACGTAATTTACTGAGATTAATCGTGATTAATCAAAAATCGGCAGTGCAATTAATCTGATTAAAACGATTATTGTTTGACAGCAATTTTTCTTGTTATTCAATTGAACCAATGAGGTAAATTAGCACAATAACAATAAACGTTTTTTCCTCCTAATTTAAATTATGCAAGCAAGTGATTTACTGACATTAGTCGCAACGAATCAACAATCTCGATGCAATTAATCTGATTAAAGCGATTGATTAACAGTACTATTTTTTTGTTATACAATTCAACCAATGAGGAAATTAGCACAATAACAATAAACTAATGACCGCCTGTGACTGGGATGTGAAGTGTGTGTGCGAGTGTGTGTGTGTGTGGATGTGTTTGTGTGCATGTGTGTGTGTGTGTGTTTTCTTTATGCTTCCCACTGCAAAGCTCATCAGCACCTGAAATAACTACATCCTCTTCCCTGGATTGTTTTGACTGCACGGTGGAGGGCAAACGTAACATGTCATTTCTAAAATTATCCCGGAAAAGTGTCACTCGAAAACACCATGATAGGAGGCAGCCAGGGTCATGTGTGCTTCCGGCACCGTGGACCAAGACTAATTATGATCGCAACCTTCACAAGCTATTGTTTGGACGCATGCATGCAAAAACATGGCATTTTTTTTCACATCAGTAATAATAATTAGGGCTGTCAAAAGGAAGGCATTCATGCCATCGTCATAAAGTATTATACACACGCTGCAGGAAGTGGTTTTCTTCCGCCTTGAAATAATACATTTAATAAAAATAAAAGGTGTAATATTTTCACAATATTGTGGATTATTTGTTTGTTTGGAAACACGAAGACGATGCATTGATTGATTGATTGAAGCTTTTATTAGTAGATTGCACAGTACAGTGCATGTTCCGTACAATTGACCACTAAATGGTAACACCCGAATAAGTTTTTCAACTTGTTTAAGTCTAGGGATGATGTTTGATAAGAAATTATCGAGTTCGAGCCTATTATCGAATCCTCTTATCGAACCGATTCCTTATCGATTCTCTTATCGAGTCCAGATAGGTTGTTGTATATGGAAAAAAAACACACAATATTTGTTTAACAAAGGTTCACTTTTATTATATAAGAAAAAAATAAAAACTAATAAATAAATAAATATTGACTGTTACCCCCCTAAAAAAAATAAAAAAAATAAATAAATATTGACTGTTGTTACCCAAAGTATATTAAGTGGGATTTTTCAGAAAAACAAATATATACAGTAACACACAAACAACCTGTCTCTGTGATCACTAAAGGTGTATAAATAATAATATAGTGTTAAATAAAATCAGTCCCTTGGGCACAAAACTGAAAATAATACAGCTCTCCAAAAAGTGCACTTCTGCTGCTATTTGACATAACTGTTTGTTATGATGCCTTGACATTTTTGCACTTTATTTCTTCATTGAAAGAAAATTCTATGAAGAGAAAGGTTGTTTGCAAATGTGGTTACAATGCTAAAAAATGAAAAGTTAAAGCTAAAAAAAGAAATACACTTTATTGAGTTAACATTATTTCTTTATAGGGGGGAAGATGTGATGTTATGAGCTAGGGAATATAACAACTACACTACCCAGCATGCAACGGGAGTGACGAGCATGCGCGGTAGCCCCAAAAAGTGTTGTTGCATGTCATCACACCGGCAGCTAAGAATGAGGTTATGAGCATGCTGTGAAAGATTTTGTTTTGTTTACAAGGAAAGAAAAACAAAAGTTAAAAAAGGGAGATATATGTTGTATATATATGTATGTGCTGCGGTTGCTTTAAGAACGTTGCGACAGCTGCCGTAAAGGAGGTGCGTTGCTAGCCTGGTTGCTATGTTTCCGGTTGGTCGTAAAAGTGTTGGTCATGTGTTTGTACCCTGCTCAAATCTCTCAGTAAAGTTATTCATTGGATCATACCTTTTGTTTTGAACTTTATTACACCTTGGAGCGCTTTTTCCGGTCCATTGTTTTTCCTGCTTTCGCTATCTGCGCATAATGACTGAGCTACGTGACGTCATTTCTTGTGATGTTTCACGGAGCATTTCTGGTCGGGACGGTATTTGTTCCGAGGGATTCGAATAAAGAACCAACTCTTTTTCTTTACTATAGTGGTCTCGATAACGGGTACCGGTTCTCAAAAAGGGATTCGAGTCCGAGGACTCGGTTCTTTTCTTATCGAACAACCGGGAAAATCGGTTTCGAGTATCATCCCTATTTAAGTAAATCAATTCATGGTAGGCAAAAGGTTAAAGGTGAGTGCAAAATATTATATTGTGCAAAAATTATTATTATAGATTCACAATAAGAGAGACTGAAAATAAGGGAAAAAATTTAAAAGACGGAAAATAAGGAATCCATAGCAACACTATGATTAATAATCATTTTAAAAATATATATATAATATTGTTTTATGGCCAAGTGCATGAACTTTTTTATCAATCATAATTCCATGATGGGGTTGTAAAGACATGAAAATGTCATGTTGTTGTGAACAAAATGATCATTAATATCACCGTATTGTTGAATGTTCTCATAAAGTACTTACAGTATACACACTCTGAAATCTTTTAACTACGTTTTATTTGAAAAATAAACATATAAGTGAAGACACTATATATTTTCCTTGGCAGAAGAAACACTAAATACTGTTTTAGCTATTTGAGTGAAACGGTATTTTCCGGACTATAGAGTGCATCGGTATATAAGCCGGACCCACTAAATTATTTTTTTATTTTTTTATCCAAAAAATAAATAAATAAAGTCCCCATGCATGTGTGTGTATATACATATATATATATATATATATATATATATATATATATATATATATATATATATATATATATATATATATATTAATACAGTACAGGACAAAAGTTTGGACACACCATTCATTCAATGCATTTTCTTTATTTTCATGACTATTTACATTGTAGATTGTCACTGAAGGCATCAAAACTATGAATGAACACATGCTATGCCCCTACTCCTCCGGTCTTCAGGCCAGGGTCTTCTAAAGATCCCAAAAACTTGTTTTAAAACCCGTGGAGACCTGGCATTCCAGGCAATGGCTCTCAAACTCAGACTGTAACAATTTGCACCAGTCCCTCCGTAATTTTGACTGTGTTGAAACTTTTAAAGAAAATTGAAAACTTCTCTTTATAGTAAAGCTTTTAGTCAATGCACTTTTTAACTATCATTTTTAATCCACTTTGTATTCTTTTTATGACGTTGCCCCCTTTGTTTTAATTGAATTATTTTATTTATTTATTATTTGTACAGCGCTTTGTGATTTTAACTGTCAAAAGCGCTTTATAAATAAAATGTACTTACTTACTTACTTACTATGTAGAGTTATGTACTCAACAAAAAAAGGTGAAATAGTTGAAAACATGTTTTAAAATAGCCACCCTTTGCTCTGATTACTGCTTTGCACACTCTTGGCATTCTCTAGATGAGCTTCAAGAGGTAGTCACCCGAAAGGGTTTTCGCTTCACAGGTGTCGTAGTTTTGATGCCTTCAGTGACAATCTACAAGGTAAATTAGTCATGAAAATAAAGAAAATGCATTGGAATGAGAAGGTGTGTCCAAACTAAAAAGCGTATTCCCTTTTTTGTTTTTGCAGCTCGGGGAGAGGTTGGCCCGCTCCCAGCGTGTGAATCTTGAGGGTCCTTGCGGATGAAGTGCGGCCTCTGAAGTTAATTGTGTTTTGGTTTTCGCGGGGAATAGATTTCCTCTGTTTATTATGAGCATGGGGACGGATTTGCGTCAGCGTGCAACTTGCACGTTGAGATAAAGTTGCACAAATATTGAAAAAGGGAAGTTCTAACAGTCATTATGAAGTCGCCCCCCCACCCATCCACCCCCCACCCATCACCACCACCCCTTCCCCTGCTTCTGCTCCGGAAGAAATAATAATTTATGTTGTATCCTAAAATACTAAAAGCTTCTATTTTGAAGTAAATCTTCTACTGTATATACACATAACATTTTATACTTATTACTGACTTTCTATTCTTATTGATATAAGCAGATTCATGTCAGGTAATGACAGGGCTCTTCATACCAACGTATTCCGAGCCCCTTCCTGCTCTGACACGGATAAAAATATGATGGCAAATTGCCCCAGACATTTAGACAAAAGTATCCCCATGTGGGGTGCAGCTTTAGTGCTGAGCTTGGAAACATTAAAAAAAAGGTTCAATGTGTCAGGAAATTCGGCTAATTTATGTTTTTATTCAAGTACATTTGTAATTTATAATGTATTTTGCACTAAATGTGTTACATTTGTATATTTTACAACGTATTTTGCACCAAAAAATAGGGTTGACGTCCCGCTCAACATTTTTGGCCTCCAATTTTTTGGTTTCTGATCCGATACGATGTCGATTACCGATACGACACTTCGACAAAAGATTATAGAAAGTTTTAAAGCACGTATAACTAAATTAAACACAGTAAAACATTTTAGTTTATTTCATAAAATACAGAATTTGCTAATTTTGTTGTGAATCAGATAAAGTGTTACATTTGTGGTATTGAATTTTATATTAAGATTTTTTATTTTTTATTTATTTATTTTATATTTACAAAATAAAGGTGCTAATGCACAATAACAAAACAAAACTATTGGCTCCCATCTAAATTCTTTGTTTCTTTTCTCTTTCCTCCCTGACATTGTAAACAATAAAAAAACAACCCCCTCCCCAAAAAAAAAATGTGTGATTAAAAAGAACAAGACAAATATCGATCTAATCACTTTAGTATCGTTTATATACTGATATTGTAAGTAGCGACTTGTCCAGGGTGTACCCCGCCTACCGCCCAAATGCAGCTGAGATAGGCTCCAGCACCCCCTGCGACCCCGAACGGGACAAGCGGTAGAAAATGGATGGCGTGATTATACTAGGTATCAACAGTATCGACATCTGTATCAAACACTACTACTTTACATTGAAACTTTAGCGGTTAGCTTCTCGTGTCGTCCTGCTCGGTGTTTGCAGCATGCTTGGACATTCCTTCTATTCTAGTCCTCCAGTGATAATAATACTTGGAAGAACCTCCGTTTATTTTCCGCCACGGCGGTGAGGCTTCTAACTGTGGATAGACGTGACGCTCATTGCAGCTCGCTCTCAAATTGGAGGCGGTGTTTTGGCAAGACAGGCACCACCTTGGAATTCCTGCAATTACTGCATGTGTGTAACAAGAAATATGGGAAAGCATGCATCCTTTTTGGAGGAATTGCTGGCATTTATACAAACTTTAGCCATGTCAACACAGGTAAAGAAGGCAAATATAGATCCTCTATCCAATACTGTTGTTTTCAGGACCAAAATTATTGAACAATTTATTTCTAAGGAATTCATTTTAGTACAAAACATGCATCAAATTAGGGCTGCTTTAATGGTTATTTGAATAGTCGAATAATCATAAATAAAAAAAAGTGATTATTCGACTAGTTGAACGATTAAGGCCTTATGATCTGCTGTACATGTGACAAAAAAAAACGTAAATTACTGTACAAATTATTTTTTTTATTTTTTTTACTTTATTACACAAAGTACACAACAACAGTGAACAATAAATCAACAGATTTAAATTACAAGATGTCCTGTAAACATAAAATATTTTTTATCTGCAATTATTTACGTGATCCAACTCAAAACCACACCATTTTTATTTTTAAGCCTCGACATCAGCCTAAATAAACCCTTTGGGTCTGTAAAATTGGAAATTTATGGATGGAAAACTGTTGTAGTTTATTTCGTCGACCACCGAATAAATTAAACTAAACCAAAAATAAAAATCTAGAAATTGTAATGGTATTGAAAATTAAAAATATCAACAACAAAAAAAACAAACGAAAAACTAAATATCTGCTTTTCACCTTCCAAAGCAAGTTATCCATTAATATGTATGTGAAATATGATAATCAATAACATAAGCGATTGTCTAACAAGGCTATTATTTGTAGAGATGGGTACCGAATCCGGTACTTTTAGGCACCGACCAAATCCGACAGGGCCATATTACGGTACCTAGGTCGCACGAAACGTCACATCTCGTTGCCGACTCTTCGCACTTCGGCACTTGGCGATCACTCCAGCAGCACTGAGAGTGGACTCAGCCAAACTGCCTCTCGGTAATGTTGCCATTTTCAATGGCGACAAAAAGGATTCAAAATAAGTAAAGTAAGGCTCCACTTCCCCAAAAATGCGCTAGCTTGATGCTAATATACATTGGCTTTTGCTATTGACATGCTACTGATAATCATTAGCAATTTTACATGGCGATTTCAACACCTTCAAATCTGTTAATGGGCACTGCAACTAAGATGCACGTTACAATCAAACAGCTGGTGCGTAAAAAGCACAATACTTACAGTAGCACCACTTCCTAGGGCGCAACACGCAGCAAAGGCTGAACTGATCAACACGCTATAAACTATACACTACTGCCATCTAATGTCTTGGACTTGCAACTGTAATAGCAACTTATTGTTATACTTGCAAGTGAGACTCAAACATGTGACCATGACATATTATAATCAGCTCATTTTTAAATGTTGCAATAAAAAAATAAATGTTATTGTCAAAAACAATTAGTATTTATTAACACACACAAAAGTACCGAAATAGGTACTTTTGTGTGTGTGATTCCCGGTACATCGATTTGATAAAAAATGAGTTTACGCCCCTGACCTAAAGAAATAAAAGTGTAAACGTAAACATTCCTGGTGGTCTGTCTATTAAAATTGTGTTAAGCGACTCGACTGTAACAAATCTTTGTTGATTATTTTGTTAAACTGGCGTTGTCGATTACGTCGACTAATCGTTGCAGCTTTACATCAAGTACTATTAAAATGTTTTTTTTAAACTATTAAGTTATCAATTAATTAATTGATTCATTCATTAAAAATCTAAAAAGTATAGAAGTCGTCTCACATAAATAAAAATGTTAGAACAACGTTGTAATGCGGGGGGCTTGAAATAAAAGTCTGCTTAGAAAATAGGGGTGCACAAAAAAATATCGATTCACATACCAATTGTTTGCTTGTTCACCCCGATTCTAAATCGATTCATAATTTTCAAAAATGTCATAATTTTTCTAAATTAAATATACATATATACATATATATATATATATATATATATATATATATATATATATATATATATATATATATATTAGAGATGCGCGGTTTGCGGGCACAACCGCGGAGTCCGCGGATTATCCGCGGATCGGGCGAATGAAATTTAAAAAAATTAGATTTTATCAGCGGGTCAGGTCGGGTCGGGTCGGGCGATTGAAATTAAAAAAAATTAGATTTTAAATAGATTCAGGCGGGTGGCAGTTAAACCAATTCGGAAATATATATACATAGTTAAATGTTGTTACCCACATTGTTGTGTTTACTGAGAGAGGTGACGGCTCAGACACCAGGGGGCAGTATATACAATAATTTATTATATATAATAAATATATATAATAATAAACATTTACAACTAAACTATAGAAATAGAGTGTGTGACTAAAATACAAGAGTGTGTGTGTAGTGTAAGACTATGTGTGTAGATATCTGAAGTGTGTTACCAAGTGTTGATGAGAAAAGGCAGACAAGTCCAAAGAGGGCAAGGCAAAAGGGGTCCAAGTTCAACGAGGGGTCCGTGGGGCAGAGAGAGACGTCAGAGTCCAGGGGCGAGTGAGGAGTCGGGAAACGAAGAAGGCAGTCCAAAACACCGGGGAAACAACGGGAGATCTCGAGGAGGGAAGACTCGGGAAGGCACTGCGGAAAAGCAACAGACGTCAGAATCACGGAGGGAAAAACAACACAGTAAGAGCGCATAAGGCTTACGGTACACCATGAGAAAAACTAAGTTCCCGCGACGATCCTTGGGTCCACTGTTCCTTTATTGATCTCGCTCTGATCAGTCGCAGGTGTGCAGATTGCCAGCGAGTGATTGCAGCTGGTGGCTGCAGCAGGGCGGAGACGCGCGCGGCGCGTCCCTGGATGTGCGCACCCGTGGGCGTGTCCCGAGGTGCGCACAGACGGATGAGCGGCGTTGGCAGGAGCCTGAGCCGTAACAGTATCCCCCCCTATGGACAGATTCCAGATGTCCAACATACTCACGAAACAAGGGAGGGTGGAGGGGAGAACTGGTGGTGGGTCGCCGGCCCCAGTGTCCCCGAATCCACCGAGGACGAGTCTGATGGCGGCGGCGAGAAGAACGCCGCTGAAGCCGGCGAGGCGGGCGACCAAGGGACGGCCACCATCTTGGCCGTCGGGAAGGCGGACGTGATTGGCGCCATGGTGCGTCTCGCCGGAAACGAGGATATGACGTCGGCGGCGGCGTGGAGGAAGACGTCATCGGCGAGGCAGGCGTGGAGGAAGACGTCATCGGCGAGGCAGGCGTGGAGGAAGACGTCATCGGCGGCGTGGAAGCGGCAGACGTCATCGGCGGCGTGGAAGCGGCAGACGTCATCGGCGGCGTGGAAGCGGCAGACGTCATCGGCGCCGTGGAAGCGGCAGACGTCATCGGCGCCGAGGAGGGCAGCTGAGGAGCAGGCCGAGGTGCTGGAGTCGGCGGAGCAGGCCGAGGTGCTGGAGTCGGCGGAGCAGGCCGAGGTGCTGGAGTCGGCGGAGCAGGCCGAGGTGCTGGAGTCGGCGGAGCAGGCCGAGGTGCTGGAGTCGGCGGAGCAGGCCGAGGTGCTGGAGTCGGGGCCAGCCTGGGAGCTGGTGGAGACGTGGGGGTCAGCCTGGGAGCTGGTGGAGACGTGGGGGCCAGCCTGGGAGCTGGTGGAGACGTGGGGGCCAGCCTGGGAGCTGGTGGAGACGTGGGGGCCAGCCTGGGAGCTGGTGGAGACGTGGGGGCCAGCCTGGGAGCTGGTGGAGACGTGGGGGCCAGCCTGGGAGCTGGTGCTAGCTCAGAGGCTAGCCTGGGGACTGGTGCTAGCTCGGAAGCTAGCTGAGGGGTTGGTGCTAGCTCGGAGGCTAGCCGAGGGGCTGGTGCTAGCTCGGACGCTAGCCGAGGGGCTGGTGCTAGCTCGGACGCTAGCCGAGGGGCTGGTGCTAGCTCGGACGCTAGCCGAGGGGCTGGTGCTAGCTCGGACGCTAGCCGAGGGGCTGGTGCTAGCTCGGACGCTACCCGAGGGGCTGGTGCTAGCTCGGACGCTAGCCGAGGGACTGGTGCTAGCTCGGACGCTAGCCGAGGGACTGGTGCTAGCTCGGACGCTAGCCGAGGGACTGGTGCTAGCTCGGGCGCTAGCCGAGGGACTGGTGCTAGCTCGGGCGCTAGCCGAGGGGCTGGTGCTAGCTCGGACGCTAGCCGAGGGGCTGGTGCTAGCTCGGACGCTAGCCGAGGGGCTGGTGCTAGCTCGGACGCTAGCCGAGGGACTGGTGCTAGCTGGGACGCTAGCCGAGGGACTGGTGCTAGCTCGGGCGCTAGCCGAGGGACTGGTGCTAGCTCGGGCGCTAGCCGAGGGACTGGTGCTAGCTCGGGCGCTAGCCGAGGGACTGGTGCTAGCTCGGACGCTAGCCGAGGGACAGGTGCTAGCTCGGACGCTAGCCGAGGGACAGGTGCTAGCTCGGACGCTAGCCGAGGGACAGGTGCTAGCTCGGACGCTAGCCGAGGGACAGGTGCTAGCTCGGACGCTAACCGAGGGACAGGTGCTAGCTCGGACGCTAGCCGAGGGACAGGTGCTAGCTCGGAGGCTAGCCAGGGGGCTGGTGGCTGCGGCTGGGAAAAGCGGAAGACAGATGGTATTTGTCTGGCAGGGGGTAGCCTGGCTGGGTGCAACTGCGCCACCACACCAACACAGCCACCAGTACTATCCCCCCCCTCTGAAAGCGGATGCCAGACGCTTCCTGCTGACTGAGTCTCTAAGGGTGGGAGGAGGGTGTCCAGGCGACGAGAAAATTCCTCCTTGCTTATCTCGCTACTGAACATGCCTTTCCAAGACTGCTCGGCAGGACAAGACAAATCCTCTGGTTTGAAGCGAAAAAAAGAAAAAGACATGGTGAATGGGGCAAGAGGCAGAGAAGAAAAAAAAATTCACAGGGGGCGGAACTAAAGTCACTGGGGGCGGGGCTAAGGAACTGTGCTTTCAGGTCCTTTAATAATTTTGGCGGGAACTTACTGTTGTGTTTACTGAGAGAGGTGACGGCTCAGACACCAGGGGGCAGTATATACAATAATTTATTATATATAATAAATATATATAATAATAAACATTTACAACTAAACTATAGAAATAGAGTGTGTGACTAAAATACAAGAGTGTGTGTGTAGTGTAAGACTATGTGTGTAGATATCTGAAGTGTGTTACCAAGTGTTGATGAGAAAAGGCAGACAAGTCCAAAGAGGGCAAGGCAAAAGGGGTCCAAGTTCAACGAGGGGTCCGTGGGGCAGAGAGAGACGTCAGAGTCCAGGGGCGAGTGAGGAGTCGGGAAACGAAGAAGGCAGTCCAAAACACCGGGGAAACAACGGGAGATCTCGAGGAGGGAAGACTCGGGAAGGCACTGCGGAAAAGCAACAGACGTCAGAATCACGGAGGGAAAAACAACACAGTAAGAGCGCATAAGGCTTACGGTACACCATGAGAAAAACTAAGTTCCCGCGACGATCCTTGGGTCCACTGTTCCTTTATTGATCTCGCTCTGATCAGTCGCAGGTGTGCAGATTGCCAGCGAGTGATTGCAGCTGGTGGCTGCAGCAGGGCGGAGACGCGCGCGGCGCGTCCCTGGATGTGCGCACCCGTGGGCGTGTCCCGAGGTGCGCACAGACGGATGAGCGGCGTTGGCAGGAGCCTGAGCCGTAACACACATACGAAAAACGAGCAGGCACCTGCAGCATATGCCACAACAGAAGAAAAAAAAGAAAAAGAGATGGACACTTTTACGGAGCGGAGAAGGCCCCCGACGCCTCGCCGGGGTCCGGGACCGAGGCCCCTTCCCCCAAGAGGGCCCCACCGGGAGCCGTAGCTGAGGCGATCCGCGAGAAGGGCCCGACGCACGTCCAGGGTCACCACCGCGCCCACCGCACCGACACCCCGCCTCGTCCGCCTTCGCCGCGGCCGGCGTCACGCGCAGCAGGTAAGCAGCTTACCTGCCCGCCACCCCCGTGGCCGGGGGCTCGTAACAGGGGTCACTCCGCGCGCTCCGCCCGCGCAGCTTACCTGCCCGCCACCCCTGTTGCCGGGGGTGCGTAACAGGGGTCACTCCGCGCGCAGTGCGCTCACGAAAGGGGTGGGGCTCACCCTGGTTGATATAGAGAGCAGGACGGTGGCCATGG
>NC_084573.2:26570000-26577500 GCF_033978685.3 Nerophis lumbriciformis
TCAAGTCCTCCAACAAGACGTCCAATAACGCAGCCGGTTTCACTTCTTCTTCGGTTTTTTCCCCCCCTTCTTGTTGTTGTGCTCGTCGTCGATGTGCGTGTTTGTCTAGTTGTTGTAGCATCCGCTGAGAAAGTCCTAAGAAAAGCTCCGGGATGTACACGACCGGACTCAACCCGTTCTACGCCTCCAACTTCAGCCTGTGGTCCGCGTACTGCGCGGGAGGCTTCGCGGTGGACACCAGCAAGAAGCCTTCCTTCTGCATCGCGGAGCTCCTGCAGGCCGGAGACGCAGACAACATGCCCGGCTCGTCCGCCCTCATGGTGCATGTGCCGGCGCAGCAGCACCGGGGCTCCTCCGGTGGCTCCCCGCTGCGCCCCTCGCCGGTCGGGCCCGGGGAGGCGTCCTTGTACGGGGCCAGGGTGAGCCCCGCATCCCCGTACCACAGACCCGGACTACAGATGACTTCTGTCCCCCGAGGAATGCTCGGCTCTCCGCAGGCTCCTCCGCCTTCAAGCAAGGACCTCAAATTTGGAATCGATCGGATATTGTCCACGGATTTTGACGCGAAGGGAAGGGAAGCGACGTCTTTAAGAGGTGAGGACGAGTCTCGGGACACAACAATGCATATGCAAAACAACAACAACAACATTATTAGTGTAGTCAGACTTTCAGTATTTTATTGTCATCTATTTTTTTTTTGTGCAGGGAAAGAGAGAGCCTATGCAGAGTAGGGGTCATAGGTCAGGAAAGTAGTGCAAAAGGTGTGCTATATATTCCAAATTTGCACTTTTATACTGAAAAAAACAAAGGATATTTCTATTTAAAAAATGTATTGAAAAAAAATAAATCATCAAGCATAATTTAATTTAATCTTTTCACATTTTTAATGTCAAATGTGGTACCTTTTTTTTTTTTTTTTTTTAATCAACCTTTGGATGCTTACTTAAACAAATTTAATACAGGAACAAAATTAATCTATTAAATTGAGTCATTTTAATAGAAAATGTATATTCTGTTGCTTCAATTAATAATAATTTAATGTGTCCAGAACTTTCAATACGCGAACATAGTTTGCGCGTAGATCGCAGGCCAGAGGATTTTTCTTCCTATTATTATTTTTGTGTATTAATGCACACATGTTAAAAGTGCAATTTCAATGTTGATGGTGTGCAGTAATTAGGAACATTCTCAAAAATATGCATCGAGGCTATAAAGAGTGTTTTATCCAATTACTCCATTAATTGAATAAACTAATCGATAGATTACTAATAATCCATAGCTGCAGCCCTAAAACTGTTTTGTGTGCAAAACAACACGTTTAACATGATTAATACTTAAACGTACGTATCATCCAAACAGCACTAACCTGGGAAATTGCCCTTTCTTACCAGTGACAGAGCAGGAATGGGCTAGGAATGTGTTTGCAGTAAAATTTCATATGAAACACCCATCATTCATTGATTAACATTTTACATGCACTTCTGCAATTATTAAATATTTAAGTTATTCATAAAAATGTTTTCCAACTTTTTCTCCTCACATTGTGCCTCTTTGCTTTGTCCCCCCTTTTTTAACTGAATAGTGTTTCTACGATGCAAACAGCTCACAACAAACTCAAGATAATTAATAAATAAACTTACAGATTTTTCAAACATCACTAATTCTGACGGATACCTGGGAAGTTGTCCTTTATATTCTTATCAGTGACGGAACAGGAACAGGCTAGGAATGTGTTTGCAGTAAAATTACATATAAAACACCCGTCATTCATGAGTTGACATTTTACATGCGCTTCTGCAATTATGAAATATTTATATTACAAGTAAAAAATATTTTTTTTTTTTCTTTAAATTGTACCTTTTTGCATTATTTTTTTAATTGAACTACATTTTGCACATTGCAAATAGCCCCCAGGCCGCACTTTGTACACACTTAGCGTCTCTGGCCGCGCCCGACCCTTTAAAAATTAACATCAGCAGTCAGGGTTCTGCTACATGAACTTATTGTAAGTCCATTTCTCGTCCCACACAACAGATCTCACGTCCATTGTTAGCTCCAACCGTCAGTCAGGCATCCACATCCCCATGCAGGCGGCGGCCGGCCAGTACTTCTCCTCCATGGAGGCCGGGATGAACGACGCCGCCTCCATCATGAGTTCACTAGGCAGCAGCAGCAGACAATCAGGCCAGCATCAGTTTCAGGACACCTTCCCAGGTAGTCTCATATTCATAGGACAACAAAAAGGGACACGTAGTTTTATCATAGGCCCCTTTTTTTCCTCCATTCTAACGCCATGTTGTGTCTTGATGACCCGCAGGTCCCTACGCCGTCCTCACCAAAGACACGATGCCCCAGACGTACAAGAGGAAAAGGTCGTGGTCCAGGGCGGTCTTTTCAAACCTGCAGAGGAAAGGCTTGGAGAAGAGGTTTGAGATCCAGAAGTATGTCACCAAGCCGGACAGGAAACAGCTGGCGGCCATGCTGGGCCTGACGGACGCTCAGGTGACTTGAAGCCTCATGTGACCACCCTGAGGAAGAACACACAAACACATGTTTGGCGTATGCAAGCTAATTGTTCTCATAGTGCACGTCCTGGCACTTTTTGTGTGTTTGTAAGTGTGCTCAAATAGCTGGAATTAGATGAAAGCGTGTACCAATAACAGCAGCATCATATAGGATGTATAGAGGATATATAGCAGCACAGCACGCAGAGTAAGCAGGCAAGATCAAATAGAAAAACATACATTTTGGTGCAGATAATGGGTCAAGATTTTCCTTTCTTCCTACAACCATTTCAACATTTAAAAAAAAACAAAAAACATATTTATCTTTATGATGAAATTGGTGGAAGTCTTCTCCGTGATTGTGTTGGTTTTGTCAAGTTTTGAAAAAATATAAAAAGCAACCTATGATAGGGCATTCATTAAAACACTCTAGTATATTCAAGACATGTTTGTTTTTGTATGTTTGTATCTTTATTATCAGTGTATTTATTACGATATTGTAATTTAGTTTTATTTCAATATTTATATATAATTTTAATTTCTAATTTACATTTATTGCTGATCAACTACATATTGGGTCCACTGTTTTATAATGCTATCAGATAAATAAATTACAATTTATATCTATAGATTATAAATATACACACATTTGTATCTATTAATTAACAATTAATTATCTTATTATTATTATTTAAAAACAAAACAAAACAACAGAATGATGAGCTCTGTCCCCGTTACCTATAGTACTTGAATTCACACTTTTAATTAAAAAAGGAAGGGTTTTAGTAGAAACAAAAAATAAATAAAAATCTAACAATCTACTGTAATGTCATTTAAGTGTTGGTGTTTTCTATTAAAAAAAAAAAAAAAAAAGCAGCATCCATACATATCTATATATACATATATATGTATATATGTGTGTGTGTGTGTGTATATATGTATATATATACTGTATATAATGTGTGTGTGTGTATATATATTTATATACTGTATATAATGTGTGTGTGTGTATATATATATATATATTTAAAAAAGCAGCTTAATCGCCAAATTTTACGCAAGAATAAAAGTAAATCACTGTAAAAAAAATATAAAAATAAAAGCTGCTTAGTCGTCAAATTTTACGCAACAATAAAAGTAAATCACTATAAAAAAATAAGTCAGTAGATTTTATGGTTACAAAAAAGGGCAGCACATTTGCCAGAATGTTACTGTGAAAATAAAAGCGGCACTGTTTATACATTTACAGCAATTCACTGTAAACAACAACACAATGACTATAGATTTTACAGTAAAAAATGGCAGCCCAGTCTTACAGTTTAAATAACAATGGCACTGTTTTTCAGTTCACACATTTTACAGTAAAATTTGGCCTGATGCACATTTTCTTTTTAACGTAAAATGTATATATATATATTTTTTTTTTTTACACAATTCCTCTTTTTAAAAAACAACAAATTATTTTGCATGAACCTGTTTAAAATGAAGAATACATGCAATAATATGTTTTCATTCAATCTCAAAAATAGAGGTACCAGCAGCATGTAAAAGGGTACTAATTGATGTAAACATGTGATTTGATGCCATAATTATAAATAATAAAAGTGTAATATTAATAAGTAAAATATTGACCAACACTGTCAGCAACTGGAGCATGTTAAACATGATAAAAAAAAAGGTTAATCAAATAGATTTGAGGACAATAATCAAAGATGTGAAAAATGCATGATCAATATTGTTAATAATGGCTCTGAATGCTTTAACTATGATTTAGTAATAGTGTGACTTTTTGAGCGATTTGATCCGATTCAAAACCTGGGGTGACAATTCGATTCAGAATCGATTCTCGACACACACACACACACACACACACACACACACACACACACACACACACACACACACACATATATATATATATATATATATATATATATATATATATATATATATATATATATATATATATATATATACACATATACATATATGTATATATATACATATACATATATATGTACAGTAAATACTGTATATATATATATATATATATATATAGATGCATAGTATCTGTATATATAGATATATATACATATATGTATACATAGATACATATGTATCGATATATCTACACATTATATACATACACATACTTATACATAAATATACACACACACACACACACACACACACACACACACACACACACACACACACACACACACATATATATATATATATATATATATATATATATATATATATATATATATATATATATATATATATATATATATATATATACATACACTCACGATATTTATTTTCCAGCAATTTACAATCGGCATGAATAAGAATCGCGATTCGGGAAAAAAAAATGATAGAAAGAAAAATAATCACATACATAAAAACAATAGAGAGAAGTGAAAACACATAAAAAATGACAACAATACATTTTGATTAGGTTTTTATATATCCAAAAAGGAGTGTGAAGAAGTGAAACCTATTTACTTTCACCACTAAATATAGAAAATCCAGTGCAACATATAATTAAACAATTTCAAAAAGAAGGCACAAAATAGCAATTATTTGCGGGAAATTGTCGATTAAAAAAGATATACAGTATTTAAAAAGAACATTATGTATCATAGATCAATATTGTGCAACATGTGCAGTATTTTCATATATAAACACACACATTGTATATATAATATGCTGATATAACGTGCTCATGCATCATTTGTATTTAGAGCGCGTACCAAATTGCAACTTCTTGGTGATATTAATGCAATTTCTGCATTTGTCCTCGGACGTGCTCAGGTGAAGGTTTGGTTCCAGAACCGGCGCATGAAGTGGCGTCACTCCAAGGAGGCCCTGCAGGCCCAGAAGGACAAAGAGAAGGAGCAGCCGGACAGGACTTCGGAGTCCGGCAGGGACCCCAAAGAAACGGCCGAGTCCGAGTGCGACAGCGAGGACCGCAGCGAGTGCGAGTCCGACGAGGCGGAGGACGTCAAAGAGGACCAGGAGGACACGAAGAGACCTTTGGACATTTGCGAGAAAACCAGCGTCATCATGAGCGGCAGCGTGGAGCAGGAGACGCACTTGGACTCGACGTCTCCGCGTCTAACATGAGCGGAGTCAAGTCTGGAGGTGGCGTTTATTTAATTGGACAAAAGAGCTTCGGCGTGCATGATGCTTTCCTCAAGTGGTTACAAAACAGACAAATATGCAGCTGTAAATGTCACGAACGTTGTATAAATCTCAGTAAACACACTTTTTTTGTGTGTGTTGTTGTTAATAAGTTTGCACTGAAAATATTGTAAATAAAAGTCTTCTTTTTCCCAGCGTGCGTGAACGTGTCATTTATGTGACGAATTACCGCGGCCCGAGCTAAATTGTGGCCCTAGGCAGAATTTTGAGCCCCCCCCCACCCCCGCCTTCTATTTTTTTCCACATTTTTTGTATTTATTTGAAACCATTTTCACACATTTAAAAAAATGAAACTTGAATTTAATTTGATGCATGTTTTGTACAAAACAAATACAGATCATTTTACTTTGAGGTCCCTCCTCATTCTTTTCCCCTTAACACAATTTTATTTAATTTTTCGACTTTTTTTTTAATCCATCCATTTCCTACCGCTTATCCCTTTTGGGGTCGTGGGGGGTGCTGGTGCCTATCTCAGCTACAATCGGGCGGAAGGCGGGGTACACCCTGGACAAGTCGCCACCTCATCGCAGGACCAACACAGATAGACAGACAACATTCACACATACATTCACACACTAGGGCCAATTTATATAAATTTAATTTAATTGAGCAATTTTCTACAAATGTAACAAAATTAAACATAATTAAAACATATTTTCTTGTGTTCTAGTCATGGGGGTAATACAAATATGGGAAGATTCAAAATTCACATATTTTTATTTACATGAAACAAGTTGTATACTTTTTAAATCAAACTTAAAATAAATCTGATGCATTTGTAATGACACAAATTCATGGAAAAAATGTGTTTAATATTATTTTTTGTTTTAGTGCAAATTAACAAATGTAATATGATTAGAACATTTATTCCATCCGACTAACTGCAAGACCAGCGCTAATGCCACGGAAAACCTCTGGGGACATTTTTCCCATGATGTATCTATCAGTGACGGAGCAGGAAGGGGCTAGGAAACAATTTGCAGTACATTTTAAATCAAGCAGGCTGCCATTTGTTAATTGACATTTTACACTCACAAAACAGGGCCCACCCATAGTTTGTGGGGCCCTAAGCTCAGCGCGTGATTTGCCTAAAATAAATCCTATTTTTGTGAAAAATAAATACTAAAATAAAGTTGATATTTTTTTCTTTGCACTTTTGTTTGAAAAAAATGTTAATTTTATTTATTTTTACACTGGTTTCAAACAATTTTAAAATAAATAACAAATATTTTTAATAGATACACTCAAAGAGTAGTAAACGTAAAATATCTTAAGTGTGTGTGTGTAATATATTCATATAAATTAATGAGTATTTTAAGTATATAAGGTACTGTGTACAATGCATCCTGTTAATATACTATACAAGATACTAGATATTTGAGGGATGGGGCAAAAAAATTTCCGATTTTTTTTCTTTCTGCTCCTTTTTTAACACACATTTTTCAGTATTGTTTTTGTAGATAAAGATATTTTATTTCGATACTAAAAAAAAAGAAGTTACAATCCTCGTTTGTTGTGTCGGAAATAAATTAGTGAAAAAACCCCTCATAATTTAAAATAAATGCAATAAAAATATTTAAAAATGATGCTTTCCTAAATTGATTTATGTAATACTTGCAGCAAAAGTAGAATTAATAATAAAAAGATGAGATTGTTTTTAACAACAAAAAAAAAGCATCTTAAATTATATAAATAAAATAGTTCTATAAGAAAAAGCAAGGGATTTTTTTCTCAGCACACAGAAATCACAAGATTCCAAGACTCTTGCAGCATATAGTAAAAAAAA
>NC_084573.2:26582500-26687500 GCF_033978685.3 Nerophis lumbriciformis
AGGACAAGGGATAGCTAGACATTAGGGGTGCCAAAAAATTTTTTTTTTTCGAATGAATCACGATTCTTATTTGTAACAATTCTTAATCGATTAAAAATAATAAAAAATATAGTTTAAAAAAAAATCTGTCCTGTCCAGCTACTCAGGTGAATCATAATGTTGATGTTTACTTTAGAAAATACTTCTCTTGTTGCTTTATTTGTATTTGACTTGATTAAATGTTTGGGTAGAATTATATTTAAAAAAAACAAGTTTTCTTTTAAGTAATATAAAAACTTATCAGACCTGTTTATCTATTTTATGGAGGAATGTAGTTCATCATAGAACATAATCTAGGCTGACCATATTCTGGAATCCCAAAAAGAGGACACATATATGCGGGCCAAGGCGGGCAGCACGCCAAGGCCGGGACTAGGTGAAAATTTGCCAATGACACTTGAACTTGCTTTATAAATAATATATTTATTTAAATAAAGCATTTTTTCTCCTCTGTTGACAGCAGTGTTGGCGCTAGGAATTTTCAAAATGGGGTCCCATGGTAAATTTTTGGGGTCCCACTTTTTTTGTAAGCATTTTGAAAACAAATGATAAACTTTTGCATTATTCTGTTATATCTCACATTCTATATTGTGTTTTGGAAAAAGGTTGTCATAAACGTTACTTCATTCATTAAAAGAAGTAATAAAAAAAAAGAAGACAAATTTGTAAATTTATTCAGTTATAAACATTCATTCACTTTCTTCTTTCCTTCATGGATCTAAACTTTACCACTGCTGGTAGTTTTTTCTATGTTTTTATTTAATAAGTTGTAGGTGTATTTATTTCAGTAAAAAAGTGTAAAAAGTGTTTTGCTTCAGTCATGAAATGATGATAATGGTGTGCCAGGGCATACATACATACTATATTGTAGCGTCCCGGAAGAGTTAGGGGTTCTGGGTATTTGTTCTGTTGTGTTTATGTTGTGTTACGGTGCGGATGTTCTCGCGAAATGTGTTTGTCATTCTTGTTTGGTGTGGGTTCACAGTGTGGCGCATATTTGTAACAGTGTTAAAGTTGTTTATACGGCCACTCTCAGTGTGACCTGTATGGCTGTTGACCAAGTATGCTTGCATTCGCTTGTGTGTGTGAAAAACCATAGATGTTATGTGACTGGGCCGGCCCACAAAGGCAGTGCCTTTAAGGCACGCCCCCAATATTGTTGTCTTGGTGGAAATCGGGAGAATGGTTGCCCCGGGAGATTTTCGTGAGGGGCACTGAAATTCGGGAAAATTGGGAGGGTTGGCAAGTATGTCAATCAATCCACTCCCTCGCTCTCTCGCTCTCTCTGTCTCTGCCCCTCCCTCACGAATTGCTGCTGCGTGCGCACATCTTCACAATTTGTTTTGTTTTCAACCCCTTCTTAACCCTGGACATACATTGAAAATACACGCAACCCTGACTCAAAATGCCGGACATTTAAGGCATTTAAGAAACTCCGCCTGGACAGCCCGGATAGCCCCGCAAAAGATGACATGTCCTGGGAAAAGAGGATGTATGGTCAGTCTAACATAACCCATTGTTATTGAAAAAGTATTGATTTTGACTCGAGAATCAATTCTGAAATGAATCGTTACCCCCAAGAATCGAAACGAATCGAATCGTGTGGTGCCTAAAGATTCCCAGCCCTACTAAACATGCCACACTACTCTCCGTGGGAGGATACAAGAGGCCATGCTGACCACTAAGCTAGAGCTCTTGAATGTAAACAGGAAGGGCTTGAGTGAATGTATCGATACAAATGTGGACAGGAACGATACCACGTATAGTCGGTTGATACGGAGTGATTAGATGAATATTTGCTGTCATCACAAAATCTTTGTTGTTGTTTTTGATATTATTTTTGTTCACATTTGCAAAGTATTCCACTCAAGTACATGTCTAGTCTGTGATCATGTTTTGTTTAGTTATGTTTTGATTGGTTTTTTTTTAGTTCTTGTCTTCACTCCCTTTGTCACCATAATAACCATTAGTTTCACCTGGTTCACATCGTCATGTCACGCACCTGTCTCACGTTTTCACATTTTGAGTCACGCACCTGTTTTCACTAATCATGTCATCGCTATTTAAGCCTGTAGTTGCACCTGTCGCTGCTCCAAGGCTAGCACCACGGCTAGCACCAGCACCAAGGCTAACACCAGCACCAAGGCTAGCACCTACGCCACGGCTAGCTCCACGCCCTGCTCCAAGGCTAGCAACATGCCTAGCAGCACCACGCCAAGCTCCACCTGTAGCAGCTCCATGCCAAGTTCCTCCAGTAGCAGCTCCAGGGCAAGTTCCTCCAGTAGCAGCTCCACGCCAAGTGCCGCCAGTCGCAGCTCCACGACGCCAAGTGCCGCCAGTCGCAGCTCCACGATGCCAAGACCCTCCATGCCAAGACCAAGACCCGCCATGCCAAGACCAAGACCCGCCATGCCAAGACCAAGACCCGCCATGCCAAAACCAAGACCCGCCATGCCAAGACCAAGACCCGCCATGCCAAGCTTCGCCGCCTGACGCGCCACTCCAAGCTTCGCCGCCTAACGCGCCACGCCAAGCTTCGCCCCATGATGCGCCACGCCAAGCTTCGCCGCCTGACGCGCCACACCAAGCTTTGCCGCCTGACGCGCCACGCCAAGCTTTGCCGCCTGACGCGCCACGCCAAGCTTTGCCGCCTGACGCGCCACGCCAAGCTTCGCCACCTGACGCGCCACGCCAAGCTTCGCCACCTGACGCGCCACGCCAAGCTTCGCCACCTGACGCGCCACGCCAAGCTTCGCCGCCTCCTCGTCTGCCACAGATGTGGCCATTCCATCGGCGTCCGCCACGCCAGGTACGCCGACCTCCTCGTCGGCCACAGATGTGGCCATTCCCAGGTCGCCCACCTCGTCAGGTACAGCGGCGCTCTATGCGTCGCCGCCACCTAACTCTGCCCCGGTGGATACAGGGACACGTGGTCTGGCGACCCACCGCCATGTCCCCCTCCCGCCCTCCCATGACTCTTGATCTTGTTTTTGGACATCTGGGATCTGTCCGTAAGGGGGGATTCTGTCATGTCTGTGATCATGTTTTGTTGAGTTATGTTTTGCTTGGTTTTTTGGACACTTTTTAGTTCTTGTCTTCACTCCCTTTGTCACCATAGTAACATAGTTTCACCTGGTTCACATCGTCATGTCACGCACCTGTCTCACGTTTTCACATTTTGAGTCACGCACCTGTTTTCACAAATCATGTCATCACTATTTAAGCCTGTAGTTGCCAGGCAGTCAGCCTGGCGACATCACTCTTGACACACTCCTGACACTCTGTTTCATGTTCATAGTCCATGCTGCCCTGTTCACGTCATGTCAATTAAGTTTTGTTGATTAATGCCACAGTTAGTGTCTTTTGTTTTTTTGTCCATAGTTCTGCCTTTGTGTGAGTTTTTGTTTTTATAGCCAAGTTTTGTACTTCCGCCCTTCCTTTTTTGAGTGTTAAAATTAAATATGTATTTACCTTCACGCCATGTCCGGTCCAAATCATTTGCACCATGGGAAAACAAACCACGCCAAAGTCCAAGTCGTGACAGTACATGTTTGATTTTACTTCTGTCACAGCCTGTCACACCACGTCCTGTGTGTTGTTTTGAGTTTCTTGGTGATTTTCTTTGCTGTTTTATTGTGCGACTTTGCCGTCAAAGGAACTGCAACATGAAGTAATCTATAGCAATATTAGAATATTTAGGTGCATAAAGACCTCGGCATGTGTCACTTCTGGGACCACGTGCGCCATAGAGTTCATCGCCAAACGTCCTCGTCATCGATGGAGCATTCGAGTTATGCGCCGGAGCCGGGGTATGTGAACGTGGACGCCGTGGAAACGGAGAGATGTGTTTGTTCCATCAGACGTTGATTGATGACCTCGACTGTCCAAAAAGGAGCGCTCAATCATCCGCACGAGGGGTGACTTCCTCCAGAGGGCCACAAAATATCATTACATGGTCACAACCTTTCATTTGCTATCAGGCCAAGAGCTTTCCAGTCACCGCTCACATTTATATCCACTTCACGGGAGGAAACGGTCTGGGATCTCTGTATTTAAAATCGATATTGGCCCGCGTCTGGCGCACGTGGAGTTTCAGAGGCTCGTCCACTTTCAGCCCCTCGTACAGAAGCTGTCACCACATTTCAGAAAAAGCCACATTATTGAGTGCTTTTTTAACATGGCTGCCGTTGCCAAGCGTCTTGGCGACTCTTCCGTAACCAGGCCCTCGCCAGCAGTTGGGAGTGGAACAAAAAAAAAACCAACCAAAAAAAAACATCTCAAGTTAAATTTAAAGATGTGTTGCTCTTGGAAGCTTTGCTGCACGGCCATAAAACCAAGGGGGACATTTTCATGCCCCGCATTTTTCATGATTTTTCTCACCGAGTTTCCTCCCTTCCTGTCTCTGCCCCACCTTGGCCGGGGTCCCGCCGAATGCCGCCGGACCCCTGGCCCTCAGGTAGCTTTCTCGTTCGCCATGTTGCAAGGAAGAAGGAAGCGTTTCATGCAGGTGAAGGTAGGCGTTAATTAAAGCCGCCTGCCGCTTTTCCCAAAGAGGCCAACATTTAGTGAGTGATGAACACACTGGGGGGGTTATGGGCGATTTCTGGCTGCCCCACTGAGACGCAAACACAAAAGCGAGGATGCAAAAAAAAAAAAAAAAAAAATCTCTCATATTTCACATGAGCTGTCATCAAAAGCACATTTTCACTCTGCTGTTTGGAACTTGGGTGAACTTCCCGCAGCTTGATGACACGTCCACATGTTCATTTCCCCCATACTGACCTGCATGTAGGACCACGTTTACACTGCAGGCCCAGGTGGCCCGCATCGGATTTTTTCCGAAATCCGATTTTTTTTTTACTTAAAAAAAAAACATCTTTATCAGACACCAGTGTAAACGCACAAAGAAGCCCCAATGTGGCCCCAATGTGGCCTGGACGTCACCTGCACGCGCAGTTCGTTAAAGTGAAAACACAGGAAGTTGACCGGATTCCGTAAATGAACAAGGAAGTCCCTGCTACTACTACAAAATAAAATAAAATCGCCACACCTTAAAAATTAGTGTTTTTTTTTAACGTGAAAGTAATTTAATGTTAGGGATGTCCGATTATATCGGACTGCCGATATTATCGGTCGATAAATGCTTTAAAATGTATTAGTGGAAATTATCGGTATCAGTTTAAAAATGATCGGTATCGGTTTCAAAAAGTAAAATGTATGACTTTTTAAAACGCCGCTGTGTACACGGACGTAGGGAGAGGTACAGAGCGCCAATAAACCTTAAAGGCACTGCCTTTGCATGCCGGCCCAATCACATAATATCTACGGCTTTTCACACACACAAGTGGATGCAAGGCATACTTGTTCAACAGCCATACAGGTCACACTGAGGGTGGCCGTATAAACAACTTTAACACTGTTACAAATATGCGCCACACTGTGAACCCACACCAAACAAGAATGACAAACACATTTCGGGAGAACATCCGCACCGCAACACAACATAAACACAACAGAACAAACACCCAGAACCCCTTGCAGCACTAACTCTTCCGGGACGCTACAATATACACCCCCGCTACCTCCCCCCCACCTCAACCCCACCTCCCCCCAACCCCGCCCACCTCAACCTCCTCATGCTCTTTCAGGGAGAGCATGTCCCAAATTCCAAGCTGCTGTTTTGAGGCATGTTAAAAAAAATAATGGACTTTGTGACTTCAATAATAAATATGGCATTTTTTTTCCATAACTTGAGTTGATTTATTTTGGAAAAATTCGTGACATTGTTTAATGCATCCAGCGGGGCATCACAACAAAATTAGGCATAATAATGTGTTAATTCCACGACTGTATATATCGGTATAGGTTGATATCGGAATCGGTAATTAAGAGTTGGACAATATCGGAATATCGGATATCGGCAAAAAAGCCATTATCGGACATCTCTACATCACACAATTCCAGTTGTTTCGTTACAGCACGTCCGAAAAGGAGTAGAAAGAAGCAGAGCTTATTTAATCCTACCCCTTTTCATACCATAGCAATTTTATCCAATTTCTTTGTTCTCTGTAACAGAACAGTGAACAAATAAATAATAAATAATATACCATAGTAAGCAAACAAATATTAAATACATAAATAATCTTTCTCTCAATAAAAATAAAATAAAATAAAAAAAGGGTTCAAGATGTTCATCATAATTCTTGTAAGCAAATGCGCCACATCGTCAATTTTGGTCCTTTGAAAATTCAACAATACATATTCATATATTACACAATAACCTATTTTTTTGTGCACTATTGACTAGCAATGCACCGAGAATTCGGCCGTCAAAAATACTTTGCTCACCGAAACCGGATGGCGTGGTGAAGTATCCGTCTGGCGATTAAGTCGCGTTCGGGTCGCATTGCGTTTAGACTGAAGTCACATTTGAAAAGATCGGATTTGGACCAGCTCCTGATGTGGGCTGAATCTCATGTCGAAAGATCAGTTTGGAGCGTTTAGACTGCCATAAAAAACAAACAAATCTAATCCGTGTCACTTAAGGGGGAAACATTTCCGATTTGGTGTGCAGTGTAAACGTGACCTAAGACCACTCCTCTTCTTCAAAATCAGTTTATGGAAAACATTTTTTTAATCTCATCCAATCCACTTTGTTTATATAACACTATTTGTCAAGGTAATCATTATTCATTTCTTGTATTTCGCTTTATTTCCTTGTTTCCATTTCCTGTTTGCTTCCTTTCTGCTTTATCAGTATCACGCAATATAGCGCGTCAGACCCCGCTTTGAAAAGCTGCGCACTGGAAAACGTGCTCATTGTGGCCATGAGGGGCGGCATGGGGGAACACGGCCATATTGTTACCGGAGGGTTACTGGTTCGATGCTGGTCGAACAAATTTGTGTCAAGGTGTCCTTGAGCAAGACTTCTAACTGCTTCTGATGGGTCGTGGTTCACACCTTGCATGGCAAGTTCTTCCATCAGTATTCCACAATTGAGATGTTCTTAATGTGCAATGACAATGAAAAAAAAATAAAGCCTGCGCTATTATTCCTACATTTACGTTTGTTTTGTAGGTTAAAGTGTTTTACATAATGTGCTCATTAATGTTGCACATCCACTTAAATATAATATTATTTACTGACTTTATTTCATTTCATTTTTCAGTGTCAAATGGTTCAAATCGGTCAAAAAATGTTTTTTCTTACTGAACTCCTTCAGTACAAATGATGTACAGATCCACATACAATCAGACAGTACCATATTCACTTGCACATGGCGCCACGGCACCGGCTCCAACGCTTGGTGAGGAAACAAGCAGTCAGAGCAGACTCGGCTGGACTGCCTCGGAGTCATGGTACAACGTTGCATGCTAATAATGCAACAAGAAATCGATTTAAAAGTACTGTAACTTTGCACTTTATGGTGCAAATTCATTTAATTGCTACCAATGAGCATTAACAATTTTACATGGCAATTTCAACACCTCCAAATTTGTTAATCAAAACAACTCCATATCATAGTAATATAGTACTACTACATATATTACTTAATTCATAACCTGCTCAGTGGCCTTGTGGTTAGAGTGTCCGCCCTGAGATCGCTAGGTCGTGAGTTCAAACCCCGGCCGAGACATACCAAAGACTATAAAAATTGGACCCATTACCTCCCTGCTTGGCACTCAGTATCAAGGGTTGGAATTGGGCGTTAAATCACCAAAAATGATTCCCGGGCGTGGCCACCGCTGCTGCTCACTGCTCTCCACCCCAACCCAGGGGTTGATCAAAGGTGATGGGTCAAATGCAGAGAATAATTTCGCCACACCTAGTGTGTGTGACAATCATTGGTACTTTAACTTTAACTATTTTCTTCTGCTTGTCCTTTTTGGTGAATGTTTAATTAAGTAAATTATAAAATCATTAAATATCTGTTTACATTAAATCAAACTATTACATGTTTAATTTTACATCTAATTCCAATCATAATTAATCAACACATTTAAGGTATTATTTAATTATTTTATACTAAGTACTAGGTTTAGGAATCTTTGGGCATGACACGATTTTGTCACGGCTGGTTACTGTAGCGTTTGTTAGTGTTCTCCTGTGTTTAAGTGTTAGTTCCTGTCCTGCGCTCTTATTTTGGTGGCACTTTGGTGTGTTTTCGTAGCCGAGTCACATCTTTCTCTGAGCACGGATCCACGCACCTGCTGTCTGTTTGTAATTAGCACTATTTAAATTGAGCTTGCGACACCACTGGTTTGTCGGGACATTCTTCACGATTCACCGGTGACTGCTGAGGATTCGTTCGATGCTGAGCTCAAGTACGCACGTACTTTGTGGACACCGTCCGCTCCACCTTCCAAGTAAGTGTTTTTGCTTGTAGTCTGTCCGTTCAGAGCACTGCCACTTCCCTGTTGCTCTCGCTTTTTTTGTTCGTTTAATCATTAAATACCACTTTTACCGCACGCTGCAACCTCGTTCGTTTGACCGGACAAACCAATGGCGTCGCAAGCGCAACTTAAATAGTGCTAATTACAAACAGAAAGCAGGTGCGTGGATATCAGTGCTCAGAGAAAGATGTGAAGCTGTGATGAAAAAACGCAAACACAACAGGAAGCGCCACCAAAGTAAAAGCACAGGACAGGAACTAACGCTAAACACAGGAGCACACTAACAAAAGCAACATAACCTACACAGCTGTGACAGATTCGATTCGATTCTTGGTGGTAACAATTCGATTCAGTCTCGACTCAAAACGATTCTCGATTCAAAATCGAAATTTTTCAATGATTAACTACCTTTCTCCATAAACTAGATAAAAAGCTGTGATACATTTCTACTAGGGATGTCCGATAATGGCTTTTTTGCCGATATCCGATATTCCGATATTGTCCGACTCTTAATTACCGATACCGATATCAACCGATACCGATACATACAGTCGTGGAATTAACACATTATTATGCCTAATTTGGACAACCTGGTATGGTGAAGATAAGATCCTTTTTTTTTTTTTTTTTTTTTTAATAATAAAATAAGGTAAATAAATTCAAAACATTTTCTTGAATAAAAAAGAAAGCAAAACAATATATAAATAGTTACATAGAAACTAGTAATTAATGAAAATGAGTAAAATTAACTGTTAAAGGTTAGTACTATTACTGGACCAGCAGCACGCACAATCATGTGTGCTTATGGACTGTATCCCTTGCAGACTGTATTGATATATATTGATATATAATGTAGGAACCAGAATATTAATAACAGAAGGAAACAACCCTTTTGTGTGAATGAGTGTAAATGGGGAAGGGAGGTTTTTTGGGTTGGTGCACTAATTGTAAGTGTATCTTGTGTTTTTATTTATTTATGTTGATTTGATTTAAAAAACAAACAAACAAAAAAAAACGATACCGATAATAAAAAAAAAAAAAAAAAACGATACCGATAATTTCCGATATTACATTTTAAAGCATTTATCGGCCGATATTATCGGACATCTCTAATTTCTACATAAAAGAAAACTGGTTTTGTTTAATACAATTCTACCCAAACTTTTAATAAAGTCAAATACAAATAAGGCAACAAGAGAAGTATAAATATGTACAGAAGAGATGATCATCTACATCAGGGGTCACCAACCTATTTGAAACCAAGAGCTACTTCTTGGGTACTGATTAATGCGAAGGGCTACCAGTTTCCATCCATCCATTTTCTACCGCTTAGTCCCTTTGGGGTTGCGGGGGGCGCTGGAGCCTATCTCAGCTACAATCGGGCGGAAGGCGGAGTACACCCTGAACAAGTAGCCACCTCATCGCAGGGGCTACCAGTTTGATACACACTTAAATAAATTGCCAGAAATAGCCAATTTGCTCAATTTACCTTTAACTCTATGTTATTATTAATGATATTTATCTTTGTGGAAACACTGATCATCTTAATGATTTCTCACAATAAATATATATAGAAACAGATAAATATCAATATGCAACACTTTATTTTTATATTTTCTCTAAGTGCACATTTTTCAAATTGAACATTTTCAAATGATCACTTCTAAGACAGTCTTGTGAAATCACAATATCCCATTTTAACTAGCTAGCCACTTAACATTTTTTTAACAAATCATGAATTACTTTGCACCATGTTTGTACAAATAATAACTCATGTAAAATACAAATTTACAACATTTTTAAATAAATCATGTCACACATTGAACTGGACACCAAATCTGTTATCTGTTTCTTTGTCAGTTAGTGAAGACAAAGTCTTTAAAAATATCTTCTTGGATTTTCAAATTCTATTTGAGTTTTGTCTCTCTTAGAATTAAAAATGCCGAGCAAAGCGAGACCAGCTTGCTAGTAAATAAATACAATTTAAAAAATAGAGGCAGCTCACTGGTAAGTGCTGCTATTTGAGCTATTTTTAGAACAGGCCAGCGGGCTACTCATCTGGTCCTTACGGGCTACCTGGTGCCTGTGGGCACCGCGTTGGTGACCCTGATCTACATCAACATTATGATTTGTCTGTGTGGCTGGAAATGACTGATTGGGGGGGGTAATTAACAATTGTAACTAATAAGAATCGCGATTAATCTGAACATTTTTTAAGTACAATGTCTTCCATCCCTTTTCTACCACTTGTCCCTATTTTCAACTATTTTGTCTGCTAAATTGGATGAAAAAACAAGTGTAAATGTGACCTTTTTTATGCTCTAACCATAAAAAAAACGATTTATAATCGCAATTAAATGTGATTATTTTACGGCGGTCAGGCTCTGAACCAATTACCAGCAATAAACAAGGGTTTACTATAAAGAGCAAAGAGCCGTCAGAAAGGCGACTTTGTTGCGCAATCTTGAGTCACCTGCGCCAATCTACTCATGAGTCTTCGCCTGAGGTCGCCGTATTTCCTCTTTATTGAGGCTCGCCATGAAGGTGGGAAACTTGCCAGACCAAAAAAAGTGTTCGTTTACCGACAGGTTCTGTCTTCACTCAATGAGTCGGCGCTATAAGAACCGTGGTTCAAACACATGATAATCAACAACTTGATGGTTTATGAAATGTTATTAAAGTCAAGATGGCTTCCTCCAGTATTTGGACCACCCTGAGGACCACTCGCACAATCAAGCATGTCACTCGGATCATTGCTCATGCCCTCCACTCCACCCCTCCGCCTTGTTATCTGATGTACCCCCATCCCCCACACACACACATTGGATTGGACCTGGTCCCTCTCCATGATGCTGCATGTGTCCGTGTCAACGCTCCAGAGAGCACACACTTCACACTGATACTGACGGATCATCGGGGGTGGGGGGGGATTCCTCTTCACGGCTCTGCTTGTTCGGGGAGGAGAGGGCAAGCGCTGGAAAATAAATAACACGTCACTTGGGTTTGTCTTGTCCGTGTTCCAAAATAAACAGAACTCCGGGGGCCTTGCGACGCGACGGCGGTGCAGGTTTCCACAACAAGTGAGAAAGTGCCAGGGCGAAACAGGTGATTTATAGAATAAATTAAACTTCTTTTTACTTTAGTGTGGTACCATTTTAAGACTAATTGTTGTACCCGGTACTTCTCACTATTGCTTTATCAGTATCATGCAGTATGGTGCGTCAGACCCCGCTTCGAAAAGCTGTGCACTGCATAACTATCCATCCATTTTCTACGGCTTATTCCCTTTGGGGTCGCGGGGGGCGCTGGAGCCTATCTCAGCTACAATCGGGCGGAAGGCGGGGTACACCGTGGACAAGTCGCCACCTCATAGCAGGGCCAACACAGATAGACAACATTCACACTCACACTCACATTCACACACTAGGGCCAATTTAGTGTTGCCAATCAACCTATCCCCAGGTGCATGTTTTTGGAGGTGGGAGGAAGCCGGAGTACCCGGAGGGAACCCACGCAGTCACGGGGAGAACATGCAAACTCCACACAGAAAGATCCCGAGCCCGGGATTGAATCCAGGACTACTCAGGACCTTCGTATTGTGAGGCAGATGCACTAACCCCTCTTCCACCGTGCTGCCACTGCATAAGTAGAATACAATATATCTTTATTGTACATTGTACAACGAAATTGTAAGCAAAACTAATTTAGTGCAAATTCATAATAACACATAAAAATATAAGAACATAGATGCCGTATTTTTCGTATTATAAATCGCAGTTTTTTTCATAGTTTGGCTGTGGGTGCGACTTATGTGTGAAATTAACACATTACCGTAAAATATCAAATAATATTATTTATCTAATTCACGTAAGAGACGAAGCAAATGTCAGCAATCGTCACACACACGTCAACCAATAAGAATTTGGCGGGGGAGGGTCATGGCAGAAGTGCATTGTGGGTCATGGGATGCTAACTGCTATATGCTATATGCTACTGCCGTAGCTATTAAAATGGATCATTTGAACTTTGGCGGTAACTTATAAAAACTGAGAAGGGCTGAACAAAAATGGCACCGAAAAGGATATCGTATACTGCAGATTACAAGCTGGACGTAGTGAAATATGCAGCAGAAAACGGCGATCGAGCAGCAGAAAGAAAGGACGCTAGCGGCACATACCAGGAGCGACAACGAAGAAGAAGATTTCATGGGATTTAGCGATTAGGAGTGACGGATTGTTTGTTTGGTAAACGTGTAGCATGTTCTATATGTTATAGTTATTTGATAATATGTTATGTTAACATACCAGGCACGTTCTCAGTTGGTTATTTATTCCTCACATAACGTACACTTATTCAGCCTGTTGTTCACTATTCTTTCTTTATTTTAAATTGCCTCTCAAATGTCTATTCTTGGTGTTGGGTTTTATCAAAAAAATTTCCCCCAAAAATGCGATTTATACTCCAGTTCGACGTATATATGTTTTTTTTCTTCTTTATTGTGCATTTTCGGCCGGTGTGACGTATACTCCGGCGCGATTTATAATCCGAAAAATACGGTAAATAGATAATAATACACAAAAATACCAAGCTCACATGCACAGTCATTATTGCCTTGTGTTCAGCGACACTATTGCTCTCGGGTAAAAAGTGTTCTTAAATCTGTTTGTCCGGCATTTTAACCATAACGTGTTTATGAGGGGCGTCACGGCTCATATTGGGTAGCATGGCCATCTTGTAACTGGATGGTTAGTCGTTCTATCCCGGTTCAACAAGTTCAGGTCAAGGTGTCCTTGAGCAACACCGCAGACTCTTAACTGCTCCTGACGGGTCGTGGTGAGCACCATGCATGGCAGCTTCCACCATTAGTATTCCGCAATTTTGCTGTTCTTTATGTGCAATGACAATAATAAAAAAGAGAGCCTTCCCTATTATTCCTCACTTCCTTTTTTTTTGTAAAAAAATGTTTTTAATTCAGTGCAATTGTTTTTGTAGGTTACTTAATTAAATGTATTTTATTTCATTTTTATATATTCATTGATTACATTTATTTTCTATTTTGTTCTTTTCTTTTTCTTTCTTTCATTTTTCTTTAGGTCTTTCGTTCATTCATTTCTTTTTTCTTTTATTCTTTCGTTCTTTTTTCTTTTTTTCATTCATTACTCGTTCTTTCTTTCATTCTCACTTGTTCTTTTTTGTTTGTTCTTTGTTATTTCTTTCTTTTGTTCTTTCTCTATTTATTTGTATTATTTCTATTCAATTTCAGGCAAATTGGTGCACTTCAAATCTTTTCTTTTACCTACTATAAACAATGTTAGCAACGTTATTTTTCGTTTTAAGTTTATCTATTTTTCTTTCTTTTTTGTTTTCTTTAGTGTTAATAATCCGAATCAAAATGAGCTTTATTGGCCAAGTATGTTTAACACACAAGGAATTTGACTTGGTTGGTTGACTCTGCTGGTCTGTTTGTCATAAACAATAAATATGAACAATTAATGAAAATATAAACAAGTACTTTAAATAACTACTTAGACTTAGACTTCCTTTTTATTGTCATTCAAATTTGAACTTTAAATTTAATATGTGCAAGGCTAATAAATAACAGTACAGTGGTGAAAAAGATGACATGAACATGAGTTAATACATTAGTTGCATTAATTTTTGTTTTATATATTTGGCTCCTGAGTTAATGTTGCTGATCAATTTTTTTTTTCCTTTTTAATTTTTTAGTATCAAATGGTTCAAGTCGGTCAAATGTTTGCAGTGTAACAAATATATATATTTTAAAATTTCAGGCAAATCGATTCACTTTAAATATTTTCTTTTACAGGTAAAACAATTTTAATGAATATATTAAATTTTTTGTTGTAAGTTGACCCCCTGCTATCCCAAAAGAGACAAGCGGTAGAAAATGGATGGATGAATGGATGGATGTAAGTTGACCTATATTTCTTTCCTTTTTCCTTAATGTTAATAAAGATATAATTTTATGCAGAGGTGTACCTATAACACTTTTAAAGACACATTTCACTATTTATAGCCTCGGTGGAGGGTGTAGCAGAAAATAATTGAGAAGCCCTGGTTTCCACAATGTATTGGAGAGCATGAGTGCAAGTCACGACATGTGCACGGGGTGAGAGTTCAGGTCTCTCCGGGTTTGTTTAGGAACACATGACACTGCACAGCTGGACTAATCGTCCGTGCATATTTGACTGTAAAACGTTACTGAGCGTCCACCGAGCCAGCTGCTTTATCAGAGGAAATGAACTTATTCCCACTGCCGCGTGACTTCTATGAGGGGGAAAATGTACATGTGTTCAGGCGTTGGTGTATTTACGACTTACGCCTCTCGCAACTGTTGACTTTTTACGACGGTGTTTAAGGCCCCGGCCGGCGACTGTTTAGGGTACATTATTTAACTAGGCGCGAAGCCACCGTATAGTAATCACCTACAAAAAACTAACGGTTTACCCCCTTAGAAATAAGTTAAAAGGGCCAATATTATGCAGGTCAGGTCATGTTTTGTTTGACCTTTTGTTGGTTTTTTTCTGCATTTGAGGTTGCATTTCTGTTTCAACACTCCTTTCCTTGTTTACCTCTGGTTGTTAGGGGCGCTGATTGAACTCACCTGCCTCTGATCACTGATCAAGAAGCTCATCTGCTTCTGTCTGCGACTGTTCACTTCAGTTCAGTTTCAGCTTATTTCGGACAGGCATACGATACAATGTAATGCATCACACATTTCCAGTTTTATTACAGCACGTCCGAAAAGGAGTAGGTAGAAGCAGAGCTTATTTAATCCTACCACTTTTCATACCATAGCAATTTTATCCAATGTCCTTGTTCTCTGTAATAGAACAGTGAACAAATAATAAATAAATAATATACCATAGTAAGCAAACAAATATTAAATACATAAATAATCTTTGTCTCAATTACAAAAAACTAAAAATAATTGATGCTGAGCTTTGTGCTACTACTTGGTGCTTTCCATGTTTATGCTATGCTAAATTTGGCCTTGAGCTTCACGTGCGCACCCCAGCGCTGCCTTGTATTGTTCCCTTGCTTAAAGAAAGAAGTAAAGACTCTTCTTGCCTGCACATTGCTTCCTGCCGTCCTTCTGCATTTTGGGGCCACTACTACCGCGATTATGTAACTACATCGTAATATATTCACAGTTGCCTTACTTTCACTGTTCTGATGGCATCATCAGGTACTGATCGAAAAGAAAGGCCTCAGATGTTGGAAGTAAAAGTATCGTATTTCCCGGACTATTGCCTCCACCCACTAAGTTTTAGGAAAAAATACATACTAGCCGCACTGGACTATAAGCCGCAGATATAAATGTTGCAAAATTAGTTATTTACACAGAAAGAGTCTGTAAATGTTTATTTACATACCTTAATTGTTTACAAACGGTGTCTGTAACACGGCAGTAAAACAGCTGGTCAAACAAAACAGAAGTCATAGTCATGGACCCACTAGCTGCGGAAGCTGGCTCTCCAATCAGCTAAACCGACTCAATAACTCCACGTGACGTTTCGGGGAAGTTACTGAGGAATTTGTGAAACTGAAACCATACAAAAAAAATGCCATTGTAAGTTAATACCAACACATACACTTAAAAATGTGTTAGCATATTAGCTAATGCTAACAATGCTAGCTTGATTACATTACAATAGCATGTACAAATATGCGTGAAAACACTGCTACAGACTAGGGATGTCCCGATCCGATATTGGATCGGATCGGCCGCCGATATTTGCCAAAAAATGGGTATCGGCAAGGCATGGGAAAATGCCGATCCAGATCCAGTTTAAAAACAAACAAACTCCGGTCCGTGTTTTCCAACGCACCAATTTAAATAATACATTCCACTTTTCTGCTGCTCCCTAATTTCAGTTCCGCATTTTCCAGCACACCTTCAACACATCCACAGGTCTGTGGATTCTCACGCAGTTGCTTTTAGCTGCTGGCATTACACGACAGGCTTTTCTCACTCTTTTCTGTGCCTCTGCTTCTCACAGACAGCGAGCGCACCTTCTTACACACGTCACATACTGTCACGTCATACACCACATACGTATACGTCCTCTCCCAGCACGGAGGTAGCAGCATGGCTAACGTTAGCTGTGATGCTAGCGCAGCCGTGTGACCAACGCTCCCTCTAAGGTGCGCGCTGCTCAAGCGTCCTCTGCGCATAGCAATTATATGCCACGCACAAAATCAAATAAAAAAAATAAGCGCATAACAATTTTCGACACACGGACACGACAGAGAAAACCGTTTTCGTCATCATTGTTCAAATATTGTAACGTCTGTCGAGACGCTTACCTCCATTCGGTGCCACACGTCCACACCATCAAAATGCCGAGGCAAAAATTTCCAGATCAACACCGTATGAAAAAATTAGTAATTTTTTTAGTTGTGATTTCCTTCTCTGCATGAAAGTTTAAAAGTAGCATATATTAATGCAGTATGAAAGAGAATGTTTTAATGTAGACTTGCAAGCCTTGAAAGAACATTTTGAAAATCAAGACTACATTTCCTGCAAATGGGTGCATTTCTACCCTATATTTTAACTTTAGATTTATTCTCATATCAAACTCTTTTGGCTGTCTTTTTGACACTTACATCCGGCACCCCCCTCCACCCCCTGGATTATAAATAATGTAAATAATTCAATGTGATTATCTTGTGTGATGACTGTATTATGATGATAGTATATATCTGTATCATGAATCAATTTAAGTGGACCCCGACTTAAACAAGTTGAAAAACTTATTCGCGTGTTATCATTTAGTGGTCAATTGTACGGAATATGTACTTCACTGTGCAACCTACTAATAAAAGTCTCAATCAATCAAAACATATAGAATCATCATACTGCTGTGATTATATGCATCAAGTGTAAGGCAAAATATCGAGATATATATCGTGTATCGCAATATGGCCTTAAAATATTGCAATATTAAAAAAAGGCCATATCGCCCAGCCCTAGTTCAATGATGCCATTTCTGTTTGTCATGTATAATTTTGTCTATTTTGTGTTTATCCTTGAATAAACAGGTCAGTTTCTTGTTACCAACCATTGTGTGTTATTCAAACTCCCCTAATTCAGCTGGCTAGTTGTTATCAAGAGTACTAAAACCCTTTTCAACATGATTCTGACAACTAAGTAGGCTAAATAACTTTAAACTTTAATACATGCTCGGATAGGCCAGTATCGGTCAGTATCGGTATCGGTCGGTATCGGATCGAAAGTGCAAAAACAATATCGGTATCGGATCGGAAGTGCAAAAACCTGGATCGGGACATCCCTACTACAGACATCACACATGGGACGGTTTAGTAAGTGTGAATAGTTTTGGTTATATTGTAAAACCCTCCCTTGTGTTCGGAGTGATGAATGAAGAATCCATAAGAGTTGAAACGCTATGGATGGCTAGAATATGGAACGGCACTTCTACTTCCGGGGTGAAAGCACTTAATGGAAGGACACTGCAGCACCTGCAGTGAGCGAACTCGTCCAAAAGATGCCGCCAGAGCACAAACAATAACACACCTTTTCTGTGTCTTTGCCTTTTTTTCTTTAAAAAAAAAAAAACACTACTTACATTATGGCAGTTGGCGAAGAAACATCAATTAGCCGCACCGTTTCATAGGCCGCAGGGCTCAAAGGGTATAGTCTGGAATTTGGGGTAATCGCAACCTTATCGTTAAGGAAGGAACGTTATACGGTTGCAAAAATCTGCATGGTTTGCATGTGTGGTTCAGTTTGTTCAAAGGATGCAAACTCTTATTACCGTCAAATTTCCTAGACTTGCTTCCTCACCTTCCAAGTTCGACTAAACTCACTCTCAAATCATCAGCTTAACAATAACTGATGACGCCTTCGTCTTCTAAGACAGACCAGACCGTCCAGTTGCGATGGATTGAATGTCCTGAGATGCCGCCCTATTGGCTCACTGTAGCTTTTTTAAAAATGTATGAAAATGGAAAAAGGTTGGCGAAAAATATATTTTTTGTTTTAATATGCTTTCTGTAGGAGGACAACATGACACCAACCTTCCTAATTGCTAGAAATCCCACTGTTTACATCAAACATGCTTCACTGATGAGAGAGCACCATTTTTTCCTACTGGTTTTGCCGGTCCTTAAACTTACCGTAATTTGTTTACATGTACAACTTTCTCCGACGCTGCCACGGAAAGACGTGTTTTATGCCACTCCTCCTTTGTCTCATTTTGTCCACCAAACCTTTTATACGGTGTGTGTGAATGCACAAAGGTGAGTGCATATATCTGAGCGCCATTTAATTTCCTTTACTTATGTCCTTTGTGTATTTAATTTATATTTGCATGACACATTATCTGTATGTAATATTGGCTGCATTTCTGATAGTTGTTTGTGTGCCATGTTGTTCCAGACTACAGCAAACATTACCTAGCTTAACAAAGCTTGTAATAAATCCATTAGAAGAAGACAGCCTGCTGTTTCCTTTTAACTTGGACACACACATCTATACCAGGGGTCCCCAAACTTTTTGACTCGGGGGCTGCATTGGGTTAAAGCAATTTGGCCAGGGGCCGGTGTGTGTATATCTATCTATCTATCTATCTATCTATCTATCGTATTTTTCGGTGTATAAGTCGCACCTGCTGAAAATGCATACTAAAAAAAGAAAAAAACATATAAGTCGCACTGGAGCCCGGCCAAACTATGAAAAAAAAACTGCGACTTATAGTCCGAAAAATACGGTATATATATATATATATATATATATATATATATATATATATATATATATATATATATATATATATATATATATATATATATATATATATATTCCTCGCGCAGATGTCACGTTATCGATGGGGAAAATGCATTTTTAGACAATATGAGAGTAACAAGCAGTAGAAATGGATTAGAAAGGAAAGATTAAAATAATTAAGTAGTAGTTTGGGGACCCCTGATATATACCTTTTTTGGCCAGTAATTTCCAGGAGTTATCTCACTCTCTGAGAAGCCTTTGTTTTACTAATGTTGTAAAAATGTGTAGAATAAATACTACATTTCTGTCAACAAAGACATAGTCATTTTGATAGTAGGCTAATATAGACACTTACATTACATTGTGTTGCTTTCATTATATGTATGTATGTATGTATGTATGTATGTATGTCAGTGACGTGCAGTCACTAGAGGCAGGTGAGGCGGGGCCTCACCTGCCATCATGGAAAGAAAAAAAAAAAATTAAATAGTTATATGTATCCAGTGATTATACTATAAAGTTATTTTCCATTTAACTTCACCAGTTTTAGATTATTTTTATTCAAAATCGCTGAATTTTCACATTTGCCGTTCAAATACTGAGAAGAGACGGTGCGGTGAACAGCAGCCAGTTGAGACACGTCACTCAGTGCCGCAACATGGATTGCGCAATGACTCGGCTAACTGCTGGTCTGCTGTGCAGTGAGACTGTATTGCTATATGAACTATATTATACATTTCCATAGTTTAGTTAGCTGAGGTATATAATGTACAGTGTATTTTGTCAACAACTGTATGTGTGTAACGTATTTCTTGTGCTGAGCGATCATAAAACGGCTGCAAAAGACGCACTGGCTTAGGCTCGCTTCCTGCACCCCCGCCGTAGAATTGTTATATCAACTAAAGCCCACACTTAAACTTTCCACGTGCAAGATTGAATCTATTTTAAAAAATTATTTCATAAGAAGCCAAAAAGTGCAAAAACAATAATGTTGGTGTTGGAGGAGTTGTGAATGACTGCAGGGACAAAAAATAAATAAAATTGTTATGTATCCAGTGATTATACTATAAAGTTATTTTCCATTTAACTTCACCAGTTTTAGATTATTTTTATTCAAAATCGCTGAATTTTCACATTTGCCGTTCAAATACTGAGAAGAGACGGTGCGGTGAACAGCAGCCAGTTGAGGCACGTCACTCAGTGCCGCAACATGGATTGCGCAATGACTCGGCTAACTGCTGGCCTGCTGTGCAGATACACCTGCAGACTGCAGGTGTACCTAATTCACAACTCCTCCAACACGAACATTGTTTTTGCACTTTTTGGCTTCTTATTAAATAACTTTTGTAACCTATTTTCATGGGCTTTCCTCTTTGTGATGTTAAGTTCCTGTTATGCGCTGTTATACAGTATATGCCTTGAGCTCTTATTTTGAAGGCGCTAAGAGCGGAAGTGATGTCACGTTGCGGAGGTTTTTGAAAGAAGGTAAATAAAGTGGTCCTCGTGTAAACTGGAGCCTCCGTGTTTGTTATTTTGTAGTTTCATACAGTATAGGCGACATTTATAAACCCTCGGTTACACTTTTTTAAATAGATTCAATCTTGCACGTGGAAAGTTTAAGTGAGGGCTTTAGTTGCGGTGCATGGACTTAATTCCTAAGTAAAGGTAAGACCATTATAACGTTTTTTTTTTATTAAATGTGCTTTTTTGTGTGCTACAGTTTGTATGTGTAAAGTTAAAGTTAAGTTAAAGTACCAATGATTGTCACACACACACTAGGTGTAATGAAATTTGTCCTCTGCATTTGACCCATCCCCTTGATCACCCCCTGGGAGGTGAGGGGAGCAGTGGGCAGCAGCGGCGCCGCGCCTGGGAATCATTTTTGGTGATTTAACCCCCAATTCCAACCCTTGATGCTGAGTGCCAAGCTGGGAAGAATGCTGGTATGAGCTTTTAAACATAACCCGTTAACTGCTGCCAATCAAATGGTGAATAAGATACTCTTTAGGGTTCATATGTTTGTAAATCTGACTGTGATGAAGTCAGTGCCTCACCAGCCATCAACCTCACCGCACGTCACTGATATATATATATATATATATATATATATATATATATATATATATATATATATATATATATATATGCTGACCGTATTTTTGGTCCAATATGGCTCTTTCAACATTTTGGACGACAGGAAACAAAGTTGCTTCACTCGCCACTTCAGGTTCTTTATTAGTATTTTTTTATATTCATGGGAATCCCCTTCCCTCTATTAAAGCCCCCGGTGCTCTTGCTAGGAGTTGAAGGAACATGTCCGCCGCAAGCAGCCCTCCCTTCTCCTCCTGTGGGAAATGTAATTAGCTCATGTCACTCTTGACACACTTCCAATTGTTTGCAACACACGCACGCGTCACTCCCCTCGCTGATCCTCTCCTAACGAGCCGTCTGCAAGCGGAGAGGAAGAGAACCTCACAAGTCAGGCTATTGATTATGATGCTTAAACAGACAGCAGGACATCTGGCCTCCATTACGGACGGGAAGCATGTTGCCTGTAATCTAACCAGCCGCGAGGATGCTCACAGGGGGGAGAACAATCCTTGTTGCCATGTATTTTAAAGCTGTAACAGTTTTTTTTTGTTTTTTTTCTATGGATTTTCCATTTTCAGAACTGTCGGGTTCATCTGTCCAACCCGGTGAATGACTTCATTTGGTCATCCCGGACCCCCAACTGCACGCTGCGCTGGCGCCAAAAATGGTGTGCACTGTGTGAACGCAAACCATTTGTAAAAAGTCGACGACGTTTCGTAATAAATCAGAGAAAAATTGGAAGTGACGCGTAGAATGCAGCATGGAGGCACATTTACTGGAAGGCTTGTTGAACCATCGCTCCACAAAAAACTTCCCGCAGGATTTACATCACTTATTAGGACACTTGTTTGCAATTACAATGTGTACCATCTGACGTCCTCTGATTCAGGGGTTCTTAACCTTTTTGACTTCGGGGGCCCAACTTTTCCACTACCTAGGGGCCCGGGGTCCACTCAAATATTAAGACTGAATGAGTAATCTTAGTCATATTCAATAATTATGTCATCTACTTTCTGTTTACAACTTTAAACCAGGTGTTCATTAGAAAGAGTACTTATTGAACACTTAAAGGCCTACTGAAATGCGATTTTCTTATTTAAACGGGGATAGCAGGTCCATTCTATGTGTCATACTTGATCATTTCGCGATATTGCCATATTTTTGCTGAAAGGATTTAGTAGAGAACATCGACGATAAAGTTCGCAACTTTTGGTCGCTGATAAAAAAGCCTTGCCTGTACCGGAAGTAGCAAATGAGTAGCGTGACGTCACAGGTTGTGGAGCTCCTCACATCTGCACATTGTTTACAATCATGGCCATCAGCAGCGAGAGCGATTCGGACCAAGAAAGCGACGATTTCCCCATTAATTTGAGCGAGGATGAAAGATTCGTGGATGAGGAAAGTGAGAGTGAAGGACTAGAGGGCAGTGGGAGCGATTCAGATAGGGAAGATGCTGTGAGAGGCGGGTGGGACCTGATATTCAGCTGGGAATGACTAAAACAGTAAATAAACACAAGACATATATATATACTCTATTAGCCACAACACAACCAGGCTTATATTTAATATGCCACAAATTAATCCCGCATAACAAACACTTCCCCCCCTCCCGTCCATATAACCCGCCAATACAACTCGAAACACCTGCACAACACACTCAATCCCACAGCCCAAAGTGCCGTTCACCTCCCCAAAGTTCATACAGCACATATATTTCCCCAAAGTCCCTAAAGTTACGTATGTGACATGCACATAGCGGCACGCACGTACGGACAAGCGATCAAATGTTTGGAAGCCGCAGCTGCATGCGTACTCACGGTACCGCGTCTGCGCATCCAACTCAAAGTCCTCCTGGTAAGAGTCTCTGTTGTCCCAGTTCTCCACAGGCCTATGGTAAAGCTTGGTAAAGCTGTCATCTTCCGGGAATGTAAACCATGAAACACCGGCTGGGTTTGTGTTGCTGCAGTCGGCTGCAATACACCGCTTCCCACCTACAGCTTTCTTCTTTGCTGTCTCCATTGTTCATTGAACAAATTGCAAAAGATTCACCAACACAGATGTCCAGGATACTGTGGAATTTTGCGATGAAAACAGACGACTTAATAGCTGGCCACCATGCTGTCCCAAAATGTCCTCCACAATCCGTGACGTCACGCGCAGGCGTCATCATACCGAAACGTTTTCAGCAGGATATTTCGCGCAAAATTTAAAATTGCACTTTAGTAAGCTAACCCGGCCGTATTGACATGTTGCAATGTTAAGATTTCATCATTGATATATAAACTATCAGACTGCGTGGTCGGTAGTAGTGGGTTTCAGTAGGCCTTTAAACCTTAGACTTCGGTCAGGCGGATTAGAAAAATAAGTACCGACCAAATATACTGAATACGAAGGGCCTCGACGAAAAATCATTTCATAATTATGTTGTGCTAAAATAAGTACATTAATAATGTGTTTCTTAACTAAACTGTCAAAGTGCAAATGAAAATGTAGATTCGCCACTTTAGTCATAATGCTTACGCTTAAGGAACTTCTCTGACTTTAGCTCCAGAATTCTTCTGTTTGTTTGATATTGTCATTACTGCCACAAGTGGTGGAAAACTGTATTACAACTGACAGCTGAGAACCAGAAATTTTACGGCGCCCTCTAGGGCAGTGGTCCCCAACCTTTTTGTAACTGCGGACCAGTCAACGCTTGAAAATTTGTCCCACGGACCGGGGGGGGGGGGATTTTTTATTTTTTTTTGTCATAAGAAAATACAATCATGTGTGCTTACGGACTGTATCCCTGCAGACTGTATTGATCTGTATTGATATATAATGTAGGAACCAGAATATTAATAACAGAAAGAAACAACCCTTTTGTGCGAATGAGTGTAAATGGGGGAGGGAGGTTTTTTGGGTTGGTGCACTAATTGTAAGTGTATCTTGTGTTTTTTATGTTGATTTAATAAAAAAAAACAAAAAAAAACATTTTTTTTGGTTTTTTTTAAATTTTTTATTCTTGTGCCACGGACCGGTACCGGGTCGCGGCCCGGTGGTTGGGGACCACTGCTCTAAGGGACACTGGCAGCCCAACAACGGAAATAAAACACTAATTGCCTGATCAACTAAGTTCCAAATAGCGTTTAAATTGCATGTACTATGAGTGGGCATGTTGCGGAAGATCTACCAAGGCTTTGTGTACAATTGATAGCAAGTGCAAAAGTGGTGTAGACTGCCATATTTTAAATGTGGATTTTGCATGTACTATTATGGATACACTCATTTCCCTCCACATTAATGGCATCGTATCAGAATCAAAACCCAAAATCATAATCCGCTTTATTGGCCAGTTGTGTTTAACACACAAGGAATTTGACTTGGTAGACTGCTCCAACCAAAACATGGTCCACCATGTGGCGGATTTAAATCGAAGAAGATCCCGATGCTTAATACATGTCAAATAAAATGTTATATATATACTGTGTGTGTGTGTATATTTATTTCTACCGCCTGTCTTTATAATTGTGACGGCATGACAGCGGACAATAAGGAAGCCTTTGGTAGTGCTTCTTTCTGTAGTTAATATTGGTACTAGTGTTGTCCCGGTACCAAAGTTATTTCTGTACTTTTCTAAATAAGTGGGTGTGGCGGACCGGTATTTTTCAGAGGCGGTATAGTACCGAATATGATTTATTAGTATCGAGGTACTATACTAATACCGGTATACAGTGCAAGCCTAATTGGTACTATTATTAGTTTAAAATTAATCAAAACAGTATTGTAATTTGACAATGAGCTCAGAGTATTTTACTGCCATTTAGTCTACATTTATGTATGTGTAGTATAAAAGGAGTAAAACATCAACACAGTATTTGTTTTCAAATTTTTGTTTAAATCCGGTGCTTTTTGAGGTTACAAGGATTCAATGTTCTTAAAAAGATTAAAAAAAATAAGCCTAAGCTCTCTATGCTTTAAAGATGTAAAATATTTTCAACGTTGACCCTTATTTAGAACCTTTGCAATTTTTTTCATGTATTGTAATCACATTTTCTAATGTGTACAAAATACTTACTTTTTACAATTCAACCCTAAACATTAAGTAGTATATAGTAGTTAGTTTTTATCAGATTTTTAAATTTATTTTATAATTTTTAATAGTTTTTATTCATGGTAAAAGTGAACATGAATGAAAATGAACGCATGCACTTTCCTGTTTTGAGAGTCGCCTTGTAGCATCACTTATCATGGCGCTAAGAACTGGTCTAAACATCAACAACCAGTGATTTAAGGGCCCCATCAGGTGCGTTTGTTTAACCTAACCTTGTTTGGTAGAGAAGACCTGTTGTATTTATGCTGCCAGACAGAAGATGCGGGACGTCTTACGAAACACGACCAAACTGTGTCGTGACTTAGTACCATTGTTTGGAGTTGTGGGGGCGCCTTCCTGAGGCGGGAGCGGGCCAGGTCAGACATGTGAGTAAACTTAACAAGTGTTAATTCGGCTAATCAGAGGGTGACTGCAAGTTGAAGGTGGACTCTTTTGAGTGCATGCATTTTGGTAGACTTCCAAGTTGTTCTCATTTCAAAATGTCGCCATAGTGAATTGCAGCAAATAATTTTAAGCTCAAGCTACATTACCGCCACCATAACCTCAATTACTTCCAGAGGTGTTTTTTTGAAGTAAGAAAAGCAGAAAATATGACAAATGTTTTTAAATACAGTAAACGTACTCAACCTTGGATGTCGCCTGACTATCACATCATGGAAAGTGCATAGGACGGTGTTTGCAGAGTTCATTTTAGTTCAGTTTATTTTTATTATTTTAAAAACAACCCCAGTTGGCCAAAGTGCTGTACAGACAAAATAAACTATTTTGTAAAAAAAAAAAAAAAAAGTGCACGCAGTGTCACATTTACGTTGAAACATAGGATGAATAAAATACAACAGTAAAATATACTTTTAAAAAAAGTGCAAAATATATCGCCTTAAAATACTAAAATGTAATTTAAAAAAATGTATAAAACGACCAAGATACCCCGAGAGTGATAGAGTTGTCCTGACTGTATCACGGATTTTGCGAATTTCCGTCAAACAGGATTATTATTAATTAATCGAATGGTAAGGTTAGCTCTTTATTGTATTGTCATTGCACAAATACAACAAAAAGTCATTTTCACCACAAACCTGTTCAAGATTCGACAAACATTGTACAGAACAGGAACGGTGATGGCTCGAAAAAAAGTGTTGAGCACCTTCTAAATATGTGTTTTCACGAAATTAGAGCCTTCTAAACATGAAATAACAGCCTTTACTCATGTCACCCAATATATAATGTGTTACCTGTACTCACTGGTAGCCTGGCAGAGCCTCCGAGCATCATTGCTATGGCAGTCACCCGGCCACTACAACACATCCACTACCTGGAAATACTTCATCTCATTCTGGGTAATTCCTCCAAGTTAAAACTGGGCTTTCATGTCCTGAAACCACGGAACGTGTTTTGTTCTGCAAAAACTTGGTCAACCTGACAGTCACAGCTCGGATAGGATATACTTTATTTATGGGGAAATCATGTGGTTGCAGTGCAGATATAAAAAAGTCCACCAAAAAAATTAAAAACGAGAGAGAACACGAATGACATAAAAGACATTAAAATAGCACAGGGCTGATGCAACCAGCTACCAGTTAGTTCACCGGCGCCATTTCTACATACAGCTACAAAAGTAAAACGCAACAAAGAACCAAAAAAAATTAGCAATAAATAATAGATATTGCGCACCATGTTTAGACAAACAACAAAATGAAACAACCATTAGCCGGGGTGTTAACAGTCCGTGTGCAGCGTTGTCATTCCACATCGCTCACGTCGAAGGCTCACCATTGCCATGTGGCGCTGATGATGTCAAGTGCATCCCCACTTATTAGCGTCTTGTTTTTTGATATCATTCACCAATGTGGAGATGTGCTATTGATGAGGCAGTAGTTTCAAGATAAAGTGCATCCATTGGTTGTTCTGCCAAAAAGTGGTCAACCTGATTGAGCTGCGATGAAACGGGTGATGATTCCGGTTTCCATCCATCCATTTTCTACCGCTTATTCCCTTTGGGGTCGCGGGGGGCGCTGGAGCCTATCTCAGCTACAATCGGGCGGAAGGCGGGGTACACCCTGGACAAGTCGCCACCTCATCGCAGGGCCAACACAGATAGACAGACAACATTCACACTCACATCCACACACTAGGGCCAATTTAGTGTTACCAATCAACCTATCCCCAGGTGCATGTCTTTGGAGGTGGGAGGAAGCCGGAGTACCCGGAGGGAACCCACGCAGTCACGGGGAGAACATGCAAACTCCACACAGAAAGATCCCGAGCCCGGGATTGAACCCAAGACTACTCAGGACCTTCGTATTGTGAGGCAGATGCACTAACCCCTCTGCCACCGTGAAGCCCTGATTCCGGTTTGTGAATCTTATTTAGAAAATGTTCAATGCTACTCTGCAGGTTAGCTAAACGTCAGCTTGCTATCAGTTATGTGCAAAGAAAGTGAATGCTCGCAAGACCATGTTATACAATCCAAACAAGCTTGATAATAATAATAATTGTTGCTTCATTAAGTCATATTTACTTAAAAGTGTAATTCAGTGATTTTTGTAATGGCCTAAAATGTCAGATTTCGCGGATTTTCTAAAAGATGTGGCAAAAGTAACAAAATATGCTTTATTTGCATCTGAAATTAAATGTTTTTTGTTTGTTTTTAGCTTTTAAATGCTTTTTTAAACATTGTTTATTGAAAACATTTTTTTACAGTTAACAGAAATACAGTAAAATACAAATCAAATGTTCTTTTCCCCCCCCCCCAAACCCTAAATAAACCCTCCCAAAAAAACAGTCAAATAAATTCAAACAAATACTGATCCAAGTGCACATCAATCTGAAGTTGCATGTTTTAGAACATTAACAGCATTTTTTATTAGTACCGCACTTTTTTTTTTGAGATGCCTGAAATTGCAAAAGTTCTTCATAAAACGTTTTTTTTTTTTATGTTTGTTGCAATAACATTGCGAGAGAAAGTGAAAGCTTCAATAACTAGTTGTGATTTTCTGTCCGTAATTGTAATAGGGAGATTTCTTGAAGAAATAGTCGTTAACGATCAAATATTAACAGAAAGAAGCATCTGACCAACAAAACTGTGCAAAATGTGATTTATTCATCACAACAAAGTACGTGTTTTATTACTGCAAGGAAACAATTATAAATGATATATCAGCCTTCACATGAAGAAGAAAAAAAGTTCCACAGTTAAACATAATTTATGCAGAAAATGAGGGGGAAAAAACATTATTTGAAGGGGTACTACTATAGAAATTACACTTTGCATACCAGCTGTACACTGACTACTCTAAAGTACACCCAAGCTTCATTTCTAGTATTGTCCCTATAAAATATATACTGAGGTGTACTGTACATGCAAATATGCCAATTAAAGTAATTTTTTCAATATGTTTTTAACAATAGTGTAAATTTAAGCTTAGTGTTTTTAATACATACAGTATCTTAACCAATAGTGTGCTGGCATGCTTTTTGTTGACATGTGATCAATTCACACAGAGTCATGTATAGTTTGTAAAACAGATACCTTATTATTAATATTAATAATAATAATAATAATAATAATTAATAATATTATTATAGGGACAAGCGGTAGAACATTTATGAATTATGTATTGTTAAGTTGCAGATATTCTCATGCACATGCGTGGATGTTTTTTTTGGATGAAAGGGAACCCTAAACTTTCGTCTATATCGCGACATGTTGTACGTAATTTACCCGCACTTCCGGTAAGAACGTTGAGTAAATGTCGAGAGTGATCTGTAGTGGTGATTTTTGTTGTTAAATGAGTAAATGATGAGTAATAAATGATTGAATGTCTGTCAGTGTAAACAAGGATGTGAAGACATTTGATTGGTTAGACCTCAACCCAGCAGGCACAAGACATTGAAACAACGTTGAGAACTTGTTGAATTAGGTCCTGACGTTGAGCAACTCAAACTTAACATTGAAACATGCTTTTTGACAACCTTTAATCAATGTTGGGTTCTGACGTTGTTTTGACCATTGAAATTTGGTCATTTCCCAACCAATATTCGACAACACAAAGCTAAGATTGAAACATGCTTTTTAAAGTTAAAGTACCAATGATTGACGACGTTTATTCAATGTCAGGTTGTGACTTTGATTTGACCTTTGAATTTTGGTCATTTCCCATCCAATATTCTACAACACAAAGCTAATGTTGAAACAACATGCTTTTTGACAACCTTTGATCAATGCTGGGTTCTGACGTTAATTTGACCATTGAATTTTGGTCATTTCGTGACCAATATTCTACAACACAAACACAACGTTGAAACAACATGCTTTTTCCATCCATCCATTTTCTACCGCTTGTCCCTTTTTTGGGGTAACGGGGGGTGCTGGAGCCTATCTCAGCTGCATTCGGGCGGAGGGCGGGTTACACCCTGGACAAGTCGCCACCTCATCACATGCTTTTTGACGACGTTAATTCAATGTCAGGTTGTGACGTTGATTTGACCATTGAAATTTGGCAATTTCCCAACCAATATTCTACAACACAAAGCTAACGTTGAAACAACATGCTTTTTGACAACCTTTGATCAATGTTGGGTTCTGACGTTAATTTGACCATCGAATTTTGGTCATTTTCTTGACCAATATTCTACAACACAAACACAATGTTAAAACAACATGCTTTTTGACGACATTAATTCAATGTCAGGCTGTGACGTTGATTTGACCGTTGAATTTTGGTCATTTCCCAACCAGTACTCCACAACACAAATACAACGTTGAAACAACATGCTATTTGACAACCTTTAATCAATGTACCAAGGTGCAGTATGGAGTGCATTATCATTAAGGTGTAGTTTTGCTTTGTTTATATTTGAGAGGCCTTTTGGTGGTTTTTGTTTTAATGTGCCTGACATGGGGTTTCCATGATAGTTAACTATCAATTATTACTCCCAAAAATGTATTCTCATTTACAATCTCAATTTGGGTACGATCAATACTTATTTTCTGTTCGGACGTTATGTTGCGATCACCCAACATCACTATCTTAGTTTTATTTATATTCAAGGATAATTTGTGTCCATTACGTTTAGTTCCGTGTTTACTGTATTTATGAGCTCACTATAGTCATCACTACTGTAGAATATATTTGTGTCGTCTGCAAATAGTATACATTTCAGTACTTTGGATGTATAAAACATATCAGTAATATACACATTAAACTGTTTTGGCCCCAACACAGACCCAAAAGTATAATGTGTGTACAGGGGAAGAAGACTGCACAGACAGGAGGGACGTCATTTTAGCTCTATTTATTATTTATATATATATATTTACAAAAGTATGGAGTGTGAAACTAATCCAAATGTGTATGTGTGTGACTATGTGTGGAGATTAACTGAAGAGTGTTACCCGGAAGTGTTGAGCGAGGTGCAGAAGTCCAAGTGGGGGGCAAGACAAGCTTGGAGGTCTGTGAGACAGGCAGGAAGTCGGGGGCAATAGTGAGGCGTCAAAGTCTGTGTCCAGGCGGGAGGTCGAGATCCAAGATGCAGCCAGGGAACCAGAGGGAACACGAAGAGACGAGACACACAGCTCGTGACGTGGGAACGGAGGTAGGCTGCAGGGAGACGACAAGGAGTAACACGAGACAAAAGAACACGGAGGGGGAGAAACACATAGAGAAAGAGTGTATAGAGCTTGATAGGTTCGGCTTACTGTACAGGACAGGTCGCTACGTTCTGGCACAGGATTGCAGGTTGTGCTGGCTTAACCTCTTAAGGCCCAAGCTGTTTGTTTACATGCTTTTTTTTTTCTTTTTTCTTTTTGCTATTTGGGCTTATTGGACCCTAATTAGAATAAAAACTAAAAATCATCTTTTGATATGATGTACTTAGTCCATAAGTACACAAACGTGTACTTCATGTGTAGTGACATGCTAATTTTTATTTTTACACTTTTTTTCCCCAAATTCCATTGTATATTATACTCTTCTGACACCACCAGATAGCAGTATAGGTGTCCATATGTCGGCATAAGACCCCAATTCAGTAGTGTACACAATTTTGGAAATAAGAGCTAAAAGGTGCTGTCCAAGCATGTGGCCACTAAGGCCTTTAGAGGTTAAGAAGGCAGGTCTTCTCATCAGCGACAGGTGCGTTGATTGCTGACGATTGAATGCAGCCGCTTGCCCCAGCCGGAGTGGCGCACGCCTGGCGCGCTCTTGGAGGTGCGCTCAGGCCGTGACAAGTATCTGATAAATATTGACCCATTTTTACAAACTGCACCCTCCCTGTTAAATAACTTTTTAACCAGTCTCCAGCCAGCCCCCTAATTCCATATATTTCCATTTTATCTAGAAGCATTGAATGATTAATGGTATCAAAGGCTTTTTTTTTTTTTTTTAGATCAATAAAGATACCAACTGCATACTTTTTATGCTCCAGTCCAGGGGTGCTCACACTTTTTCTGCAGGCGAGCTACTTTTCAATTGATCAAGGCGTGGGGATCTACCTCATTCATATATATAATTTATATTTACTTATTTATGAAATATATGTTTTTGTTAACAAGTTAAAGGTGTTTAATGATAATGCAAGCATGTTTAACACATATAGTTAATATTGTTAATAAATTAAAGGTGTTTAATGATAATGCAAGCATGTTTAACACATAGTTAATATTGTTAATAAATTAAAGGTGTTTAATGATAATACAAGTATGTTTAATACATATAGTTAATATTGTTAACAAGTTAAAGGTGTTTAAAGATAATGCAAGCATGTTTAACACATATAGTTAATATTGTTAACAAGTTAAAGGTGTTTAATGATAATACAAGCATGTTTAACACATATAGTTAATATTGTTAATAAGTTAAAGGTGTTTAAAGATAATGCAAGCATGTTTAACACATATAGATTCCTTTCTTTCATGAAGACAAGAATATAAGTTGGTGTATTACCTGATTCTGATGACTTTTGCATTGATTGGAATCAGACAGTGGTGCTGACAACGTCCGCATTTTCGAATGGAAGAGAAAAAAAGTCCTCCTTTCTGTCCAATACCACATGAAAGTGGTTGGTTGTTGGCATCTTATTTGTCCAGCTTCTGTACTTCTTTGTATACACTTTACAAGAAATACATTGTCGGCAAACTCCGTAGCTTGCTAGCTTTTGCACGCCAGCTTTCTGAGACTCTTATTTTGTTAGCGCAACTGTGCAGTCGGTCTTTGGAGTTTTGAAGACAGGTACGGCGCCAGAGTCTGTTGAAATAAAGTGTTTCTCGCCTTCCAGTCGGTAATTTTAATGAGCTGGCAGCAGCCAGCGTCATCTCAGAAGACCCTCGGGTGCCGTGAATGTCAATCAAGTGACGAAAGTGACGTCATAGTGAAGATTTATGATCGCTCATTTTTAGGACTATTTTTTTAATGCCTGGCTGGGGATCGACTGACACACCCTCCGCGATCGACCGGTAGCTCGCGATCGACGTAATGAGCACCCCTGCTCCAGTCCATTAGTAATTTTTTCAATAGCTTCTGTTATCGCCATTGAGGTTGTTCTTTTGGACCTAAAACCATACTGACCCTCACTGATTACATAATGTCTCTCAAGAAATGTTTCAAGTCGAGAATTAAAGTTTCTCTACAATTTTTGAGAACTGAGGGAAAAGAGAAATTGGTCTGTAATTAGTAAAAGCGTGTTTGTTGTCACTTTTGAAGAACAGAGTTTTACTTGGAAAGCGGCCAAGAAGGCAGTGATAGTAAAGCGGAATAATTCACTAATGTACGATCACTAAAGCCCGTCTGCGGGTCCTGATGGATGCCGACGGCCCCAGAGATGGACTGCCGCAGATAGGGAGTGACCAGAGAGGAGCCTGATTAAAAGTGGTGGAGCACGGGCGGTGGGTGATAACCCTGATCCAGCGGCGATGAATCCACTCTGGACGGGCCGCTGTCTCATTAGGCTCCGACCTCAGCCAGACACGGCGCGTCCAAATAAACGCCGCAACAATCCGGCTTTTATCAGCTGGATTATGATTGTTTTCCTTTCGGCGGCTTGACTTGTGTGGGCTCGCAAGGAGCGTCCTCCCCCCTCGGTGGGTCTGTAGAAACCCGAGGTGTGATTCACTAACCCCCCCCCCCCCCCCCTCCCCAGACTTGGCCGTGTTTACACAAGTCGGCGTCTATCTGCTTGAATTAATGAGCGCGCCATTAGACGAGGCGGGAGAAACAGTGAGAACAAGTTGAAATAATCTGCCCTTTATTTGTCATAGCATAAACAGCAGCCTTGTTTAAAAGGCTGATAACATTAAATATTGGCTCGAGGGAGGTGGTAGTTTACATTCTCACTGGAGTGGTCTTGATAAGAGGCCAGAGGCAATGTGAGCCCCTTTTTAAATACGCGCAATTTATTGCCGTGCAGCGCTACTCTTTGTAAGAAAAAAAGCAGGCCAGGGTTCAACAAAGGAGAGACAAATCCTGGTTATCTCATAAAACAAAGGCACATTTGCAGCCTCATAACCGCAAGATGTTCCACTGGCCGAGGACTATTTGCAACTCCTCCTCGTGATTAAGAAATCACCACTGGAGTGGCTGAGAGGAGTGTTCGGATTTCATAATTCTCCGTGCACGTCTGGAAGTCGTCCACGCACCGCGATTCTCCACCAATTTACGTCCAAACAGAGCGACCCGGGGAATTAATGAGGCTCTGGCTGGGAGCTCCAGCACCGGCGAGGTCAAGTAAATCACAGTCCTCCCCGCTCTGCTCCCTCCCTCACCCGAGCGATAACGGCAAAGACAAAAGGGGGGGTGTGGGGGGTTCTGAGAAATACCACCTCATCGACACTCGCGTCCATCCAGGAGGACATATTTTAGCAGACGAGCGCCAAGCGGCAGTAAAGGCTGCTTTTAGTGGAGCCTCCGAGCTGATGGATGGAAATGGGGCAAGAGCAGCGGGACAAGAGGTCACTGTCTTCATTTTCACATTTCACAGACACGACTGTTGACGTTAGACACATTTCTCTCTCAAGAGGAGCATTTTTTTTCTCTCCCTTTTCCGAGCCGGTGCTTTATTGGGACATTATAAAGTGCTTATATTTGATTTAGCAGCCCTATTTCCCTTTGAAAGAATAAGTGTCGGCGCACGGGATGACATCACCAGGCCTAATACCGTGTAACCCAAGCGAGTAACACCCAAATAATGAGCTCTGCAAATCAGTCATCTCGTTTTTTTGGGGGGGTTTTTATGCGCAAGAAAAACCATTTGTCTTTGCATTCGATAGCTGTTAAATCACTGCAGGTTTTACGCACGTGTTTAGTGTTTCATACTTGAGAGTTAAAAAGAGTGACAACCTTTTCAAACAACCGTGAAATTGGAGCGCAGTTGACCACTTTTTATGTCCCACCATAACCGAGGTAGAAGTACCTCTCAGGTGGATTCTCTTTCAGAAGGTCCTCTCATTGGGGATTCTCTTTCAGAAGGTCCTCTCATTGGGAGTGTACAACCCCTGGAAAGATCGGCAGACTCGGGGGACGCTCATTCTTTAACAGTTCTTTTAATTTTGTAGAAAAAAAGCATTACAGACATTACACAAAACTATAGCCATTTCAAATGGCAACTTTTTGACTTTTTGACACACTAAAAAAAGTCAAGAAAATGGTTTTAAATCACCAAAATGATTCCCGAGCGCGGCCACCGCTGCTGCTCACTGCTCCCCTCACCTCCCAGGGGGTGGACCAAGGGGATGGGCCAAATGCAGTGGATAATTTCACCACACCTAGTGTGTGTGTGACTATCAGTGGTACTTTAACTTTAACTTAATGGTGAACACAGGGCTGCAACTGGCTGCTTGACTTAAATGATAAATGATAAATGGGTTGTACTTGTATAGCGCTTTTCTACCTTCAAGGTACTCAAAGCGCTTTGACACTACTTCCACATTTACCCATTCACACACACATTCACACACTGATGGAGGGAGCTGCCATGCAAGGCGCTAACCAGCACCCATCAGGAGCAAGGGTGAAGTGTCTTGCTCAGGACACAACGGACATGACGAGGTTGGTACTAGGTGGGGATTGAACCAGGGACCCTCGGGTCGCGCACGGCCACTCTTCCACTGCGCCACGCCGACTTCCTCACAGACAGACCCCAGTCTGTGAGAGTGGGCGACAACACCTCCAGTGCCATCTCCCTGAGCACCGGCTCCCCCCAGGGCTGCGTCCTGAGTCCACTGCTGTTCACGTTGATGACCCATGACTGCTGCACAAGGTCCACTACCAACCACATTGTGAAGTATGCGGATGACACAACAGTAGTGGGCCTCATCCGTGACAACAATGACATGGACTACAGGTAGGAGGTGAAACATCTGGTTGACTGGTGCAGAACCAACAACCTGGTCCTGAATGTCAACAAGACCAAGGAGATCATCGTTGACTTCAGGAAGCACCAGTCCAGCCACGCTCCACTCTACATCAACGGCACAGCGGTGGAGATAGTAAGCAGCACCAAGTTCCTGGGTGTGCAGATAACTGACAATATAACCTGGTCCCTACACACCGGAGCTCTTGTAAAAAGAGCTCAGCAGCGCATGCACTTTTTGCGTCGGATGAAAAGAGCACCGCTCCCTTCCCCCATTCTCACCACAATCTACAGAGGCACTATAGAGAGCCTACTGACCAACTGCATCTCTGTCTGGACTGGAGCCTGCAATGCGTCAGACTGGAAGTCTCTCCAGAGAGTGGTGAGGACGGCGGAAAAGATCATCAGGACTCCTCTTCCTCCTGTCCAGGAGATCGCGAAAAGCCGCTGCCTGACCAGGGCTCAGAAAATCTGCAAAGACTCCTCCCACCCCCACCAAGGGCTGTTTTCACTGCTGGACTCTAGAAAGAGGTTACGCAGCCTCCGAAGCAGAACCTCCAGGTTCTGTAACAGCTTATTCCCTCAGGCCGTAAGACTCTTGAATGCATCATAATTAAATTATCCCCTCAACTCCCCCCAAAATGGATTAACTCGCTGGAATAAAAAAGACAATATAACTAACATACATCCATAAACGTGGACGCATGTGAAAAAGTGCAATATATTTATCTGTAAATAAATGATAAATGGGTTGTACTTGTATAGCGCTTTTCTACCTTCAAGGTACTCAAAGCGCTTTGACACTACTTCCACATTTACCCATTCACACACACATTCACACACTGATGGAGGGAGCTGCCATGCAAGGCGCTAACCAGCACCCATCAGGAGCAAGGGTGAAGTGTCTTGCTCAGGACACAACGGACATGACGAGGTTGGTACTAGGTGGGGATTGAACCAGGGACCCTCGGGTCGCGCACGGCCATTCTTCCACTGCGCCACTGTGCCACGCCCCTGTACAGTAATCTATTTATTTATATATATTTATATATATTTATTTATTTTATATATATATATATATATATTTATATATTATTTATATATATATATATGTATTTATATATGCACCTTATTGCTTTTTTATCCTGCACTACCATGAGCTTATGTAACGAAATTTCGTTCTTATCTGTGCTGTAAAGTTCAAATTTGAATGACAGTAAAAAGGAAGTCTAAGTGAATCTTTGGGCACCTTTCGATTCTTGGGCGTAACGATTCGAATCAGAATACATTTTCGATTCAAAATCAATATTTATTTTTTTTGTCAGTTCAATGAATAACTGCATTCCTCCATAAAATGGATAAACAGCTCTGTTATGGTTTTATATTATTTAAAAGAAAATATTTAATAAAGTCAAATATTGCTAAGGCAACAAGAGAAGTATCCAACAAAGTAAATCTGTACAGTAAATATGATCACCTACATCAACAATATGATTTGGCCAAATGGATAGACAGGACATAAAATTTTTTTTAAAAAAATAATAGAATTTTTAAGTTGTTTTTTTAATTGATTTAAGAATCATTACAAATAAGAATCACGATTCATTCGAAAATCCAATTTTTTGGCACCCCTAGTAAATGGTTTGTATTTTATATGGTGTTTTACTATACCTGTAATGATACCCAAAGCGCTTTCTGCTTGGCACTCAGCATCAAAGGTTGGAATTGGGGGTTAAATCACCAAAAATGATTCCCGGGCGTGGCCACCGCTGCTGCCCACTGCTCCCCTCACCTCCCAGGGGGTGATCAAGGGTGATGGGTCAAATGCAGAGAATAATTTCACCACACCTAGTGTGTGTGTGACAATCATTGGTACTTTAACTTTACGTTATAGATCATATTCATCCATTTACACACAATTCACTAACCACGACCCACCAGGAGCAGTTAGGAGTTTGGTGTCCTCCCGACATGAGCTCTCCAGGTCAAGGTCGAGCCGGTACCCCTCCAGTTACAAGACGGCCACTCTACCCACTGAGCCCAAAAAAATGCGGCCAAGTGCCATGGTCAAGTCTCTGCTACAACGCCTCGGTTCATCCAACCTCCGCCAGGGAGGGCCAAAGCAGGACGTGCCCCCACTGACTGCCAAGCCACTGCACCATCCATCCTGCGAACACTTTCACATTTCAAAGTTAATTTGCGTTATTTAACAAATGGTGTGGTGTTTGTAAACAATCCAAGTCAGTCATCCATCCATCCATCCGTCTTCTTCCGCTTATTCGAGGTCAGGTCACGGGGGCAGCAGCCTAAGCAGAAATGCCCAGACTTCCCTCTCCTCTGCCACTCCGTCTCGCTCCTCCAGGGGGATCCAGAGGTATTCCCAGGCCAGCCGGGAGACATAGTCTCCCCAGCGTGTCCTGGGTCTCCTACTGGTCAAACGTGGGGCATCCTGACCAGATGCCCGAACCACCTCATCTGGCTCCTCTCAATGTGGAGGAGCAGCGGCTTTACTTTGAGCTCCTACCGAATGACCGAGCTTCTCACCCTATCTCTAAGGGAGATCCCCGCCACCCGACGGAGAAAACTCATTTCGGACGCTTGTACCCGTGATCTTGTCTTTTCGGTCATAACCCAAAGCTCAGTAGTCCGTAACAGTTTAATTGTTTTGATCAAGCAGAGTGAAAAAAAATTATGGAATAACTGAATTCTGAGGAAAAAAAGATGAACTCGTGAAAAACCAACCAACAAAAAACACTACAACACATTACTCGTGCTTTGTTGCACTACCTCTGGTATTTATAACAGCTCTCTGAGGGATGGACTTAACGAGTAACAAACAGTATTTTTCATCGGTCCAATATTCTTGTGGTCAGAAAGTTTTGTGTGTAAGAGATGTTTCTTACCTACTGACAGTTTCAGCCTTCGTCAGAGCCGTCAAAGCTTCCTGGCGTGACGCGACTAAAGAACAGCTGGTCGGGAAACTTTCAAACCAAAGTTTGCCGACCCAAACATATCCGTTCTCCACCCTGGCGTAGTCAATGTAGGACATCGTCCCAGGTGTGTGAAAGCATGTATTCTTCCCTGTTGATGGTGTTGACCCGCCGCTTCCTGATTTCCTCCTTAATCCGTGTCTTGTACTGTATTTATTTGTTTCTAATGAAATTACATTTCATTTGTCCCAGTCCATGAAGTACTTGTTCTTCTTCCAGCGGCCTGTTATTGCAGATTTTTTGCTTTTTTGTTCTGCTGTTTGGTTTTGTTTTCTGGTAAACCAAAGTCACTGGACACATGCGGGGTATGTTCCCTTTGTCGCTGACGATGAAGGCGTTGTGGCGACATCGTGGACGACATCATCGGAGCAGGAAGGAGCGTTTGTAGCAGCGTTATGGATGAGGTCATTGGAGAAAGTAGTGTAGGTACCGCTGTCGTCGTGGATTATTTCATCTGAGCTCGTTGGCAGCATCGTGGACATTGCGAAGAGGTCATTGGAGCAGGAAGTAACTGTACACCCTCAGTTGCACAGCGAGCCATAGCCCTTCCCCTCAAGGGACGGATTCCAGACGTCCCCAGGTTGGCCCACAGATGACAGAGATGGCTGGGAGGGAGCTTGAGGAGAAGCAGGGAGTCTGGCCACGTGGCCATCAAGCTAAAAAGTTTGTCCAAAATAGGGACTTGCTCTAAAAAGCGGGCCCTTTCCCGGCTGACCAGCTCCTCCACCAGCTGGTAGATCATAGTCCCTGCGGTGTCACTTACTAGTTGGATCGTTCTGTCAGGATTGGGAAGCGTTGCTTGCAGCGTGACCCCAAGGATGCAGACAACGGCAGGCGGAATGCGGGTAAAAGTAGTGATGTGCCGAGGCATCGAAGCGTGTGTCCAGTAATGGAGGGGGTGTTTCCGTGAAGCGTGTATCGAGGCTTGCTTCATGTAGGGGAGGAACCGAAATTGATGACGTGTGAAGTCTCGCCGCCAGGCCATACCACGTGACTTGTAGAGTTTTGGTCAGTTCGGAATCTTGATAGAGAATAGACAGTTTTTAAAAGCCCAATAGAATCCAAGCATAACGGTGCATGATATTAAATTTGATGGCAAACTTAGTCTACCGCTTTGTCAGCAATATTAAAGTGCTAACTTCCATCCAGGCTTTTAACAGTCCTCTGGGAGCGTAATGGTTTGGAAAAAAACACTTTTAATGCGACATACTGTGGGTTCAATTCTTGGCAATGTCTGTTCCCAAATGTGTTTAATTCATCCATAGTTGGATGATTGAGAGTTTTTGTCAAGAAAAAAATAACTAAATCTTCTCTGTTCTGTATGTCATTGTCCAATTTACATTATATTGTCATCTTCCTCTTAGCGAAAATGCCATCTTCCCAAGGCGACAGAAAAACATTATAAAACCTGCCCTATCATATGATACTACCATGTTGACAAAATACAAACACCCAATACATAAGAACATATTTTTTATACATGTGTTACTTTAACAGACAAAACCATTTGGTACAACATTTATTGTGAGTCATCGTCATTTCTAGGAGCCATCACAAATGCAACAATGTCAATGCATCACACATTATGTGGTTAAGAAACAGCTGTTTGTAATTACACTTTTGGGCAGTAGGTGGTTTCTTGTGTAGAAACACGCATTGAAGCTTCGAGAAATTCTCGAACCAACTGGTTCAAGTGGTTCAATGCCTCATGAGGCTTCATTTGACCATCACTAAGTAAGAGTATATTTAATATAAAATTAGGTAAGTGCAGCTAGGGAGTGCAGAGGAACAAAACTTGTAGACCTGTCGCAGGTCGAGTAGCACTGACAAAGACCAATCACTTTGAGCCCTGTACCATGGGCAGGGCTGGTATATATAAGGAGCCTGATTTGCAACCATGAACAGGTGTGTCCAGGTTGCCAATCAGGAACAGATGTGGGAGTCAGTGCTCAGAGGAAGACAGGGGAAAACTATCACTCCAGTCCAAAACCTGTTACAAAGATCATGACTAACTGATTTAAGACAGAACTACACTGTCGAAATCCGTGCCCTTGGGAGGTAAGTATGCAATGTGATCTACATAAAAAAATGTACTGATGGGAGTATTCGATTAGAGCATGGGTGTCAAACTCTGGCCCGCGGGCCAAATTTGTCCCGCCGTGTAATTTCACTTGGCCCTTGAGGCGATATCAAATTAACACTAAAGCTGGCCCGCCGATTATATATTGCGGCGGTGCCGCGGTAACACCGCATTCGCTGCTAATTCTAATACTTGCCAACCCTCCCGGTAGTCTTCCAAACGTCAGCGCCCCTCCCGAAAATCGACACGTCTGCTTTTCAGCCAGTCCGAGTGCTGTCCCAGTCACATAACATGTGCGGCTTCTGCACGCACACACAATTGAATGCAACGCATACCTTATCAACAGCGATACCGGTTACACTGAGGGTAGCCGAATAAAAAAACTTAAACACTGTGAGAAATATACGCCACACTGTGAATCCACACCAAACAAGAATGACAAACACATTTCGGGAGAACATCCGCACCGTAACACAACAGAACAAATACCCAGAACCCTTTGCAGCACTAACTCTGCCGGGACGCTACAAGGTGTGTGGGGGGGGGGAGCTTTGGTCGTAGCGGGGGTATATTTTGTAGCGTCCCGGAAGAGTTAGTGCTGCAAAGGATTCTGGGTATTTGTTGTGTTGTGTTTATATTGTGTTACGTTGCGGATGTTCTCCCGAAATGTGTTTGTCATTCTTGTTTGGTGTGGATTCACAGTGTGGCGTATATTTCTAACAGTGTTAAAGTTTTTTATACTGGCACCCTCAGTGTAACCTGTATCGCTGTTGATGGAGTATGCGTTGCATTCACTCGTGTGTGTGTGTGTGTGTGTGTGGTACAGAAGCCGCACATATCTTGTGATTAAGTCTGAACGATGTTCGAATGGATGAAAAGCGGACGTGACGATAGCTCGTAGAGTACGTTAAAGGCAGTGCATTTAAGGCACCCCCCAAGACTGTGGTCCGGGTGGACGAGATATAATGACTGAGGAACACCTTCGTTCGATAATGAAGGTTGCCTCAGCTCAAAGCCTGAGCCCCGACATTAATGAATTAGCATCCAAGAAAAGATGCCAGGTATCTGGCTTGAGCACATCAGATTAGATCAGTGTGTTGCAAACTGAGCAGTTTAAAGTCCTGAATGGTTGTTTTATTCATTATTTTATTTTCAAATTTATTAGCCTGTGGAAAAAGTTAATGTTGATATTTACCTCAGAAGGCTGCAAATAGAAAAGAGGCATTACATTTTTATTTAAATTGTATTTGATATGCCATTGATATTTTATTATTATTATTATTATTATTATTTGAAACTCGATTTTGCATGTCACTATAAAGTTATAGAAGCCTTGCTTGTTCAATATTCAATGCAAAACTTGTTTGGGTCCCTATTAAAAGGTTAATTTGTTCAACCTTGGCCCGCGGCTTTGTTCAGTTTAAAATTTTGGCCCACTCTGTATTTGAGTTTGACACCCCTGGATTAGAGGGACAGATTTGGTATTTGCAAATGCATGATAGACTCAAAGTCAATATTATCACTAGATCCAAAAAAAAGGATCAGTATTGCTGTTGCCTTATTGGTCTACTGTTATTAAAAAAAGCAAAACGTACCTACCAAAACCCATAACCAGTGTTGTAAAGTAACAAAGTACTTAAGTATACATTTTAAACATCAGTACTTTACTTTATGTATATTTTTGACAACTTTTACTGCACTATGTTACGAACAGAAAATGATTACTTTTACTCCGAAGCATTTCCGTGAACCATCTTAGTTACTCGTTACCATTGATGGGAAGTAACACGCTACATGTAGCTCAGCTACGTAGCTTAATTACATTTCCCAGTAGCTTGGCGGTAGCTTCACTACTTTTTGAGCGAGTAGCGATTCCTGTGGAATGTCTCAAAGGGCTGCACAAGCCACAACGACATCCTCAGCTCAGATTCCACATCAGGGCAAGAAAAAACTCAACCCAATGGGATACAATGAGAAACCTTGGAAACCTTAAGACACGCCTCCAGGTGACTACAATCCGGCGTGTTGGTCAGCTTTAGGGGCATGTAGAGTTGGGTGTCATCAGCATAACAGTGGAAGCTAACACCGTATTTGCGTATGATGTCACCTAGCGGCAGCATGTAGATGCTGAAGAGTGCAGGGCCAAGAAACGAACCCTGTGGAACTCCACACGTTACCTTAACATAGTCCGAGGTCACATTGCTATGGGAGACTCACTGCATCCTGTCAATAAGATAAGAGTTAAACCAAGACAAGGCTAAGTCTCACATAACAATACGTGTTTTGATACGCTCTAATACAATATTATGATTGACGGTATCGAAAGCAGCGCTAAGATCAAGAAGCAGCAACCTGGATGACTCATCAGCATCCATTGTTAGCAATAGATCATTAGTCATTTTTGTGAGGACTGTCTCCGTAGAGTGATTTGCCCTGAAAGTGGACTGAAAGGGTTCACAGAGATTGTTAGACGCTAAGTTTTCATTTAGCTGCTGTGCAACAGTTTTTATCGAGGATTTTTTAAATAAAGGGAAGGTGGGGCGCCGGCCGTTAGTTTACCATGAGGTCAGGATCGAGGTTAGGTCTTTTGAGCAGAGGATGAATAACCACTTTTTTGAATGCTAGGGGAACAGTGCCGGAGGAAAGTAATACATTTATAATATTTAGCACTGATGGTCCTAATATTACAAGCAGTTCCTTGATAAGTTTCCCAGAAAGTGGGTCAAGTAAACATGTTGTTTGTTTTATCCCACTTACACGCCGCAGGAGTTTCTCTTATGTTATTTCATCAAAAAGAGAGACACTATTTTGGAGGGCAATATCCGTCATATATACATTCGTATCTGTGTTAATACAACCCAGTCGTAGCTGGTATGCGTTGTCTTTAATCTCCTTTCTAATGAGTTAAATTTTCTTATTAAAGAAATTCATAAAGACATCTGCCGAGTGGGTGTGACATCTTGAGGTCCAATACTTACAAAATGAAATAAATAGAATAAAAGGAAATTTGAGTACTGGCTTTATATGCTGAACTATGCCTATTGTACTCTTCAACAGAAGGCATTGCCGAGTTACACTCCTGTTGATCCTTCACAAAGATAACACACTGTACAGTACATCACTGATATGAATGAAGACAAATTGCATTCATCTCCACATTCCTTCCTCTGGACAGTACATTGCCTTGTTTATAGTATAACCCTCCCATGCAGTAACAGTTTATGTTAGAATTAGTCCAATGTTTGACAGAGCCAAATAAATCTGGCTTTGTCTGTGAATATGACTATTGTGGAAACAAATAAGGTTATATACTGAAAAGTTGATGCATTTAACCTTTCATCTTTGGTATATTTCAATCAATTTGGAGACTCTGTTATTGACTGGTGACCAGTCCGGTCAGGTGGGCTAGGCTCCAGTAACGCTGAACGAAGTAAGTCGTGGAAAATGAATTTGGATAGACACTTATGAAATATAGTACCTTCCACCAGACTGGTTTCAAAGTGCATTTGCCGTGAGTGTTTACGTTCTGCCTAATGCACCGGTCAGGTTTTGTGAGTCCAAACATGTACACGCACACGCTCCCCTCTGCTCGACTTTAATGGGACGTTCCCGGGCAGAACAAACTATGAGAGCGCAGCTGGATTTAAGCGGAACTTTCTCCCCGCCCACAAAGGCTTGAATAATGTTGTTTGAAACCAAGGAATTTTTATTATCTGAGTGGTCAGTGTAGTCAGCGCAGCACTGACATGCCAAAAAACTAAATGTGGTTCATTTAAAATATATTAAGAGCTGTTTTTGTGGAAATGTCTTTCAAAAATAATTCGATCATTTTACCAGTAAGAATCCTGTTGATATTTTATACAACCCGACAAAGGACATGGCTGAAATATCCAATCATGACATTTCTCGTTTTCTTCTTGTCAGCTTCAATCTTAAGCAGCAGTCTTAGAAAACTGTAGAATGCGCTACTTCTGTGGTTCCCAATTTTTTTTCAGGGTAGATGACAATGTCACGGTTTTATTGTCAGTTTTTCCATAGAAGCAAGACATAAGGAATAATTGATTTATGTAATTTTTTATTGACTCTGTGTGTTTTTGGTGTTCATTGTTAATGGTTTGTGCTGAAAATCTAAAGTTAAAGTACCAATGATTGTCACACACACACTAGGTGTGGCGAAATTATTCTCTGCATTTGACCCATCACCCTTGATCACCCCCTGGGAGGTGAGGGGAGCAGTGGGCAGCAGCGGTGGCCGCGCCCGGGAATAATATTTAGTGAATTAACCCCCAATTCCAACCCTTGATGCTGAGTGCCAAGCAGGAAGGTAATGGGTCCCATTTTTATAGTCTTTGGTATGACTCGGCCGGGGTTTGAACTCACAACCTACTGATCTCAGGGCGGACACTCTAACCACTAGGCCACTGAGTATTTTTTTTTCTTTTTTAGTCTTGTACGAGAATGCCAACAAGTCTTCAATGCCATTATGGAAAGTTGTGTATAGTTCTTTTTAACTTGTTTCCAACAGTTATTGAACACGTTTTTTGGTGCATTAACATCAATCAATCAGTCAATCAATCAATTAATCAAATGTATTATTTATATAGCCCTTAATCACAAGTCTCTTAAAGGGCTGCACAAGCCACAACATGGGAGAGACTAAACTATATTTGAATTACAGTAGCTGCTGTCATAATTGCAGTTGTTTTCTTGTCTCTCGATTGTCTTAAGGGTTGGAATTGGGGGTTAAATCACCAAAATGATTCCCGGGCGCAGCCACCGCTGCTGCCCACTGCTCCCCTCACCTCCCAGGGGGTGATCAAGGGTGATGGGTCAAATGCAGAGAATAATTTCGCCACACCTAGTGTGTGTGTGACAATCATTGGTACTTTAACTTTTAACTTTAACTTTAAGTACCGTATTTTTCGGAGTATAAGTCACACCTGCCAAAAATGCATAATAAAGAAGGAAAAAAACATATATAAATCGCACTGGAGCCCGGCCAAACTATGAAAAAAAACTGCGACTTATAGTCCGAAAAATACGGTAGTAGTCTGTCACATTTTAGGAGGTTAAGAGGGGGATCCCTTCCCAATTTTCTTCTTTTTCCCATTTCGGGCTTTTGAGTTTTTCCTTGCCCATCAGGAGATGTCGTTGTTTGTGAAGTCCTTTTGAGGCACTTGTGATTAAGGGCTACACAAATAAATATTGATTGATTGATTGATTGACATGCTAACACTAGCTTACCCTGGAGCTGCGCCTTAGCTTTGTGTGCTACATATTTTACTCCGTAGTGTCCTATTTGGGGAAAAAAAAAAAAAAGTCTCTTAATTGTGACCAAAAACAACATGCTGAGAAGTAAATTCAAGAGATTGTGATGTCCTTCATTGCTGTTGTTTGTCAGTGCCTCATTGCAAGTGATGCGTTCAGGGAGGTGCGTTTATCGCAGTCTCCAGCAACGACTGCAGCATTTCTGTTATGAAATGGGAAAACCGATAATGTCCAGTGGAAAAGCAGCAAGTTTGCTTTAAATGGGAAATATAATGCAAAACCAACTTTTCTTACCTATTGGTACTTGTTTTTGTGTTTTAGGGATCCTCATAAGTCCCGGAAATTTGAATTCAAACCATGGAGGTATGGCGGGGATATTTATAAAACAATTTTGCCTTTCTTCATACTTCCGTTTGGAATTTGAGTAGCTAGTGAATCGAGGTGCAAAAAAAAAAAAAAAAAGATTTTCAAATGAATTGCAATTTTTACTTAAATTTTACTCAATTCGTAATAGATTCAAAAACATTTCTTTACATTTATTTATTTATTTATTTATTTTTTTTTAGCTGCCCTGTCCAGGTACTCAGGCAAATCAAATCATATTGATGTAAATGATAATATCTGCTGTACATATTTACTTTAGAAAATAGGTGTTGGATACTTCTCCTGTTGCCTTATTTGTATTTGACTTTATTAAATGTTTGGGTCGAATTTTTCTAAACAAAACTCGTTTTCCTTTAAGTAATATAAAAACATATCAGAGCTGTTTATCTATTTTATGGAGTAATGTAGTTAATCATAGAACTGGCACCCAATGTTATTAAAAAATATAGATTTTGAATCGATTGCGAATCGAATCGTTACCCCCAATAATAGAATCAAATCGTGTGGTGCCCAGAGATTCACAGCCCTAATAGTGACATATTTTGCGTTCTTTACATCAGCGGATATCGCCAATATGGTATAAATTCACCCAGAGTGCCTTGTGTGAATCCGCCATTGTAGTCCGACGCTGTAGTCCTGTGGTGTCCAAATTTTTTGACTTTGGGGCCACATTGGGCTAAAAAAATTGTTTGCATGCGTGCGCGTGCATATTATATTAATATGATGGATACATAATTCATATAATTGGATATTAGGAGTATGTGAAAGATTGACTCCTACCTTGTTTACTTCCGTGATGACCTTCTTAAAGTTTTGTTATCAATCAGAAATATCAAGCAGCTAAAATACGCCAAACATGGATAAGTGTGGAGACAGTGTTTTACATTTTTCCCATCATGCACTCTAATGAATGGTTATCATTTTGAATGTTTTTATGGTGTTTGGACATTTTTCATAATATCCACAATGTTCAGTGAGCAGGTTGTGTCATGTGTGACCGTGTGTGTTGACCTTTGTTAGTTGCATGTTTCTGTTTGTTTTCACCATGACTAGGGAAGGTTGTTTGGATTGTGTCACATATATGAATGCTGTGCTATAAATTTCAAGTACTTTCAAGGGTCGTTGATCTAATTTACTCACATTGGCCACAAGAAGGCAAAAAATATGTAGCATTCACAATTTGAAAGCAACAATGCATTGTTGAGCTCATGACATCTCGCAGGTCTACCATGAATTGATTTACGTGGACTCCGACTTAAACAAGTTGGAAAACTTATTCGGGTGTTACCATTTAATGGTCAATTGTACGGAATATGTACTGTGCTGTGCAATCTACTAAAAAGTCTCAATCAATCAATCAAAAGTCAAATTGAGGAAGCTGGTGGGACACACTTGGCCCGCGGTCCGCAGTTTGGACACCCTGCTGTAGTCCGTAAGTTCCTTATTTTTTGCTATCCTCTTGTTGTAGGGTAGACTGGCTCGTACATGCACATACACCCACCGCTGATGCTATTTCTAATACAAAGGGGCGTATTGAACTTCTTAAATCTGTCAGTAGACTCGCTATGGAAGCGCTAACAACTACAAGGCGCATCCTCGGGAGAAAACTGTATGAAAAACATAATCTATTGAACATTTTGACTACATAACCACCATTATGTTATTTAGTCCACAATAAAGTATATTAAATGTACAAACCCCAATACCAGTGAAGTTGGCACATTGTGTAAATCGTAAATAAAAACAGAATACAATGATTTGCAAATCCTTTTCAACTTATATTCAATTGAATAGACTGCAAAGACAAGATACTTAACGTTCGGACTGAGAAACTTTGTTTTTTTGCAAATAATCATTAACTTAGAATTTAATGGCAGCAACACGTTGCAAAAAAGTTGGCACAGAGGCATTTTTACCACTGTTACATGGCCTTTCCTTTTAACAACACCCAGTAAACGTTTGGGAACTGAGGAGACCAATTTTTGAAGCTTTTCAGGTGGAATTATTTTCCATTCTTGCTTGATGTACAGCTTAAATTGTTCAACAGTCCGGGGTCTCCGTTGTCGTCGTATTTTACGCTTCATAATGCGCCACACATTTTCAATGGGAGACAGGTCTGGACTGCAGGCAAGTCTAGTACCCGCACTCTTTTACTATGAAGCCACGCTGTTTTAACACATGGCTTGGCATTGTTTTGCTGAAATAAGCAGGGGCGTCCTTGATAACGTTGCTTGGATGGCAACATGTTGCTCCAAAACCTGTATGTACCGTTCAGCATTAATGGTGCCTTCACAGATGTTTAAAGTACCCATGTCTTGGGCACTAACACACCCCCATACCATCACAGATGCTGGCTTTTGAACTCTGCACCTAGAACAATCTGGATGGTGTTTTTTCCTCTTTGTTCCGGAGAACACGACGTCCACAGTTTCAAAAAACAATTTGAAATGTGGACTCGTCAGACCACAGAACACTTTTCCACTTTGCATCAGTCCATCTTAGATGAGCTCGGGCCCAGCGAAGCCGGCGGCGTTTCTGCGTGTTGTTGATAATTGGCTTTCGCTTTGCATAGTAGAGTTTTAACTTGCACTTACAGATGTAGCGACAAACTGTAGTTACTGACAGTGGTTTTCTGAAAAGGTCCTGAGCCCATGTGGTGATATCCTTCACACATTGATGTCGCTTTTTGATGCAGTACCGCTTGAGGGATCGAAGGTCCGTGATATCATCGCTTACGTGCAGTGATTTCTCCAGATTCTCTGAACCTTTTGATGATCATACGGACCGTAGATGGTGAAATACCTAAATTCCTTGCAATAGCTGGTTGAGAAATGTTGTTCCTAAATTGTTCGACAATTTGCTCACGCATCTGTTCACAAAGTGGTGACCCTCGCCCCATCCTTGTTTGTGAATGACTGAGCGTTTAATGGAAGCTGCTTTTATACCCACTAATGGCACCCACAGGTTCCCAATTAGCCTGTTCACCTGTGGGATTTTCCAAATAATTGTTTGATGAGCATTCCTCACCTTTCCTCAGTCTTTTTTGCCACTCGTGCCAGCTTTTTTGAAACATGTTGCAGGCATCAAAAAATCCAAATGAGCTAATATTTGCAAAAAATAACAGTTTTTCAGTTCGAACGTTAAGTATCTTGTTTTTGCAGTCTATTCAATTGAATATAAGTTGAAAAGGATTTGCAAATAATTGTATTCTGTTTTTATTTACGATTAAAACAACGTGCCAACTTCACTGGTTTTGGGGTTTTGTTGGAAAAAAAAAAATCATTCTAATCTTTAATCTAGTCAGTAAATTGTGACGTATATGAATACAATTCAATGACTCAATTAACTCTCTTTACACATTGTACCCTATATTTGTATTCTGACTCCAAATTTGCCCCCTAAAAAGAATAACATCTTCCATCTGTGCTGTGCCCATAATCGCACTATTGAGATAAAAATCACAGTTTTAGAAATTGGATTAAGGTACAGCACATACAATAACAAGTCAAGGAATGAATGGGCTTACTGTGTTAAATGAAAAAAAAAATCCCATGTGGGGTTTTTGCTCAACATATTGCTATAAATGGTGGTCGGCTTGAAGACGCCTTGAAAATGAAGGATATAAAAAATATTTAGTACTGAAGAGGGATTAGTTGTTTGAGCCAAGCTACCGTTTAAGGTTGGTTGTCAAAATAAAAATCTCTATTATGAGACAACTGGCCAGGATCTTCTTGGTGATATGAGAAAGCATTGTACGTGATGGGTGATAAAAGCATGAAAACTTGGAGGGAAGAGGCAGAAATCATCATATATGAGACTGAGCATCCCTTTTCAAAACCACATGAATGATTTACTGACTAGGGATGGTCGTCTGCGTAAAATCCAAACAGGAAAAATGGAGGTCGTTTCGTCCAAAATAACCTGGGTGGCCTGTACTGTATAGGGCGTCCTCTGGTTTCTGATTTTAATGTCCTTGCTTTGAAGCTTTGACATGGCTTCACCACAGGCACGGTCAGCAAGACACAGCTCTATATTTCACCATAAAAGACTAATCTGGGTAATGTTTTCAATTCCTTCACTTTGCCAGATAATTAGAAACCACACGATGAATAACGGTTAGTGGGTCTTCTGAATTACTCCAAGAACTTAATGGTTCCTGGAGTAGTTCAGCCGTGTGGGGCTCACAGAACTGTTTCACAGTGGTGAAAAACCTGGCCATAAGTCATTGACTCGGTGAGTAATATTGAAGTCTGTGTTGTTCACTTGGTTTCCTCTTGTACAAATATCTTTCTCCAACTAGAAGTGTCATATTATAAGTTAATTGCAATTAATGTTTGCCTTTTTTAATCTAATTTTTGATCTCTAACGTTATTGTTTTTGTATGCCTGTGAGTTGTTCTTGACTGGGAGCAACAGCACTAAAGTTGGGCTGCAACTAACGATTAATTTGATAATCGATTAATCTGTCGATTATTACTTCGATTAAAAGAGACAAAAGAGATATTCGATAAAAGAGACAAACTACATTTCTATCCTTTCCAGTATTTTATTGAAAAAAAAAAACAGCATACTGGCGCCATGTTCTTTCAACTTGCCAAATAAAACAAGGAAAATGTTACAAAAATGTACACTTTTGACACCCCTGCTATAGATAATAAAAAATTAAATGTGATAAATCTATGATAAAAAGCAGAGCCTGACGACGCATGCACGTTTATCACAATTCTCTCGCTCTCTCTGTCTTTCCCCCTCCCTCACCAATGCTGCTGCACGCACAATTTGTTGTGTTTTTAACCCCTTCTTAACCCTGAACGTACATTGAAAATACACGCAACCCTAACTCAAAATGCCGGACATTAAATGCCTCAAATGTCCGGCATTTTGAGTAATGTTTATACAAAGTGCAGTACGCTACTTAATATGTCCGTGTGGAAACTCGTTCGGTACACTTCCGCACCGAAACAAAACCCCCGTACCGAAACGGTTCGATACAAATACACGTACCGTTACACCCCTATTATTTTGATTATTGTTTCTCAGCTGTTTTGTAAATGTTGCAGTTTATAAATAAAGGTTTAAAAAACAACCAAAAAAAAAAACTTAGCCTCTGCGCATGCGCATAGCATAGATCCAACGAATCGATGACTAAATGAATTGCCAACTATTTTTATAATCGATTTTAATCGATTTAATCGATTAGTTGTTGCAGCCCTACACTAAAGCAACAAAATCAACACTCAAAATTGTTCTTATCGGGGTTTTTTTATGTAATAACTTCAACATTTTGTATGCCCTGATGTTTTATATTAGTAAATAAAACAGACTGTGTCTGTGTCCAAGTCTGTGAAAAAAATTAAATTTTCTGTTAATTCATCTATCTTTACAACAATGAATTTGAATAAAGAGATTAATTATTAATATCTCATGATTGATTAATCACTCATTTTTCTAATCGCTTGACTGCACAACAGTATCTCGAATTGCTGCAGAGATACACTATATTGCCAAAAGTATTTGGCCACCCATCCAAATGATGAGAATCAGGTGTCATAATCACTTTGCCAGGCGTAAAAAATCAAGCACTTAGGCATGGAGACTGTTTCTACAAACATTTGTGAAAGAATGGGCCGCTCTCAGTGATTTCCAGCGTGGAACTGTCATAGGATGCCACCTGTGCAACAAATCCGGTTGTGAAATTTCCTCGCACCTAAATATTCCAAAGTCAACTTTATTATAAGAAAACGGAAGAGTTTGGGAACAACAGCAAGTCAGCCACCAAGTGGTAGGCCACGTAAACTGACAGAGAGGGGTCAGCGGAAGCGCATAGTGCAAAGACTTTCTGCACAGTCAGTTGCTACAGAGCTCCAAACCTCATGTGACCTTCCAATTAGCCCACGTACAGTACGCAGAGAGCTTCATGGAATGGTCTTCCATGGCCGAGCAGCAGGATCTAAGCCATACATCACCAAGTCCAATGCAAAGCGTAGGATGCAGTGGTGTAAAGCACGTCGCCACTGGACTCTATAGCAGTGGAGACGCGTTCTCTGGACTGATGAATCACGCTTTTCCATCTGGCAATCTGATGGACCAGTCTGGGTTTGGAGGTTGCCAGGAGAACGCTACATTTTGGACTGCATTGTGCCGAGTGTGAAATTTGGTGGAGGAGGAATTATGGTGCGGGGTTGGTTTTTCAGGAGTTGGGCTTGGCCCCTTAGTTCCAGTGAAAGGAACTTTGAATACTCCAGGATACCAAAACATTTTTGGACAATTCCATGGGATGGCACTTCAAGTTCATATGTGAGTAAAGGCAGGTGGCCAAATACTTTTGGCAATATAGTGTATATGCAGTGGTGTGCTGTCAGGGCCTTCTCTGCTGGCCTAACATAAACCATGATTATAAATGAATAAAAGTTCATTTTATTTTTTAAATATATCCAAGTATTTATCATATTCTCTTCATGTCACATTAGACTCCAGTGTTGCTTGTTTTTTTCATTAGAACTTTCATCAGAATTCAGCTAGCTTGTTGCCAGCGCGGCATGAAATCAACTTTAGCAGCTGCTGGTGCAGTGTAAACGAACGGAGGACATACAGTTGATAGACCGTTGCGATAGCCCAATCAGATCATGAGTAGCCCATCTAGGTAGCCTTACGTTAAACCTGGCAATCACAGCTTGTGATTTGCGAAAGGAGGAAGTGGCACCGTTGCAGAGAAATGTTTATTTAATTTAATTTTAACCCACAAAGAAGGGTTGAAAAGGGATATTTAAAGAGAAACTAGACCTTGTGAGATGAGGTCGGCCGACCACGGAAGATAGCTAAGTTACTTGAATCAACTAACTATGAGTGGCACCACTGGCTTATACGGCGTCGGATGGATCCTACAAAATGTGAGTTCAAATATTGTATTTCTTAATTTTTTCATGTTTAATACCTTTTTTTTTTAAATTTATTTTATTTTATTGTATTTTTTTTTACAATTGTAATTTTGACAGTACCACGTAAGATATGGGTTATGATATGTTTGATGCGGGTTTATTGATTTTTAATTGCGCTGAAAAATAGCCTGTTTAGTACACTGTTGAAGTGCTTCAATACCCGTTTCTGTATAGTATTTCTCCTGCCGTGGTCGTGTGTGTGTGTGTGTGTGTGTGTGTGTGTGTGTGTGTGTGTGTGTGTGTGTGTGTGTGTGTGTGTGTGTGTGTGTGTGTATGTGTGTATATATATATTTTATTTATTTTTTTATTTTTTTAATTTTTTATTTATTGATTTTATTTTATTTTTTTCACGGAAGACCTAGGTGGGAAACGTGAGGCCCGCCACTGGCTATATGTGTACCTTTTTTCTTTTTTTTTAAACCATATTGTGCATCCATTTTCAGTTCTATATTCCGATCCAGAATCGATTCATAATTTCAAGAATGTGTTCTTTTATTTTTTATTTTTTGAATGCATTTTTAAAAAGACGTTTTTTAGGCCATCTTTGTACTTACTCACCCCGCGTATACGTCGGCAGCCAAGAGGAGCATTTGTAACCTGTTATTTTTATAATTTCCTTACTAGATAATATATTAGTTTAATTACTTTTTATTGTTTCTTGTTATGTGCAGCACTCTGGCAACAGTTTTATTAATTGTGCAAAATAAATAAAGTGGATTGGATATTGCGAGAATAAGTTTGAATCAAAAATATTGTTGAAACGATTCTGAATCGATTTGCAGCTTTTAATTTATTCCGATTTTGAACCAGTTCATTATTTTTCAAGAATCAATTATTATTATTATCACTGTGCATATACCCCAGCGGCTTGTAACCTGCTTTGAAAAGGTTTTATTTTAATTTTTATACCAAACAATATATTGCGAGAATTGTTTTGAATCGAGAATCGTGTTTGACCAAAATCGATTGTGATTCACCCAAAGAATCATAATAATAATAATAATAACTGGGATTTATATAGCGCTTTTCTAAGTACCCAAAGTCGCTTTACATGTAGAAATCATAATTGACTCATGCGTTTTTGGAACATTCACATCTCTTGGATGTTTTTTTACAGTCAAAACGACACACAGCAAGCTAAAGTTTCATGAGATTTATGCAAGTTTCCCCAAGTTGTTAAGATTCTCATCCCTTGTACTGAGCATGCTTCTTCACCATCAAAAGTTACACAAAAAATATCATGAGATATTTGGAGGTTTTGCCAAATATGACATCCATTTTGAGTTCTGTAGTCTTTATTAAGGGTGCTGAATAAATTGATTCACACCTGAATCGGGATTTTAATTTATTCCCATTTTCTGAATCGATTCATAATTGTATTTTTTGTTTTCATAATTTTAAAAAATCTTTAAGAATTTTTTGTAATTTTTTTGTTTTTCAAGAATTTTTTTTTTTACCTTTTCAAGAATACATTTTTAGAAATGTTTTTAAGCAATCTCTGCAGTCTTTCGCCACACAAATTTACAAGATGAGCTTTTGTTGTATTATAATTCTTCTACCAAATATTGCGAGAATTGGTCTGGCTCAAGAACCGTGTTGAACTGAGGATCCATTCTGAATCGAATCGTTACCCCGGGAATCTGAATTGTGACTTGTTGTAATCCGGGATGGGTACTGTTCACATTTGAACCCATACGATACCAATTCCCGGTAACTTTGGTACATTTTGTGTTTGTTAATAAATATCAATTGTTTTTGATGATACATTTTTTGTTGTTGTTGCAATATTTAACAATGAGCTGATTATGATGACTGCTGTCCAGTTGTTATATTTTGTCTTATCATCATTTCGCAAGTATAACATTAGGTTGCAATAAAAGTTGCAAAGTTCAAGACGTTAGATGGCAACAGTGTATTTTTTATGGTGCTTTTTGTTCTTTGTTGCGCCCTAAGAAGTGTTACTACTGCAAGTATTGTATCAATCAATCAATCCATCAATGTTTATTTATATAGCCCTAAATCACAAGTGTATTGTACTAATTACGCACCAGCTGTTTGATTGTAACGTGCATCTTAGTTGTAGTTTTTATGAACAAATTTGGAGGTGTTAAAATCACCACGTAATATTACTGATGCTAATCAATAGCATGTCAATTGAAAAGCCAATATTGGCAATCAAGTAGAGCCTTCCTTTAGTTACGTTGGAGCGTTTTTCGAGTCAATTCCTTTGTTGGCATTCAAAATTGCAACGTTACCGAGAGGTAGTTTGGCTGAGTCCGCACTCAGTGCTGCTGGAGTGGTCCCTAAGTGCCAAAATTATGTCATGCGCAACTCGGGTACCATAATATGGCGCCTTCTGGATTGACCTGAATCGGTATCCATACATAATTGTGGGACTTACATCCCTATTCTTAATCTTCTTCACCATCTAAAGCAAGGGTGTCAAACGTACGGCCCGCGGGCCGGACCAGGCTTGCATACAGGTTTTATCCGGCTCGCGGGAGGAGTTTGCTAAATATAAAAATGAGCCGAAATTTTTGAATGAAAGAAACCGCTGTTCTAAATGTGTCCACTAGATGTCGCAATAGCAATTCTTTGTATCTTTGTAGATGATGCTACATATGTACAAAAACATCAAAAACACATAATGTCAAAGTTTAAAATGTGAAAGTACCACACTAGGTGTGGTGAAATTAACCTCTGCATTTGACCCCTGGGAGGTGAGGGGAGCAGTGAGCAGCAGCGGTGGCCACGCCCGGGAATCATTTTGGTGATTTAACCCCCAATTCCAGCCCTTGATGCTGAGTGCCAAGCAGGGAGGTAATGGGTCCCGTTTTTATAGTCTTTGGTATGACTCGACCATGGTTTGAACTCACAACCTACCAATCTCAGGGCGGGCACTCTAACCACAAGGCCACTGAGCAGGAAAATTAGTGCACCAGTCGAGGAAAATGAGCAAACTACATAAATAACACCCTGTAATTTGATTCTGATATTATTTTTTAATCTTGATAGATTGAAAATGAACACCAATGAGTTGACCGATGAACATTATCACATAATTTATTCAAAAAGCATAAAAAACGACAAATAAAGATAAAATACTATTAACCAAACCCAACAACATTATGATTTGTACAATTTCAGAATGTGCTTGTTCTATTTTTAAATAAAGAAAACAATCTGAAGTTGTCTTTATTTTTAAATTATCGTGCTGTGATTTTACCAGGGAGTAGATTTTTCTCCATGTGGCCCCCGATCTAAAATGAGTTTGCCACCCCTGATCTAAATCTATACAGAACAAAACCTGTGCATTGGTTGGGAACATCTCTGCGCTGCTGACCCGTCTCCGCTCGGGATGGTCTCCTGCTGGCCTCACTATGGACTGGACTCTTAGTATTATGTTGGATCCGCTATGGACTGGACTCTCACAATATTATGTCAGACCCACTCGACATCCATTGCATTCGGTCTCCCCTGGGGGGGGGGGGGGGGGGGGGGGTTTACCCACATATGCGGTCCTCTCCAAGGTTTCTCATAGTCATTCACATCGACGTCCCACTGGGGTGAGTTTTTCCTTGCCCTTATGTGGGCTCTGTACCGAGGATGTCGTTGTGGCTTGTGCAGCCCTTTGAGACACTTGTGATTTAGGGCTATATAAATAATTATTTATTGATTGATTGAACAAGCTGAAGTCTCGTGAGATTCATGGACTTTTGACTTTGAATCTTGAATTCCACGTTGTACAACTTTTCAGAAGGTCCTTCGTCCTTTTGAAAAGTGCCAGAAAGAACAGAGTTGAAGAAGTGTGAACAGAACTGGTGGTTTTGGCTCTGCCCCGTGCTAAACGGATCCTCCATTATTATTTGTTTTCTCTAACACGAGATTCAAGGCCCATTGCGCTGAATAGAGGGTCTTGTGCAGGCGAGCAAAGCGTTTTGTAAATCTGGTGTCACAAAAAAAAAAAAAAAAAACCCGCGGCCAGCAGGATGAATGTGTTTCAGTGGCCAACAGGATATCCCCTCAGACTCCGCTCATTGCCTCGCTGATGAGAATAACAGGGGCCACTTTATTTTTGCTCAACAGCTCAGGAAGGTGATAAAGGACTCCCAGATCCTCTCACGGGGCTGGACTGGAGCACACGTACATTTATTCGCCTTTAATTGTCCTGGCGACGAGGAGGTTCACTCGCTTGACTTGCAGCTGCTAAGGCAAAGTATCTCAGAAATAAAAACATCATGTAAACGCAGTTTGACTTGTGCCTTCCACGTTTGTATCACTCTAGAATAATTTGATGTCGTCTTTTTTTCCTTTTAATGTTGATGTCTTTTTACTATGATGTTTATTGGCATTTGATAGCCTTAGCAGATGAAGGCAATGAAATGTTACTCAACATAAAACAATAAGTCTCACTCAAAAACAACATTTCTTACTTGCATTCCATTCTACCTTTTAGTACATTTATTTTGTAATAAAGCTTATAGCAGGGGTGTCTAACTCATTTTAGGTTGGGGGCCACATGGAGAAAAATCTACTCCCAAGTGGGCCGGACTGGTAAAATCACGGCACGATAAATTGAAAATAAAGACAACTTCAGATTGTTTTCTTTGTTTAAAAATAGAACGAGCACATTCTGAAAATGTACAAATCATAATGTTTTTTTTTAACACTTACATAATAGTATTCTATCTTTATTTGTCATTATTTAAATTTTCTAAATAAATTATGTGATAATGTTCATCAGTCAACTCATTGGTGTTAATTTTCAATCCATCAAGATATTTTAATATTTTAAATTATAGGATGTTATTTATGTAGTTTGCTCATTTTCCTCGACTGGTGCATTAACATGTGTTTTTTGTTTTTGTTTTTTTACATATGTAGCATCTTCTACAAAGATACAAAGAATTGCTATTGCGACATCTAGTGGACACATTTAGAAACAGCAGTTTCTTTCATTCAAAAATTTCGGCTCATTTTTATACTTAGTTAACTCATCACGCGGGCCTGATAAAACCTGTTCGAGGGCCTGATCCGGCCCTCGGGCCTTACGTTTGACACACCTGGCTTATAGTGTCCATCCATCCATCTTCAACTGCTTATTCAAAGTCGGTGTCACGGGGGAAGCAGCCTAAGCAGAGAAGCCCAGCTCTTCCAGGGTGATACAGAGGTGTTCCCAGGCCAGCTGGGGGACCTAGTCTCTCCGCCGTGTCCTGGGTCTTCCCCGTGGCCTTCTAAGGGTCAGACGTGCCACCCAACAAAATAAACTAATTTCGCCCGCTTGTACCCGTGATCTTGTCTTTTCGGTCATAACCCAAAACTCATGACCATAGGTGAAGATATAGGGACGTAGATCGACAGGCTTATACTGTATTTTACATTTTTTAAATTCTATTTTATATATTGTAAATTGCTTTTTGTATTTCATTTTACATACAGTATGTTCTTGCTATTTGGGCTTTATTTCCGATGTTTTATATTAGTTTTTTTTTTTTTTGCACCAATGAACCAAAACCAATTCCTTGTATGTGTAAATGTATTTGGCAACAAGAAAAAAAAACAGATTCTGGTTCTGATACAAATCATAACATTTTATACACTTAAAATAACTATTTTTAATTTTGGAGCAGGAGGATGTTTTCTCAAATTAGCAGACTCCTTTTCATTCTTCTATCCAGATTAGTACCAGAATATTAAATCCAGATTTTATATATCCTCTTAAGAACCAGCGTCCTTTGAAGTGCATTTTTTAATTAATTTTTTTTTTTTTTTTTACATTTCTTTTGTTAAAATTACGAATTTTGGGGGGAAAAAATCACCCCACTATTAGGGCTATCTTTCACATTTGAACCGATAAGGCACCAATTCCAATTCCAATCCGGTACTCGAAAGCACCAATTTTCGGTATTTTTATGTGTTCATATGCTAATAAATGTTAATTTGTTTTATAATAAAATCTATTTTTTTTTTTATCTAACATTTGTTTATTATGATAACTGTGCTGTCCAGTTATCTTATTGTCTTATACTTCTGACTCTCATTTGCAAGTATTATATTGTAGGATTTCTGCGATGAGATGGTGACTTGTCCAGAGTGTACCCCGCCTTCTGCCCGAATGCAGCTGAGATAGGCTCCAGCACCCGCCGCGACCCCAAAATGGACAAGCGGTAGAAAATGAATGGATGGATATTGTAGGTTTTTGCATGCAGTTGCAATTCCAAGACATTAGACAGCAGTAGTGCATAGACTACGATGTGATGCCTAAGCCAGGAAGTAGTCTTTGCCATTAAACGGAATGTGCTGGTTTAGTCTTACGTTGCGCCCTCCAAAGTGTTTGTATTGCAAGTATTGTACTTATGAGGGCTGTGAATCTTTAGGCACCAGACAATTTGATTCGATTCTGTATCGATTCTCAATTCAAAATCTAAACTTTTTAATAACATCGGATGCCAATTCTATCATTAACTACGTTCCTCCATAAAATACATAAACAGCTCAAATCATATTCTATATTATTTTATTTTTTTTAAATTAAAAAAAGGTTTTTTTTAATAAAATTATACCCAAATATTTAATATAGTCAAATACAAATAACACAAGAGAATTATCCAACACTCTCTTCTAAAGTAAATCTTTACAGCAGATATGATCATCTACATCAGGGGTCGGCAACCCGCGGCTCTAGAGCCGCATGCGGCTCTTTAGCGCCGCCCTAGTGGCTCTCTGGAACTTTTTCAAAAATGTATGAATAATAGAAAAAGATGAGGGGAAAAAATTGTTTTTTTTGTTTTAATATGGTTTCTGTAGGAGGACAAACATGACACAAACCTCCCTAATTGTTATAAAGCACACTGTTTATATTAAACATGCTTCACTGATTCGAGTATTTGGTGAGCGCCGTTTTGTCCTACTAATTTTGGCGGTCCTTGAACTCACCGTAGTTCGTTTACATGTATAACGTTCTCCGACTTTCTAGGACGTGTTTTATGCCACTTCTTTTTCTGTCTCATTTTGTCCACCAAACTTTAAACGTTGTGCATGAATGCACAAAGGTGAGTTGACTTGTGTGGACTGCTAATGAGACATATTTGTTCACTGCATGACTGCAAGCTAATCGATGCTAACATGCTATTTAGGCTAGCTATATGTACATATTGCATCATTATGCCTCATTTGTAGCTATATTTGAGCTCATTTAGTTTCCTTTAAGTCCTCTGAATTCAATTTATATCTCATGACACACTATCTGTTTGTAATATGGCTTTTAATTTTTTGAGGCTCCAGACAAATTTGTTTTTGTATTTTTGGTCCAATATGGCTCTTTCAACATTTTGGGTTGTCGACCCCTGATCTACATCAACAATACGATTTGCCTGAGTGGCTGGACTGAACAGATGGGGAAAAAAAAATAGATTTTTGATCATTTTGAATCGATTAAGAATCGTTACAAATAAGAATCACGATTAATCTGAAATGTATTTTTCATTTTTTTGATACACCTAGTACTTAGCAGTGTTAGTAAAAACGGTGTTACATAATAACAGTACTAATAACGCCATTATTTTTACTATTACAAAGTAATGTAATTAATTACTTTAACGTACGCTACAACACAGTTTGATGCAACATGGCTTGCTACTTTTGGTGTGGTTGTACGTCAACAAGACAGCGTCAGAAGCACAGCAAGTTCATGCAGGAAGTAACTTTTTACTAATGAAAGCAACAACCAACACCACACTAAAATGAAACTCATATCAAATAGGATGAGGCAACATCACACAGCAAACAACACACATGTAAGAATGCACACACTTCTACTACTACTACTACGAGGAAATAATGAGCAACAAATCAATGAAGTGACAAGCTTGCAATGCTACAATACCCCGTTTGTGGACAAGGAGACTACAGCCATCGACGCCCATTCAATCTTTTGATTAACGAGCGCTAACACAATCCAGTTGCTAAGCTAACAAATACAGCTGAGCTAAAATGTTGCTGTGACGTCAGGTCACAAGGCAATAGGCCCTGCCTTTAGAGGTACACTGCTCTCATGAAACATTTTTTCATTCTAAGTAACACATTGATTACTTTCCCTTTCCTCTGTTTAACTACATTTGTTAAACAGTAATTTTGTTTGTAATTCAATTACTTTTTGGGAAAGTAACAAGTAATTGAAATTATTTACTTTTTAAAAGTAATTTGCAAAACGCTGCTTATTACACACCAGCTGTTTGATTGTAACGTGCATCTCAGTTGAGGTTTTCTATTGCCAAACTTGGAGGTGTTGAAATGGTCATGTAAAATCGCTGATGCTAATCAGTAGCATGTAAATGGCAAAGCATCAAGCTAACGCATTTTGAAAAGTGGAGCCTCACTGTACGTTTTGAGCATTTTCTATCAGGCATACTTGCTTTGTTGGCGTGGAAAATTGTAACATTACCTAAAGGCAGTCTGGCTGAATCTGCTCTGAGTGCCTGAGTGCTTGTTTCCCGGCCAAGTGTCTGCAACCGGACGTGACGTCACGTGCAACAAAGGTATCAAAATGTGGTACCGGTTTATTTTACGTGAATAGATACCGGTGATTGATTGATTGATTGATTAAAACATATTAGTAGATTGCACAGTACAGTACATATTCCGTACAACTGACCACTAATTGGTAACACCAGAATAAGTTTTTCAACTTGTTTAAGTCGGGGTCCATGGTCATGGTAAATACCGGCGATAAGGGAATTCGGTCGGTGCCTATAAAACTACTGAATTTGGTACCCACCCCAACTATGTTCAAACATGTCCCCTGCAAAGGACACTGCTTCTGGGGAGGATATAACTGCTGGCACGGCTGTTTTTAGGAATCTGCTGCGAAAACAACCTTTTTTTTTTTCTTTTTTTTTACGAGAGAGCTTTTATATGACAGCTTTCTGCAAACTGCTGCAAAAACATTCATCCTTCCAAAGTTTTGAAAGGAACATGCAGGACAGTCTGTCATTCATCACCTTCCCTGGTAATGGCCTCGGCTATCTTTCCGAGAAAGCCATTGACAGAAAAATCTACTGCCTGCGATATTGGACACACCCGACCTGGACACAAGCTGTCCGTTTTTTGACAAGAAGCCAAAAAAAGAAGCCTAAAACTACATGGGAACAGTTTCCTGCAGGATACGAGACTCATTGACCCCCGGACCTTAGTCCTTCCCGTCAACGTATGCACTCATAGGTACATGTACTCTGCAGGAGCATACAGAGATCCTCTTGGCTCCCATCGTAGGACCCTAGAAGAGTAAATACAGTAGTGGTCAAAAGTTCAAATACACTTGTAAAGAACATGTCATGGCTGTCTTGAGTTTCCAATACTTTCTACAACTCTTATTTTTCTGTGATAGAGTGATTGGAGCACATACTTGTTGGTCACAAAAATATTCATGAAGTTTGATTCTTTTATGAATTTATTATGGGTCTACTGAAAATGTGACCAAATCTGCTGGGTCCAAAGTATACATACGGGGTTGAGGTGCAGGCAGCATACCCCTTCCCCTTCGAGCTTTTCTGGATGAAATGAAATTCTTTTTTCCAATCATTTTAGAACTTGCAAGCGTATTTCTTCTTCTTACTCGTCGTTGCCATGTCTCTTTTTTGTTCTTCTACTTCGTCTCCTTCTTGTTGTGTGTGCAGTTGTGCACTGAGCTCCAAAAGCCGTAGATGTTATTGTAGCGTCCCGGAAGAGTTAGTGTGCTGCAAGGGATTCTGGGTATTTGTTCTGTTGTGTTACGGTGTAGATGTTCTCCCAAAATGTGTTTGTCATTCTTGTTTGGTGTGGGTTCACAGTGTGGCGCATATTTGTAACAGTGTTAAAGTTGTTTATACGGCCACCCTCAGTGTGACCTGTATGGCTGTTGACCAAGTATGCCTTGCGTTATCATTAAACCAGTTAAAAGATCATACAACATGTCAGCATTTCTTGACATCTTCGAGTAAAGAACATTGTTAAACCCGTCCAACGCTACATTATTATGTGGCGGGGTCGGTACGCTGTTTATATGGAGGAAAAGCGGACGCCTGAACAGTTAAGCTGTTAAGGGATGAAGGTTTCAGGTGAGAGAGGACGTTAAAGGCAGTATCTTTAAAGCACGCCCTCAATATCGCGAGAAATTCGTGAGAATGGTTTCCCCGGGAGATTTTCGGGAGGGGCACTGAAATTCGTGAGTCTCCCGGGAAAATCGGGAGGGTTGGCAAGTATGGGTGTGCCCCGCCTTCCGCCCGAATGCAGCTGAGATAGGCTCCAGCACCCCCCCGCGACCCAGAAAGGGACAAGCGGTAGAAAATGGATGGATGTTAAAATTAGCGTGCTATTCTTTTTAGCCAATTTTGCTACCATTTACCCCATAGTCATATAACTTGATACTTGCCATATGTTAATGTGAAGGTCTTATGCCGCCGGATTCTTCGGACCACCAATAATTGACAGGGCAGCGGCTTCAATGTCTCCGAACAATGATTTATTTTGCAATAAATGTCTGTCGTTATGCTTTTCAGCCATAGTTCTTGCCAGTTCTCGCTCGTGCTCCAACCTCCTCCTCCTTCCCGGCTGCTGCCTTTAACAAAGCGACAGGTGATTAGATAAACGCGCCCAGCTGGGCCATCTACGCACCTGTCGCTGATCTCGAAGCCGGGTCCTGGCACACCCCGCTTCGCTGCAGGTCCGCAGGCCACGCCCCCCCACAGTTAACTATTAGCATGTTAACTTTTTTAGCTATTTTCGCAGGCGTACACCTTACAGTCATTCAACTTGATACGTGAGACATGCTAACTGTTAGCATGTTAATGTTAGCATGCTAGCTTTCCCAGCTAATTGTGCATGCATAAGCCTCAGTTATATTACTTGGTACTTGTTAAGTGTCGGCATGCTAACGTTAGCATTGCACAGATGTGATTGTCTTCTTTATTTCGACTGAAACGTGCGTCATTTAATTAGTTTCCGCTCTTTGGTATGCACAAAGGTGATGTACAGGAATGAAATACATTGTGAAGTTGTTATGGGTTGAAGAGTGAGGGTTCAGAGCGGGACAGTCCAAGTGTCAATAGAACCTCTGACAGTTTCCAAGATGTCTTGACAACAATTGACACAAGACAAACTCTATTGTTCCAACAGCTTGGTGATCAAGAGGAATGATTATTGTTGTGACTTCAGATCCAGTTAGACTTCCCTTTTCACCTCGAGCAAATGTAAGTATTTGTCTCTTCAGTTCAAATCGGACTTGGATGCCCTTTGTTCAAGTAAATAGTGAATCTTTGCAGTGCACTTTATTTTTAGTGAGATTTGCCATGTCAAATGTCTCCCATGAACCATTTAATGAACCTTGATATTGTTGACTTACTTTTTAGCTCACACCCTAGACCAGGGGTGTCCAAACTTTTTCCACTGAGGGCCGCACATTGAAAAATTCAAGCTTGCGGGGGCCATTTTGATGTTTTTCATTTTCAAAACCATCCATTCATCCAGCCATCTTCTTCCGGCTTATCCGAGGTCGGGTCGCGGGGGCAGCAGCCTAAGCAGAGAAGCACAGACTTCCCTCTCCCCAGCCATTTCATCCAGGGGATCCCTAGACATAGTGTCCCCAATGCAATACAAAAATAAAATAACCTTTAGGGCTCACTTAAGTTTGGTGAAAGTTAAAGGTCCCGAGGACCCAACAGGGCCTCATTTATTAAAGTGTTAAAAACAAGTCAGAATCAGCAATTATTTTACCTTGAACGCTAAACTTCAGATCTATTTGAACTTTTTTTTTTTTTATGTTTTATGCCATTTTTGTCAAAGAAAACACAAAATATGCAATATTTTCCCCCCAAAAATGTTAGAAATTTAATATTTGAAGTAATTGAGCAGTAATATGCAAATTACTCATGACAACATTGCTGTTGATGATTTATTCTATATTAAAGAGTCAAACTTAAGGTCTCCAGGATCTAAAATCTAAATCTAAAATATTTTAAAAAGGGTTATATAAGTCATATATCAAAATGTATTATTTATACCAGTGGTGTAAAAGTCAAGGCCTGCGGGCCAGATCCGGCCCTCGAATGTATGATTCTTTGGCCCCCGGGATGATATTTGATTAGTATTAGAACCGGTCCGCAGGCCACAGCCGCCTGCTGCTGTTTTGCACGCACCAATACTCCATCAGTGTTGGCGCGAGGAATTTTCAAAATGGGGGTCCCAGGGACCCCATTAGGTCATAAAAATGGGGTCCCACAGTACATTTTTGGGGTCCCACTTTTTTTGTAACCGTTTTGAAAACAAATGATACTGTTATGCATTATCCTGTTATATCTCATATTCTATATTGTGTTTTGGTAAAAGGTTGTCATAAACGTTACTTAATTCATAAAAAAAAAACAATACAAAAGAAAACACATTTTTATGCATATTTAAATTTATTCAGTTATACCCTTACTTCACTTTCTTCTTTCCATCATGGATCTAAACTAGGGATGTCCGATAATAGCTTTTTGCCGATATTCGATATTCCGATATTGTCCAACTCTTTAATTACCGATACCTGATATCAACCAAACCAGGTTTTTTGGGTTGGTGCACTAATTGTAAGTGTATCTTGTGTTTTTTATGTTGATTTAATTAAAAAAAACAAAAAATCCAGATACCGATAATTAAAAAAACGATACCGATAATTTCCGATATTACATTTTAACGGCCGATATTATCGGACATCCCTAATCTAAACTTTACCGCTGCGGGTATTTTTTTTCTATATTTTTATTGTAATATTTTCAGAATGTCTTTGTTCTATTTTTGGCCAAAGTAAGACAAAAAAAACCAATCTTAAGTTGTTTTTATTTTTTTATTTTTAATGCCATGATTTTAATAGTCTGGCCCGCGTGTGCACAGATTTTCCTCCATGCGGCCCCTGAGCTAAAATGACTTTGACACCTCTGATTTATACTGTATTTAAACATTAAAATACCGTAGCATAGTAGGCCCAAGTATTCATTAAAAACAAGGCAGAGGTTTTATTTAACAAGAGTATAAACTGTAACATTATGATACTTCACATACAGTATATACAGACATCTTTGGCGTACCACTAGATGGAACCCGCATACACCACCAGTAGTACGCATACTAACGTTTGAGAATCACTGCTCTAGATCAACTTCAGATCTATCCGTGGATTGTAAGTTTTTATTATTTTTTTGAGCAATGACAGTTTTCAAGTAAAAAAAACTGCCTTCGTAGCAGCTCTGTGATTTAAGTGTCAGCATTGCAACATTCCTCAGGGAGTCCGGACTTTGTGATCACCTTAAGTCGGCAACCCTGCGGCTCCAGCTTTAGCACCGCCATAGTGGCCTCCTGGAGCTTTTTCAAAAATGTATAAAAATGGGAAAAGATGGGGGGGAAAAATATAATTTTAGGACAAACATGACACAAACCTTGTCGACTGTGACACAACAGTTTGTTCACATGTATAACTTTCTCCAACGCTGCCACAGAAAGACGTGTTTAATGCCACTGCTTCTTTGTCTAATTTTGTCCACCAAACGTTTTATGCTGTGCGTGAATGCACAACGGTGAGTTTTGTTGATGTTATTGACTTGTGTGGAGTGCTAATATAGTTGGTCAGTGCATGACTGCAAGCTAATCGATGCTAACATGCTATTTTGGGTAGCTGTATGTACATATTGCATCATTATGCCTCGTTTGTAGGTATATTTGAGCTCGTTTAATTGCCTTTACTTATGTCCTCTGTGTATTTAATTTATATTTGCATGTCTCATGACTCATTATCTGTATGTAATATTGGTTGCATTTCTGATAGTTGTTTGTGTGCTGTGTTGTTCCAGACCACAGCAAACGTTCCCCAATAATTTCCAGTAGTCATCTCACCCTCTGAGAAGTATTTTACTAATGTTTTCCAATGTTGTAAAAATGTGTAGAATAAATATTACATTTCAACATTTCTGTCAACGAAGATTCGTGCCAGCCTGCGACACATAGTCATTTTGATAGTAGGCTAATATAGATAATATACACACTTACATCATGTGTTGCCTTCATTAATGGACTTGCATAAAGCCAGCTCTCCAATTAGCTAAACAGACTCAATAACTCCACTGTGACATTTTGGTGAATTTACTGAGGAATTTTTTTTAACTGAAACAATACAAAAAGAATGCCATTGTGAGTTAATCATACTAACACACTCGTAAACATGTTAGCATATTAGCTAATGCCAACAACGCTTGTCTCATTACATTACACTCCAATAGACATCACACCTGGGACGGTTTGGTAAGTAAGAGTTGTTTTAGTTCTATTGTAAAACTTATTGCTTGAAATGATGAATGAAAAATCCATACAAGTTTAAACGTTGCGGACGGCTGCAAGACAGAACGGCACTTTTACTTTAGGTTCAAACCTCACCTGCAGTAAGCGAACTCGTCCAAATGAGGGCGCCATAACATTCAAGTGTATTCGCATGTGTTTAAGCAAAACTATTTGCATTTTGTCCGTCGGCAAAACAAAAACCCATAGATTAGCTCCGCTGTTTTATAAGCCGCAGGGTGCAAAGCGTAGGGGAAAAAGTAGCGGTTGATTGTCCGGAATTTACAGTAGATTTGGTCACTCTTCCTAAAATATTGATTGATAGCCAGCGTTTATCAGCAACTTCTGCAAGGAATATGATAGTATAATTGTTTTCCATCTCTTTCTGAGGAATCTTTTAATTTTTAGCATGTAAACAGTTAAAAAAGTAGTTAAAAAAGACAAATATCGGTTCCGATCCCGATGTGATGATCATCTTTAATTTAATGACTACTTACAATTTAAAGTACCAACAATGGGGACATTTTTGATGAATTACAATCCCAAAGTAATCATACTTTTTTTTTTTTTTTTACATTATTAACTATATATTTTTCTCCTTCAACACAGTAAATAGTGCTGCTTTGCTCGGCCGTTCTGCTTATGATATTAAAACAGGAAACGGTCCCAATGTGTCATCGTCAGAATGGGGAAGTAAAGATGCTGCGGTATCATAATAGCTTTCTGAAGAAATTATGAGCGGCCAAGGCCACTAAAATTATCTTAACAATCATCCAAAAATGCAGAAATGTGGACCTTTTTTTTTTCTTTTTTTTTCTTACCTGTCCATCAAACCACACTGCCATCATAAACTTTTGTGGCACATGTGTTTTTTTCATTTAGTACAATATACCCAGAGTATTAAAAAGGGGGAAGTAGCATTTTTATTTCCCGGTTAGATGAACTTTGCAACCTGCTCCCTCCAGCTGCTCCAGTAGCAATACACCAAAAGTAGTTTCACTTCTCTAAGCTTTGGATTTTCGTTTAAGTTGCAAAATACCTGCGTTTTGTACAATCACTCCCCCGTCTTCAACCGTAAGACCACGATAGGATCGGGATTATTTACTGGCAAGGCTCTCTACTGTAACCGTAAAGCGCGGCACTCCTCAAAAATAATACAGAACTACTCATTTCCTGGAGAAAAAAAATGTTTTACCCTTCTTTTTTTTTTAGTATAACTGTAACTCAGAGATTCCATCTATGCAACATTATCTCCATTACAACCACAAATAATTTTGCTCGCAACTTGTTGCGTAACTCAAGCATGCGTTGACTCTCAGAAGAGTCGTTCGTAAAAGTACGGGCGATTTTGTGACCGGACGAATCCAATTGTTTATTATTATGATAAGAAAACACACAGATACAAAACAAGCCTAAATGGAACAGAAGCTAAATTGTGATTAGGGATGGGTGCTAGTCACATTTGAACCTGTACGGAACCAACTCCCCAATACCTTGGAATCGATACCGGTACTCAGCCGTACCAATTTTCGTTACTTTTGTGTGTTGAAAAATATTAATTAGACTTAGAGACTTAGACTTAGACTTCCTTTTTATTGTCATTCAAATTTGAACTTTACAGCACAGATAAGAACGAAATTTCATTACATAAGCTCATGGTAGTGCAGGATAAAAAAGCAATAAGGTGCATATATATAAATAAATAAATATATATAAATAATATATAAATATATATATGAAATAAATCAATATATATATAAATAAATAAATAGATTACTGTACAGATAAATATATTGCACTTTTTCACATGCGTCCACGTTTATGGATGTATGTTATATCGTCTTTTTTATTCCAGCGAGTTCATTTAATTAATTAGTTAATTAGTTTAATTAATTAATTTTGATGATAAAATGTATTTTTTATTGCAACATATGAGCTGAATATAATAACTGCTGTCCAGTTGTTATGTCTTGCTTTATTATCACATTTCTGAGTCTCATTTGCAAGTATGACATTAAGATGCAATTACTGTTGCAGTAGTTTATGGAGTGTTGGCTTGCCAGTTTAGTCTTTGCCCAATCTAGTCTTTGTTGCCCCCTAAAAAGTGTTAGTACTGTAGGTATTGTACTTATAACGCACTTGCATCTGAGTTGTAGTTTTCATTAACAAATTTGAAGGTGTCACAATTGCAATGTAAAATTGCTAATGCTAATCAGTAGCATGTCAATAGCAAAGTCAATGTATATTAGCATCAAGCCAGCACATTTTTGGAAAACTGGAGCCTAACTTTACTTAGGCTGGAGCGTTTTTTGAGTCAATTGCTTTGTTGGCGTAGAAAATTGCAACATTACCTAGATGTTGTTTGGCTGAGTGCGCTCTCAGTGCTGCTGGAGTGATTGGCAAGTGCAAAGAGTCGGCGACCGGGCGTGACGTACAGGAATTTATAGTTTATGGTGTGTTGGCTGGTCAGTTTAGTGTTTATAATAATAATAATAATGGATTAAATTTATATAGCGCTTATCTATCTGAATCTACTATTTTGTTGTCCCTAAAAAGTGTTAATACTGTAAGTATTGTACTTATTACGCACCATATTACGATTGAAACGTGCGTCTGAGTTGTGGTTTTCATTAACAAATTTGAAGGTGTCAAAATTGCAATGTAAAATTGCTAATGCTATTCAGTAGCATATCAATAGCAAAGTCAATGTATATTAGCATCAAGCCAGCACATTTTTGGAAAACTGGAGCCTAACTTTACTTAGGCTGGAGCGTTTTTTGAGTCAATTGCTTTGTTGGCATAGAAAATGTCAACATTACCTAGATGTTGTTTGGCTGAGTGCGCTCTCAGTGCTGCTGGAGTGATCAGCAAGTGCAAAGAGTCGGCGACCGGTCGTGGCGTGCAGGAATTTAGTTTATGGTGTGTTGGCTGGTCAGTATATTGTTTATAATAATAATAATAATAATGGATTAGATTTATATAGCGCTTATCTATCTGAATCTACTCTTTTGTTGTCCCTAAAAAGTGTTAATATTGTTAGTATTGTACTTATTACGCACCAGCTGTTTGATTGTAATGTGCATCTGAGTTCTGGTTTTCATTAACATATTTGAACATGTCAAAATTGCCATGTAAAATTGCTCATGCTAATCAGTAGCATGTCAATAGCAAAGTCAATGTATATTAGCATCAAGCTAGCACAATATTTGGAAAATTGGAGCCTAACGTTACTTACACTGGAGCATTTTTTTTTAGTCAATTGCTTTGTTGTCATTGGAAATTCATCACAGGTACAGTAGTTTGGCGGAGTCTGCTCTCAGTGCTGCTGGAGTGATCGTCAATTGCAAAGGGCTGAGTCGGGTGACCAGGCGTGATGTGCATTAGTGTGTAGTTTATGATGTTTTGGCTCGTTATTTTACTCTTTGCTGAATTTAGTCTTTTATTGCCCCCTAAAAAGTGTTAATACTGTAAGTAGTGTACTTATTACGTAGCAGCTGGTTGACCTGAGTTGTGGTTTTCATCAACAAATTTGGAGGTGTTGAAATCGCCATGGAAAATCGCTAATGCTAACTCCTAGTAAGTAAGTAACTAATTATTTCTTTATATAGCACCTTTCACAGACAAAAGCCACAAAGTGTTACACAGCGCAATTCAAATAATTGAAATTACACACAACATAAATGGCCAATATACAGGTAAATATATAATATAAAAAAACAATATTAAAAAACACTATATAAAAATAATATAAAAAACAATATAAAAGACAACATAAAAATCAACACAGCCCAAAAGTAGCTATAATTATTTCCCTGTGCATCGTTAATGTACAGTCATGGTCAAAAGTTTACATACACTTGTAAAGAACATAATGTCATGGCTGTCTTGAGTTTACAATAATTTCTACAACTCTTATTTTTTTGTGATAGAGTGATTGGAGCACATACTTGTTGGTCACAAAAAACATTCATGAAGTTCGGTTCTTTTATGAATTTATTATGGGTCTACTGAAAATGTGACCAAATCTGCTGGGTCAAAAGTATACATACAGCAATGTTAATATTTGGTTACATGTCTCTTGGCAAGTTTCACTGCAATAAGGCGCTTTTGGTAGCCATCCACAAGCTTCTGGCAAACTTCTGGTTGAATTTTTGACCACTCCTCTTGACAAAATTGGTGCAGTTCAGCTACCACATGTTTAAGTCAGGACTTTGGGAAGGCCATTCTAAAACCTTAATTCTAGCCTGATTTAGCCATTCCTTTACCACTTTTGACGTGTGTTTGGGGTCATTGTCCTGTTGGAACACCCAACTGCTCCTAAGACCCAAACTCCGGGCTGATAATTTTAGGTTGTCCTGAAGAATTTAGGTAATCCTCCTTTTTCATTGTCCCATTTACTCTCTGTAAGGCACCAGTTCCATTGGCAGCAAAACGGGCCCAGAGCATAATACTACCACCACCATGCTTGACGGTAGGGTGGTGTTCCTGGGATCAAAGGCCAAACAGTTCAATTTTTGTTTCATCTAACATCACATGGACAAAGATAAGACCTTCTGGAGGAAAGTTCTGTGGTCAAAAGTGGTCAAAAATTCAACCAGAAGCTTGTGGATGGCTACCAAAAGCGCCTTGTTGCAGTGAAACTTGCCAAGAGACATGTAAGCAAATATTAACATTGCTGTACGTATACTTTTGACCCAGCAGATTTCGTCACATTTTCAGTAGACCCATAATAAATTCATAAAAGAACCAAACTTCATGAACGTTTTTTGTGACCAACAAGTATGTGCTCCAATCACTCTATCACAAAAAAATAAGAGTTGTAGAAAATATTGTAAACTCAAGACAGCCATGACATTATGTTCTTTACAAGTGTATGTAAACTTTTGACCACAACTATATATATATATATATATATATATATATATATATATATATATATATATATATATATATATATATATATATATATATATATATATGTAATACAATTGAACATTAAAAAAGGGAAAAACTAATTCCAACTGGAGTTACACAACCAAAGTTATGGCCAAAAATAGAGCAGAAGTTTACCTGAAAGAATAAAAAAAGTCCCCAAAATACTCCAAGGCAGTTATTCTCAAATGATGGTACCCAAATAATCACTTAATTAAATATTGGAATGACCTGACTTGTGACTAGGGTTTTACGGTATACCAGTATTAGTATAGTACCGCAATACTAATGAATCATATTCGGTACTATACCGCCTCTAAAAAGTACCGGTCGTGTGTGGTATCATCCAAAACTAATGTAAAGTATCCAAACAACAGAAGAATAAGTGATTATTACATTTTAACAGAAGTGTAGATAGAACATGTTAAAAGAGAAAGTAAGCAGATATTATCAGTAAATGAACAAGTAGATTAATAATTCATTTTCTACCACTTGTCCTTAATAATGTTGACAAAATAATAGAATGATAAATGACACAATATATTACTGCATACCTCAGCAGCTAAATTAGGAGCCTTTGTTTGTTTACTTACTAATAAAAGACAAGTTGTCTTGTATGTTCACTATTTTATTTCAGGACAAACTTGCAATAAGAAACAATAATGCAATTTTTTGTGGTCGCCTTTTTTTTTTTTAGAAAAGTATCGAAATATTGGTATCGGGACAACACTACTTGTGACTAGTAAAATGTTTATTCAACCTTCATGTGCAATTCCTTTTATTTGATCCGTTAAATAAGAACATCGTTTTTTTTTTCCCCATTATCAAACACAGTGTCACTGTTCAAACTTCGTGTAATGTTGCACTGGAAAAAAACATAAAAAATATAGTTTTGATTTAAAAATACTGCCTTGTTTATAATGAATACTTGGGCCTACAGCGCTACCGTATTTTAATGTTAGTGATTATGGTGGTTAAGTGTTTTGCGAACCACTGCTGTAAGGGTTGATAAGTAAGACACATGCTGAATAGGACATGTCTGCATATGTTATATTATTCTTTTATTTTTTATTTTTCAATATTTAACATATTGTGTTGAAGTTTGGGGAAATGTTTTTAAAAAAAACATAGAACCAATAATCAAACTTCAAAAAAGGGTAATTAGAATAATACACAAAGCATGCTACTATTATTTATAAGTTCTAATGTGTTAAAATGTTCAGATATTGTGTTTTTAAAAACAATGGAAATTATGTTTCGAGTAAAGAACAACAGCTTTCCAGCTTGTGTTCTTGAGTTATTTAATTTAAGAGGAGAAAACTGTAATTCACGGGGGATATTGATTTTTGAAATAGGTAAAGTAAGAACGAATATAAAATACAAATGTATTTCAGTTTTAGGAGTTAAATGTTGGAACAAGCTCAGTGATGAGCTGAAGACATGTAGTTCTTTGTTATGGTTTAAGAAAACCATGAAAGGTGAAATAATTGAAAATTATAAAATGTAGTAACAATTGCTTTCATTTCATTGATTTTTTTAACTTTGATGTTCCAGGCAATCTAATTTTCAGTGAATGTATAGGATAGGCAAATATAAGCTTTTGCTTCAGCCTATTCCTTTTTCGGTCATTCCTTTTATTTTATTTTTGTGTGTAAATGTGTATGATTGTCAAATATGTATACCGTATTTTTCGGACTATAAGTCGCAGTTTTTTTTATAGTTTGGCCGGTGCGACTTATACTCAGGGGCGACTTATGTGTGAAATTATTAACACATTACCGTAAAATATCATATAATATTATTTAGCTCATTCACGTAAGAGACTAGACGTATAAGATTTCATGGGATTTAACGATTAGGAGTGACAGATTGTTTGGTAAACGTATAGCATGTTCTATATGTTATAGTTATTTGAATGACTCTTACCATAATATGTTACGTTAACATACCAGGCACGTTCTCAGTTGGTTATTTATGCCTCATATAACGTACACTTATTCAGCCTGTTGTTCACTATTCTTTATTTATTTTAAATTGCCTTTCAAATGTCTATTCTTGGTGTTGGCTTTTATCAAATACATTTCCCCCAAAAATGTGACTTATACTCCAGTGCGACCAACGTTCCCTCTAAGGTGCGCACCTGCGCAATTGTGCACTGCTCACGCGTCCTCTGCGCACAGCAAATCTATGCCGCGCAAAAAATCAAATCCCACTCTAAACAAAATAAACAAATCGTTTGTTTTGTATGATTTTGCAATGCAACTGTGAGTAACAGGTGACAAAAGGCGGCCACAACAGATAAAACAATGTTTGTCAACACCTAAATGATTGTAACGTCTGTGGAGACACTTAAAGGAGGACAGGAATTCCATCGGTCCCTTTATTTAGCGAAATTGTTTGTCGGCCATAACCACACCAAAACAATGTGTAAAATACTTTTATCCAGCAAAACTGGTTGTTGTCTACAGTACAAACCAAGCCAAAAGCAACTCTTTGTCATCTGTTATATCAACAGCAGCCGCTTGCTCTCTCTCTCACCTGCACCAACACATACACTATGGCAATTAGCTACTGGTGCGTTTAAGGCCACACAAAAAGTTGGACAACTCCAACACTACACGTAAAGTGTAAATTTCAGGTCGTTTTACTATGACTCCTCAATCAGTGTGCTTATTCTACTGTCATTTGTTAAGAATGTTATTTTTTGGATATTAATCATGAAATGATGTTACAGGACTACATAATTGCTAATAAAAATATTTATTTTACGGACAGAAAGTTAATAAACACTTCATTTCATGCAACATGTGAATGTTTTAAGGGGAACTAAATGTGATCTCTGAAAGGGGTACACAATCTTTCCAAAGCAGGACCCCCACCCAGGCATAAAATACTATAATGCATAGCTGATTTTAAAAAAAAACAATATCTAAGTGGGCCAAATCACATATATTAGAAAATAATCTCTTGAAATTGACTAGTCACTTGATTATAATAACAAGACATTTAAATTGTTATGTCAGGTTTGAGACAAATGTGATGCTGGTATGGCCACAGTGTGCACGTCTGTGTGTTTTTCATGCTCACACACATGAAAAATTAGAGGGAACATTGAGTGCGACTTATATGTTTTTTTTCCTTCTTTATTATGCATTTTCGGCCGGTGCGATTTATACTCCGGAGCGACTTATAGTCCGAAAAATACGGTAATCTGTACTGTTAAACTGGTCACACAAAATGGTTGATGGTTGATTATATGACCGAAATAAACGTATTTAATTCAATAATAACAAAAATAAATGTAGCACGTTACTCCCCACCTGATTTATAGTTTATTCCTTCTTGTTTATATTTCTCAAATTATATAGAGCTGTCCTGACATTATATAAAGGTTCGCTTTCAGCAGTGCCTTTAGTATTTATTACTCAACAATCTGCACATTTTTGGCAGCAAAAAACTGGAATGACAGATGATTAAGTGAGCGATTCCTTACACAGTCACACTCATCTGACAAGTGCATCATTTTTTTAAAGTGTGCGTGTGTACGCAAAGTGTGAGCGTGGCGGTTTCGGGCGAACGCTGGAAAGCGTCTGAGGTTTTCTACGGCGTCCAAGCAGCACATTAGTCAATGTCACGGACTACACGCTAATTTGTAGCACAGCTGTTTCCTTATATGATGTGTTGAAACACTCAATCAGAGAAATTGGGCTGGACCGGCTCGTGTCTCCGGCTCGCTTAAGAATGGCCTCGTTCAGAAAGTAACTGGAGAGAGAGCGGTCCCCCCACCCCGCCGCCTGCGAGTAGCAGTGGGCCTCAGCTGCTCTAATTTGTAAACGTGCCAAGAGTAAAAGTTTTGGGAGGGCCACTGACTGAATCGAGTGCGGCAGCTCGGGACCGGATTTAAGGCTCTTTGAAGGGAGTCGGATCTTCAGGAGTCGTTCCTTCCAAAGAGCCGTTCAAAAGACCGGTTCCCAGTTGTTTCCTTTTTAGTATTTACCGTATTTTTCCGAGTATAAGTCGCTTCGGAGTATAAGTCGCACCGGCCGCAAATGCATAATAAAGAAGGAAAAAAACATATATAAGTCGCACTGGAGTATAAGTCACACAAGCATATATATATGCTTGTGTGTGTGTGTGTGTGTGTGTGTGTGTGTGTGTGTGTGTGTGTGTGTGTGTGTGTGTGTGTGTGTGTGTGTGTGTGTGTGTGTGTGTGATTTATTTTTTTTCAATTAGATACATTTTTGGTACTTTTTTTCCAAAAATTATATATGTATGTAAATATGCATACATATGTATATATTTGTATATATGTACATATGTATGTATATATGTACGTATGTATGTATATATGTACATGGTGTGTGTGTGTGTGTGTGTGTGTGTGTGTGTGTGTGTGTGTGTGTGTGTGTGTGTGTGTGTGTGTGTGTGATTTTTTTTTTTCCATTTAGATACATTTTTGTTACTTTTTTGGACTGACATAGGCATTGGTCCGATTACTGACCGTATAGCGGGTAAGGTAAAAGAGCTTGAACGAGCCAAATAAATTGCATGATTAATTTAAGTGTGTTTATGATAAATTTGAGAATTTTTTTGTCAATAATCACACGTGTTCCCAGCCCTAATATATCATACAGTATATATACTAGGGCTGTCAAACAATTCTATTCTTTTATCCGATTAAACACTGTTTTAAAAAGTCATACATTTTACTTTTTGAAACCGATACTGATAATATTGATACCGATAATTTCCGATGTTACATCTTAAAGCATTTATCGGCCGATAATATCAGCAGTCCGATATTATCGGACATCTCTATTAAAAATCGAAGAAATTGTCCAGTTCAATGATGGATGTACATTTTAATATGGTGCACTCATTAAAGATGAAATACTACTAGTGTGATCAATTAGTTATTAAAGTTAAAGTACCAATGATTGTCACACACACACTAGGTGTGGCGAAATTATTCTCTGCATTTGACCCATCACCCTTGATCACCCCCTGGGAGGTGAGGGGAGCAGTGGGCAGCAGCGGTGGCCGCGCCCGGGAATCATTTTTGGTGATTTAACCCTCAATTCCAACCCTTGATGCTGAGTGCCAAGCAGGGAGGTAACGGGTCCCATTTTTATAGTCTTTGGTATGACTCGGCCGGGGTTTGAACTCACAACCTACCAATCTCAGGCCGGACACTCTAACCACTAGGCCACCGAGTATGAGAAAAATGCAATAAAATATATTAACCTTTTAACAGCCCTCGCCCCCGTTTTTGCCGTTGTGTCTCGAGTCCAGTCAGGCGGCCTTCGCTTAAAAGAGCCGTTCGGAAAACTCGACTCGCTCACGAACGCCCCACATCTCTGAGGCGGATTGACAGTGACAAGGCAAACCCGGCCGCAGCTCAAACAGGCAGCACGTATCAATTAGCGACGACCCGTTACACCAGAGAGCACATTCTCATGGAAAACGACGCAGGCTTGGAAATACGTTTTAAAAACGAGCGCGCATGACTACCTCCCTGAGCGTTGTTTGTACTGGCGCTCGACGAAAATACCGCTTACTTTGGCGCACTTTGAACTGTCAGGAAAGATTGGAAAGATTTGAAATGGAACAGAGAGGGGAGATGTAAAAGAAAAAAAAAAGGGTAGTGGCACCATGACCTCAAGTGGTACACCAGTGATCCACGCTGGCAGCTCTGTGATTTCCTCACAGGCGTGTGTGTCCTGCCTGGTCCAGCTGGCTTTAACATTAAAAGCAGGTTCTGACTGACAGCAGCCCTGGATCTCTCTCTCTCTCTGAGCCGGGGCTCCCGGGGCCTCCACAGTACATTCAGCTCTCCTTTTAGCCCCTTGATTTACCGTCCCCGGTGGCCACTCGCTGATCCGTTTCCCCTCTCAGTTTGCTCACAGGGCACCCCGAAAAAGCCGTACTCCAGCAATATATTTGCTTTATGATTTCCTGAGCAGCCGTCGAAGAAAAAACAAGCCCCTGCGCTCGCTGCACCTGCTCCGGTTCATGTGCGGAGCGGGGGTCCTCTGGTCCACGACCGGGGAGACGTGTCCCGAGCTCCATGTGGATCTTCAATTTTCCGAAGGAAATAAAACAAAATGGTGTGTGTTTAACACACGCAGGTCACACGGGGCGCTAATGAACATGTGTGTGGGTGTTTATGCAGCTCACAACAGGAGTTAGACCAGGGGTGGCCAAACTTTTTCCACTGAGGGCCACAGACTGACAGATCAAAGGATGTGGGGGTCATTTTGGTAGTTTTCACCTTCAAAACCAGTACGATATATACATAGTAGAAAATGCGATTTCAGTAGAAATATTGTGTCAAAGTTGAACTGAAATGCTAACAGTTAGCACGCTGGCGTCAAATAACAAATATGAGTGAAATGAGCTCTAAAGCTAGCATGCTAACAATACTTTCTGTTAATTTTGTTGACTAAAAATGTCCATATTAATTATTGACAACAGTGTTAATTTTGACAGCACTAATTACCGTATTTTCCGGACTGTAGAGCTCACCGGTATATAAGCCGCACCCACTACATTTCAGAAGGAAAAAATTGTTTTACATATAATAGCCACTTAACTATAAGCCGCAGATATGTACTTTGCAAAATTTGTTATTTACACAAAATATTTTGTTAATGTTTATTTACATACCTTAAAGGGGAACATTATCACAATTTCAGAATTGTTAAAACCATTAAAAATCAGTTCCCAGTGGCTTATTATATTTTTCGAAGTTTTTTTCAAAATTTTACCCATCACACAATATCCCTAAAAAAAGCTTCAAAGTGCCTGATTTTAACCATCGTTATAAACACCCGTCTATTTTCCTGTGACGTCACACAGTGAAGCCAACACAAACAAACATGGCGGAAAGAACAGCAAGCTATAGCGGCATTAGCTCGGATTCAGACTCGGATTTCAGCGGCTTAAGCAATTCAACAGATTACGCATGTATTGAAACGGATGGTTGTAGTGTGGAGGCAGGTAGCGAAAACGAAATTGAAGAAGAAACTGAAGCTATTGAGCCATATCGGTTTGAACCGTATGCAAGCGAAACCGACGAAAACGACACGACAGCCAGCGACACGGGAGAAAGCGAGGATGAATTCGGCGATCGCCTTCTAACCAACAAATGGTATGTGTTTGTTTGGCATTAAAGGAAACTAACAACTATGAACTAGGTTTACAGCATATGAAATACATTTGGCAACAACATGCACTTTGAGAGTGCAGACAGCCCAATTTTAATCAATTAATATATTCTGGAGACATACCCTCATCCGCGCTCTTTTCCTGAAAGCTGATCTGTCCAGTTTTGGAGTTGATGTCAGCAGGCCAGGGAAGCTAGGGTCGATAGGGGGTTTAGCTCGCTCGTCTGCGGGAACAAACTGCCGCCATTGCTTGCCGGGCTACCGAGGTCCTTTGTCCCTGAATTGCTCACACACTCCGGCAGATTCAATGGGGGCCTGGCAGCAGATTTCTTTGACTTTATCGTTGGAAATGCATCTGCTTTGAGTGTCGCAGGATATCCACACATTCTTGCCATCTCTGTCGTAGCATAGCTTTTGTCGGTAAAGTGTGCGGAACAAACGTCCAATTTCTTGCCACTTTCGCATCTTTGGGCCACTGGTGCAACTTGAATCCGTCCCTGTTCGTGTTGTTACACCCTCCGACAACACACCGACGAGGCATGATGGCTCCAAGGTACGGAAAACAGTCGAAAAAACGGAAAATAACAGAGCTAATTTGACTCGGTGTTTGAGAACATGGCGGATTGCTTCCCGATGTGACGCCACGTTTTGACGTCATCGCTCCGAGAGCGAATATTAGAAAGGCGTTTAATTCGCCAAAATTCACCCATTTAGAGTTCGGAAATCGGTTAAAAAAATATATGGTCTTTTTTCTGCAACATTAAGGTATATATTGACGCTTACATATTAATAATTGTTTCCAAAAGGTGTCTGTAGCATGGCAGTAAAACGGCTGATCAAACAAAACAGAAGTCATCGTCATGGACCCACTAGCTGCTGAAGCTAGCTCTCCAATCAGCTAAACAGACTCAATAACTCCACGGTGACGTTTTGGTGAATTTACTGAGGAATTTGTGAAACTGAAACAATACAAAAATAATGCTGTTGTAAGTTACTGATACTAACACAGACACTCGTACACGTGTTAGCCTATGAGCTAATGCTAAAGAAGCTAGCTTGGTTACATTAAAATAGCACGTATAAATACACTGCAAGAAGTCAGTGTTCAAAAACAAGAAAGAAAATACAAAAATTAGGGGTATTTTATCTATCTGCCAATAGAACAAGAACATTTGGCTTGTCAAGACTTTCCAAAACAAGTAAAATTAGCTAACCTCAATGAACCCAACAATACCTTAAAATAAGTATATTCCCACTAATAACAACTATACTACTATGAGTACGTATTTTCTATTGTTTCATTGAAAATAAAACAGCAAAGTCCATTTGGCTGTCGTCTGTTTTAATATGAGACACAATTGTGTCAAAGTCATGTTTTTTTTTTTTTCATGCTTGAAATAAGAAATGATTACTTTAAAAAAGTACTTTTATACTTGTGAGTGTTGATGACACAGCTTTGCAACAGTTGATATTCTAGTTTCAAGCATGTTTTACTCAATATAGGTCATGAAATCTCAGCAACAAGCTGTAATATCTTACTGAGATCATTTAGGACCAAAACCCTTAAAACAAGTAAAACACTCTAACATAAAATCTACTTAGTAAGAAGAATTATCTTATCAGACAGAAAATGAGCAAATATCACCCTTATTTGAGATATTTAATCTTACTGAGATTTCAGTTTTTGCAGTGTACGCATGAAAACAGTCCTACTGACATCACACACTGACGTTTTCGATATAAAATATAAAGTATAAAAGGATAAGGCATTTTTGAAGTTTGTTGTGAAACCACTTTTGTTAAGGTTATTGCAGAGCATCTCAAAAACTAAATTTAAAACAAGTCCTGTTTTAGTTAGGGAATATAGGTTGTTGGCAGTAACTATGACGAACATTTTTAGTCAACAATGTTAACATTTGGCTATGTTATCATGCTTACCTTTAGTGAACTACCAAAATATATGACATTGAGGTGTATACCTGCTATATTAGCTAAAAAAAGTCCGACACGCTAATTTTGGCATGTTAAAATGTTACTGTATCGTGTCAAAAATCTAAATATATTACTCTGAGGTGTGTACCAAAAAAAGTTGTTTATGTTTGTTATGTTTAATGCTAGGATGCAAACATGTTGGCATGCATCAAGTACTAAAAAATGTCTGAAGTGTAAACAGTAGCATGCTAATATTAGCATGCTAAAATGCTAACTGTAACATGCGTTAGCAACCGAAATATATTACTCTGAAGTGAATACCTCCAACATTAGCTAGAAAAAAGCTAACATGCTAACATTAGCATACTAACAGTTATCTTTTATGAAGTAACAAAATATTTGATGCTGAGGTGTATACCTGCAAAAGTTGCAAAAAAGGTAGCATGCTAATATCAGGTTGCGAACAATTGTGTCGTGGGCCGTTCAAAAATGAGCTACGACCCGCAAATGGCATCAAGTAACAAAAATTATAAACTAAATGAGCTAAAAAAGCTAGCATGCAAATATATAAAACATATGTAAAAATAGCATGCTTACAGTTACCAATATTGACATACCAAAATATATGACATTGACATTGCTAAATTAGCTAAAAAAGTCTTGCAGGCTAATGTTAGCATGTTGAAATGCTAATTGTAACATGTGTCAACAATTGAAATGTTACTCTGAGGTGTGTACGTGAAAAATGTGTTTAAAATGCTAGGATGCTAACGTTAGCATGCATCAAGTACTAAAAAATGAGTGAAGTGTATGCAGTACATTTTGTGTGAATGAGCCAAAGCCGAAATGAAATGCTAACAAAAATATGACCAAAATGAGCTAAAAAAAAACAAAACTACTATGCTAACATGCTAGCATGTGTAACAATAGCATGCTTACAGTTACCATTGGAGAAATACTAAAATATACAGAGTTACATTGAGGTGTAAGTTATTGGGTTGTGACTCTTTGAGCACCTAAAGACTCCATCCAATTCCGATTCCTGGGATAACGATTAAATTCAGTATCGACTCTTGATTCAACACGATTCTTGATTCAAACCAATTCTCGCAATGTGTTATTGGGTATAATAATTATAATGAAACTTTCACAAAACAGGTTACAGGTTATAAAAACGTATTTTGGTAGCATGATTAAGGCCTGAAGATGTCATTTAAATATATGATTCTTATAAATATAAATAAATACACATTTAAAAAATAATTATTATAATATGTTTTTAATCGATTTTTCGAAAATTATTCATCGATTTACAATCATACGAATAATAATCGCGATTCGGATGTGAATCGATTTTTTGTGCACCCCTACTAAAGTAACAAAAAAATCTAGCATGCTATTGCTAGCATGCTAACTGTAACATGCGTCAAGGACCCAAATATATTACTCTGAGTGTGTATAACTTAAGGATGCTAACGTTAGCATTAGAGATGTCCGATAATATCGGCCAATAAATGCTTTAAAATGTAATATCGGAAATTATCGGTATCGGGTTCAACCTCCCGATCTTCCCGGGAGACTCCCGAATTTCAGTGCCCCTCCCGAAAATCTCCCGGGGCAACCATTCTCCCGAATTTCTCCCGATTTCCACCCGGATAACATTATTGGGGGCGTGCCTTAAAGGCACTGCCTTTAGCGTCTTCTACAACCTGTAGTCACGTCCGCTTTTCCTCCATACAAGCAGCGTGCCGGCCCAGTCACATAATATATGCGGCTTTTACACACACATAAGAGAATGCCAAGCATACTTGGTCAACAGCCATACAGGTCACACTGAGGGTGGCCGTATAAACAACTTTAACACTGTTACAAATATGCGCCACACTGTGAACCCGCACCAAACAAGAATGACAAACACATTTCGGGAGAACATCCGCACCGTAACACAACATAAACACAACAGAACAAATACCCAGAACCCCTTGCAGCACTAACTCTTCCGGGACGCTACAATATACACCTCCGCTACCACCAAACACCGCAATATCGGAATATCGGATATCGGCAAAAAAGCCATTATCGGACATCTCTAGTTAGCATTCATCAAGAAACAAAAATATTAGCCGAGGTGTATGCCTACAAAATTAGCTACATAAAAGCTAGCATACTAACATTAACATGCTTAGAGGTATCATTCGAAAAGTCAAAAAAATGCGATGCTGAGGTGTATTAGCAAAAAAAAAAGCTATCGTGCTAGTGTTAGAACGAAAACGAGTCGTTAAAAAAAATAGCTATGGCCCGCAAATGGCCCCTGAGCCGCATTTTGGATAGCCATGAATTAGCCATTGATAAAGGTACGTCACCATAGATAACATACACTTTTATTTCCATAATGATGACTGAGGGATTGGTCTAAACCCCTGATTTATTTATTTGCCAAGTCAATGTATTTTGGAAAGGTCTGACTCAACATAGCTCATATGTCAATGACATTAAATTCACTTTTTGTTTGTGGGCGTCCATTGTGGCTTGTTGTTCATCCAATTTCAACAAATCCTTTCATTTATTGGAAAATGTGTCATCCTAAACGAGAGTGCTTCGGATTTGATTCAACACGACATCTGCTCTCACGCTACAAATGTAATTTACTCCTAATGGACAGCAGTAAATAGCTGGCAAAGGTGTGGTCCAAAACGAAACATGTCACATATTTAAATCAATTATATTATTATGACACAATATTATTATTGGAGCTTCATGGCTGTCATCTTGATACTTAAAATGCTTTTTTGGCTGTCAAGTAACTACACTAAATATGCACTTATTATCTGTCAAATACATGGTCTGCTAAGGATGACTTTTTCTGAATGGATAAAAGACATGACTGAGATTAAAATATATTATAATATGTGCAAATGAGGGTTTTTTTATAGTTGTTAAATGTGCACAAAAGAAAATATATCAACAAGTCTACCAATTTTTTAAAAAGATGTGTGACAGCAAAGTGCAAAAAATAATGTGAACATCAACAAAAAGTCTATTTTTGGGCAATTTAACCCGACCCGAGTTCTGTTCAAAACTTGGCAGACAAACATTTCTATGAAAAAAATATTTTTTTAAAAACACTAGTGTTCCTGTTATATACAGCAGGTACCACCCTAGAAAACTCCAAGTGCCACCATCATGACCATTATTATATATATTTTTCTCACTATGACTAGGGAAGGTTGTTTGGATTGTGTCATATAAGTAAATGCTGTGCAATCATCTCAAAGTACTTTGAAGGGTCATTGATCAAATTTACTCTCATTGTCCACAAGAAGGTAGCAACTACTTAGAGTTTTTTTTTTTCACCATGAGTAGGGAAGGTTGTTTGGATTGTGTCATATAAGTAAATTCTGTGCAATCATCGCAAAGTTCTTTGAAGAGTCATTGATCAAATTTACTCGCATTGTCCACGAGAAGGTAGCAACTACGTAGAGTTTAGGTTTAATTTCACCATAAGTATGGAAGGTTGTTTGGATTGTGTCATATAAATAAATGCTGTGCAATCATCTCAAAGTACTTTGAAGGGTCATTGATCAAATTTACTCGCATTGTCCACGAGAAGGTAGCAACTACGTAGAGTTTTTTATTTTTTTCACCATGATTAGGGAAGGTTGTTTGGATTGTGTCATATAAGTAAATGCTGTGCTATAATCTCAAAGTACTTTGAAGGGTCATTGATTTGATTTACTCACATTGTCCACGCGAAGGTAGCAACTACGTAGCATTTTTTCCCCACCATGAGTAGGGAAGGTTGTTTGGATTGTGTCATATAAGTAAATGCTGTGCTATTATCCTAAAGTACTTTGAAGGGTCATTGATTTGATTTCCTTGGGGACGGCGTGGCGCAGTGGAAGAGTGGCCGTGCGCAACCCGAGGGTCCCTGGTTCAATCCCCACCTAGTACCAACCTCGTCATGTCCGTTGTGTCCTGAGCAAGACACTTCACCCTTGCTCCTGATGGGTGCTGGTTAGCGCCTTGCATGGCAGCTCCCTCCATCAGTGTGTGAATGTGTGTGTGAATGGGTAAATGTGGAAGTAGTGTCAAAGCGCTTTGAGTACCTTGAAGGTAGAAAAGCGCTATACAAGTACAACCCATTTATCATTTATCATTTTACTTGCGTTGTCCACGAGAAGGTATAGCAACTACGTAGCGTTTTTGTTTTTTTCACCATGAGTAGGGGAGGTTGTTTGGATCATGTCATACAAGTAAATGCTCTGCTTTTATTTCGGGATTTGTAACACGTGGTTTGGCATTGTCTTGCTGAAATAAGCAGGGGCGTCTATGATAACGTTGCTTGGATGGCAACATATGTTGCTCCAAAACCTGTATGTACCTTTCAGCATTAATGGCGCCTTCACAGATGTGTAAGTTACCCATGCCTTGGGCACTAATACACCCCCATTCCATCACAGATGCTGGCTTTTGAACTTTGGACCTATAACAATCCGGATGGTTTTTTCCTCATTGTTCCATAGTTTCCAAAAACAATTTGAAATGTGGACTGTAGTTACTGACAGTGGGTTTTCTGAAGTGTTCCTGAGGGTTCAGTCCATCTTCTATGAGCCCAGCAAAGCCGGCGGCATTTCTGGGTGTTGTTGATTTTCACCATGAGTAGGGGAGGTTGTTTGGATCAAGTCAGTCATGTAATTTATTTTGGGATTTACTCACACCGTCCACAAGGTGGCAGCAAATATGGAGCTTGGTATTTAAGATTAATATGAATATTAATGTGAAAGCACTACATGGTGTGATGCTTTGTTGAACTGGCGTAGTTTGGACACCGCTGATCTATTGTCAAAGTATCGGATTGAAGCTCAAAATCGATCAGATATAAGGTGAAAAAATCGGATAGAAAATAAGACAGAAAATACTTCTTTTTTTTCATGTTTTTCCTAATAAATTCAGTTTACAAAAAAAAGATAACATTTGAGGCGCTGTGGCTTAGCCTAGCGTATAAAATAAAGTTGGGTGCATTAGATCGGTCCAGGATGATGAAGCCCAGGCCTCTCATCGCTATTTTTTTACGTGACAAAATATGAAATATGATCTTTTTACTCTTTGCCTGGGAAAAAAAAAGACAATGTGATGTTTCCATTCTACCAAAAATGCACTCGTTTTGTCGCCTGGTCAATGTTTTGATTATCTGACGGCATGGCATTTTTCTTTGACAATTATGAGGCTCCGAGTAGGAACAGCCGTCACTTCCTCCAAGCGGGGGTCTCCCCCGAACGGCGTCTGAAAGCTGTCAACTGCCTCGCTTCTTCCGGTTTCCCCTGGAAGCGTCTCGGTGCTAAAGTGGCCCGGTGGCTTTTGGGTCAAGAAGAAGGTGAACAGAATTATGAGGGGAAGCGTCTGCTTTTCCCACTCGTGTGCGTTTTAAGCGCTGACCTGACAGAGCAAACGCATCCCATAGCGCTTTTTTTTTTCCGTCTGAACTCTTCTTCCTGATGGCAGATGCATTGGAGCTCACCCTTGCGTGTACTTGCTGAGTGTGTGTGAGTCCTTGTGCTTTTCCTTATGTTGTCCCCCCTCTGCTTAAACAGTGTGTTAACCACCAGGTCCCATCGCTATCAATCTTAATGGAGGTGGGTCAACGTCAACGTAAACGCACACGTGTGTAGTTGAAGAATACTTTGTCGCTGAGACAAAAATGAGTTGGGGGGGGGGGGCGGGGGACGGGGGTGTATTTTGGCCCCATTAACAAAAATCAAACATTTATTAACGTTGTTGCCCTAGGGCATGCGGCTCTTTAGTGCCACCCTGGTGGCTCTCTGGAGCTTTTTCAAAAATGTATGAAAAATGGAAAAAGATGAGGGGAAAACAATATATATTTTCATTTTTATTTTTATTTTATTTATTTTTTTTGTGTCCTGTCCAGCTTCTCAGGCAAATCATATAGTTGATGTAGATGCCCATGTCGGCTGTTCAGATTTACTTTACAAAAGAGAAGTGTAGGATACTTCTCTTGTTGCCTTATTTGTATTTGACTTTATTAAATGTATTTATATTATCATTTAGTGCAGGAGGGGATAGAAAGAGAAAAAAAAGAAGACAGAGGGGGAAATTGTGGGGACAAGAGGGGGATTAGACAGAGAGACAAAAACAACAACAGCAAACAACAACAACAACAACAATAGAGCAACATCAGCAAATACGACATGTACAAATATGATGGTAAAAGTAATAGCAAATAAGCAGTTAGCGAAAAATAAAAAATAATACAGAAATGACAATGAGCATTATTACACTACAAATGGATCAATACAAATACCAATAGAAATAGCGCTATTGATAAAGAACACTGCCAATACTTTACCTTTATTATCAACAATACAGTTGTTCAAATGCAACAATACATATACATAATGATAACTTGAGATACGAAAGAATGCAGAAAAATGGAGGGGGAGAAAGAGAAGCAACCTACATTAACCTTGTAGATTGTTATAGTAACAATAGGTTAACAATATATATTTAGATTTAATATGGTTTCTGTAGGAGGACAAACATGACACAAACCTCCCTAATTGTTATAAAGCACACTGTTTATATTAAACATGCTTCACTGATTCGAGTATTTGGCGAGCGACGTTTTGTCCTACTAATTTTGGCGGTCCTTGAACTCACCGTAGTTTGTTTACATGTACAACTTTCTCCGACTTTCGTGGGACGTGTTTTATGCCACTTCTTTTTCTGTCTCATTTTGTCCACCAAACTTTTAACGTTGTGAATGAATGCACAAAGGTGAGTTTTGTTGATGTTATTGACTTGTGTGGAGTGCTAATCAGACATATTTGGTCACTGCATGACTGCAAGCTAATCGATGTTATTTAGGCTAGCTATATGTACACATTGCATCATTATGCCTCATTTGTAGGTATATTTGAGGTCATTTAGTTTCCTTTAAGTCCTCTTAATTCAATTTATATCTCATGACACACTATCTGTATGTAATATGGCTTTTAATTTTTTGCGGCTCCAGACAGATTTGTTTTCGTATTTTTGGTCCAATATGGCTCTTTCAACATTTTGGGTTGCCGACCCCTGCCCTAGGGGAAACCGGGTAACACATGGCACACTGACAAAGCTTAACCAGCATCAAAGGTTGGAATTGGGCGTTAAATCACCAAAAATGATTCCCAGGCGCGGCCACCGCTGCTGCTCACTGCTCCCCTCACCTCCCAGGGGGTGATCAAGGGTGATGGGTCAAATGCAGAGAATAATTTCGCCACACCTAGTGTGTGTGTGACAATCATTGGTACTTTAACTTTAACTTTAACTAATGTTACTATAACAATCTACAAGGTTAATATACTTCGCTTCTTTCTTCCCCTTCATTTATCTGATTTCTTTTGTATTTCAAGTTATTACATACACTATATTGCCAAAAGTATTTGGCCACGTGCCTTGGCTTACATATGAACTGGAAGTGCCATCCCGATCCTAACCCATAGGGTTCAATATGATGTCGGTCCACCTTTTGCAGCTATTACAGCTTCAACTCTTCTGGGAAGGCTGTCCACAAGAGTGTCTTTATAGGAATTTCCGACCATTCTTCCAAAAGCACATTGGTGAGGTCACACACTGATGTTGGTCGAGAAGGCCTGGCTCTCAGTCTCCGTTCTAATTCATCCCAAATGTGTTTTATTGGGTTCAGGTCAGGACTCTGTGCAGGCCAGTCAAGTTCATCCACACCAGACTCTGTCATCCATGTCTTTATGTACCTTTATGCACAAGTGGCATCCTATGACAGTTCCACCCTGGAAATCACTGAGCTCCTGAGAGCGGCCCATTCTTTCACAAATGTTTGTAGAAACAGTCTCCATGCCTAAGTGCTTGATTTTATACCCCTGTGGTTAGGACACCTGATTCTGATCATTTGGATGGGTGGCCAAATACTTTTGGCAATATTGTGTACCGTATTTTTCGGACTATAAGTCGCAGTTTTTTTCATAGTCTGGCCGGGGGTGCGACTTATACTCAGGAGCGACTTATGTGTGAAATTATTATCACATTACCGTGAAAATATCAAATAATATTATTTAGCTCATTCACGTAAGAGACTAGACGTATAAGATTTCATGGGATTTAGCGATTAGGAGTGACAGATTGTTTGGTAAACGTATAGCATGTTCTATATGTTATAGTTATTTGAATGACTCTTACCATAATATGTTACGTTAACATACCAGGCACGTTCTCAGTTGGTTATTTATGCCTCATATAACGTACACTTATTCAGCCTGTTGTTCACTATTCTTTATTTATTTTAAATTGCCTTTCAAATGTCTATTCTTGGTGTTTGGTTTTATCAAATAAATTTCCCCAAAAAATGTGACTTATACTCCAGTGCGACTTTTATATGTTTTTTTCCTTCTTTATTATGCATTTTCGGCCGGTGCGACTTCCGGAGCGACTTATACTCCGAAAAATACGGTATATGTATTGTTGCATTTGAACAATTGCATTGTTGATAATAGAGGTAATTGTTGTTATTCATTACCAATAGTGCTATTTCTATTGGTGTTTGTATTGCTCCATTTGTAGTGTAATAATGTTCATTGTCATTTCTGTATTATTTATTTCACTAACTGCTTCTTTGCTATCACTTTTACATCATATTTGTACAAATCCTATTTGCTGATGTTGTTGTTATTGTCATTGTTGTGTGTGCTGTTGTTGTTTTTGTCTCTCTGTTTTATCCCCCTTTTTGTCCCCGCAATTCCCCCTCTATCTTCTTTTTTTTCTCTTTCTATCCCCTCCTGCTCGGCCCGGCTGCACCAAATAATAATATATATCCATTTAATAAAGTCAAATACAAATAAGGCAACAAGAGAAGTATCCCACACTTCTGTTTTGTAAAGTAGATCTGTACAGCTGATATGGGCATCTACATCAACTATATGATTTGCCTGAGTAGCTGGACAGGACAAAAAAAAAAAAAAAAAAAGAAAACACCCCCAGCCAGCCCGAGCGTGCAATCGCTACTTCCTCAGCTTTTCCACTTCATTGATAGTTATGGGAGTTAAAACAACGAGCTTAATGGAGACTCCGGGCCCCCGGGGGACTAATCATAGCCACGTGACTTCCTCCGGGGCTTCCATGAAAATAACTCCATCACAATGGCCTGTGATATTAATACCGGCTTTGGGAAAGTCAGGCCCGGGGATCCGCAGGGAGGAGCATGAGCAAACAAAGAGGAATGCGAGGTATCTGCGCGCGCGAGAGAGAGGAAAATAGGGTCCATTTGTGATGACTGATCGCATATTGCACGGTCAATCACTTGAACTTTTCTCAAATGTCCACGCCGTACTTTCCGAGGCGGAGTTGATTGATAGAAACGTGAAAACCGCAGCCTGGCGGGGTCAAACGCCGGGGCGGGTAATCTCTTCCATGCGGCTCCATTTGTTGCACCTTGGCCGCGGTCGTAGAATTGTGTCAATGCTAATACGCATGATAGGCGAAGGTCGGAGAGTACTGCCATATTTCAGAGCAGTCGTTCTCCAGAGCAGGGTCAGGACGTAAAGATGTGTCACGGGTCAATTTTTATTGTCGGAGGAAAAATAATATACAGTAAGTCGATATTTTATTTGCTTTGAGCAGTCTGACGGCTGAAGGACCTATCGTGTCCCGGGGCCTCGTGCATCGAGAGTTGTGTGGCGTTCCTACTAAAAATAGACATACGTTTAAATTGCAGTAAAAATTCAGATATACCGTATTTTACGAGCTATAAACCGCTATTTTGCAGCTTAAAAAACGATGCGTCTAATTTATGGATTTTTCTTTGCTATTAGCCATAATGTTTTATATTGAATAAATAGTTTATATATACGTCTGTAACACGGCAGTAAAACGGCTGATCAAACAAAACAGGAGTCATCTAGCAGCGGAAGCCAGCTCTCAAATCAGCTAAACAGGCTCAATAACTCCACGTTGACGTTTTGGTGAATTTACTGAGGGATTTGTGAAAATGAAAAAATGAAAAAAGAATGCCATTGTAATTTAATAATACTAACACAGACACTCGTAAACGCTAATGCTAATGATGCTAGCTAAATTACATTAGGATAGCACATACAATTATGCATGAAAACACTCCTACAGAGGACGGTTCAGTAAGTATGAACAGTTTTAGTTGCATTGTAAAACTCACAAATGTTGCTTAGAGTGATGAATGAAGAATTCATACAAGTAGAAACGTTATGGACGGCTATCAGACGGAACTTCTGGTTGAAAGCTCGAAACAGAAGCAGCACCTACAGTGAGCGAACTTGTCCAAAAGGTGGCTCCATAGCTCCATAGCAGTGTCTTTGCTTGTTTGTTTTTGTTTTTCATACTATTAGTATTATGGCCGTCAGCGAGGAAAAATGTATACTGTTAGCCACACCCTTTTATAAGGTGCAGGACTTTAAGTGTAGGGGAAAAAATAGGGGCGTATTGTCTGGAATTCACGGTACTAATCAAATGTGAATAAATAAATTAATAATAAATACATATAAATGAAAATACAGCTTCACTACTTTAGTCATAATTTTTGCGCATACGAGCGATATTGCCATTACTGCCATAAGTGGAGGAAAAGTGTATTACAACTGAGTACCACTGCGGACCACAGCTGAGAAACAGATAATTTTGGACTCCGGCTCTAGGGTTAAGAAACACTGATCTTCAGAACTAGAGTCCATTTACCCGTAAAAGTATTATTTTGATCAAGGGTTTTTAACCTTTTTGACTTCGCGGCCCACCTTTTCCACTACAAATATTAAAATATTAACACTGAATTAGTAATCTTACCCTTGATTTTAATCATATTCAATTATTATATCTAACCTACTTACAGGATAAACCTTGTCAAATGATATGAAAGCGTGTGCTAGTCACAAAGGTTATTATCAAGGCTTAGGTCAGGCTGATTACAAAATAATTACTTATTAAAATGACTGCAAAAGAAGCTACTCAAAATTTGATGAGAACAATGTACGTACAATCGCAGCGTTGCTAAAATTAACAAGTTATAACTAAATAAACAAAAAATACAGCTTCACCCCTTTAGTCACATTTTTTGCGCTTAAGAATATATTGCCATTACTGCCACAAGTGGTGGAAAAGTGTATTAATCCACTTGTTCATGTACTGTTAATATCTGGTTATTTTCCGTTTCAACATGTTCTATCTACACTTCTGTTCAAATATAATAATCACTTATTCTTCTGTTGTTTGGATACCACAAATGTAGGTATCGATCGGATACCAAGTAGTTACAGGATCATACATTGGTCATATTCAAAGTCCTCATGTGTCCAGGGACATATTTCCTGAGTTTATAAACATAATATGAATTTAAAAAAAAGAAAACAATTTTGTGACAATAAAAAATATTGATGAAATCATAGTAGTATTGACTAGATACGCACTTGTACTTGGTATCATTACAGTGGATGTTAGGCAAATGGCATTTGTTTACATTCAGGAGCGCTATCTTTTGTTAGCGGTGACGCCGGTGAGCTATTGTATCACTTAAAACTCACTTTATTCGTGGCCATGGAGGCGAGGATTAGCGATTTAGAAGTAGCTAAAACACTGCCAACTGCGGATGGATGTTAGCTGCTAGCTAGCTAGCCATGTTTTAAAGCACCTCTTCCTGAGGGCGTTTCAGTGTTATAGCTTCACCTTTATCGTCAGTTTTTAGGCCAAAATGCGTCCTTTCTCCCTTTTCTGTCTACACACTGTGTCTGCTTGTAAGTACTCAGTGATTGTGCACTGCCGAACATGCTCCTCTGCTTGTAAAACCAGCAATGTCATGCCCGTTAAGAAAAAAAAATTATAATAAAATAGGGAACTGGTACTTTTCAGGGAACAGTAGCGTTTTCGATTCATTAGTACCACGATACTATACTAGTACCGGTATACCGTACAACCCTAGCGCAGCAAGTGACGTGGAGAGCTCCCCGAAAATGCTGCACCCTGCTTTTTGCCTGCAGGCGGGGAGAGAAAATGAATGAATGAAGTGTTCCTACACAGAGACATGGTTCGAACGCGGAGGCATATTTAGCTCATCTAAAAATGTGTACATCAAAAAGTTCGCAAAAAGTGTGTGTGTGGGGGGGGGGGGGGGGTTCGTAATTAGAGGTCCCACTGTATTGACAAATGGAAATCAGTATCAATGTGAAATGTGGCCAGGGTATAAGTCATTCCATCTTTACAGTACTGTAAGTACGCATGGTAAGAAGTGGAAGGCCGCGCTCCATACTTGGGGCTATAAAATGTAACATTTCAGTAAAGTAAATATAGTCATACCAAAGACTATAAAAATGGGACCTATTACCTCCCTGCTTGGCACTCAGTATCAAGGGTTGGAATTGGGGGTTAAATCACCAAAAATGATTCCCGGGCGCGGCCACCGCTGCTGCCCACTGCTCCCCTCACCTCCCAGGGGGTGATCAAGGGTGATGGGTCAAATGCAGAGAATAATTTCGCCACACCTAGTGTGTGTGTGACAATCATTGGTACTTTAACTTTAACTTTATATCAAAATGCAGCAAAAGTGCATGTCACAATATTGTAAAATGCTAGCTTCAAATTTAATAAACAACAGTTTGAATTATAGTGCAAAATGTTTATGCAAGTCGTTTTGACCGGAATCATATTTTCCATCTGTAAAAGTGTACGTCGGCGTGAAAAGATCGCCAGTTGTCATTTTTTTGTCGTTAAAGCCCATGTGAAGCGCTGTATAACAGACGCACAGGACACATTTTTAAGACATTTTCGACCATCCCTGCCAATGCTCTGACCCCCCCTTCCCTCTTTGTGTTTTGGAAAAGCATATATATATATTTTTTTTTACTATCATTTCCTCCTGCCTATAAAGCTGCCATGCTGTCATTCTGCTGTCCACAGGTGCAGTAAGTCATCAGCGGCTGCATGCAAGGGAGAGGTCACCCACTTCGGCGAGGCTGACCGCCATTCCTGCTAATATTCAGGTGGACACGTGGGTGAGGGACGTCTTATACAGCGGCCGAGCGTTCGTATAAATCACCGCTCGGAAAGAAATACTTGCGGATTATGAGACATCAACGTTTTCCTCCTGCTCGTTCTCTTGTGGGAGATTTATTGAATGAAATAACAGCGGCTTGACTTTTAGCCTCGCTTTTAGGAATAAGTCTTTATTGTTTTACCAGCACTTTTCACTTCCTCCTATGTTGGTGTCACGGCTCAGCCTTTTCTTATTTGACCATCTAATATGATGAAGAAGCCCCATCATTCATTTAATCATTTTTGTTGTCCTTTCAGGTAAACGTTTTCTCTATTATGGCCTCAACTTTAATTGTCAAATATTTTTTTTCCAAAGTTGTTTTTTTTTCATTTTCAGTTTTAAGTATTTTTGTTTCAAATGATTTCATAAACTAACACTACATTGGGAAATAATTGTATCCCATTTAAGTGCCAGCAGGACAAAAAAAGTTCTCAGGGAGTTAAAAGTGTATAAAAAAAACATGGTTTCATAGTTTTTTCAACTTTTTTCCATTTTTTATTTTTTTTATTTTTTCCTCGATTCTTTTAATCAACTCTAGTCTTAAAAATAGCAAAAAAATTCTTTTTTTTCTATTTTGTTTCAGTATCAGTAACTCTTTTTTTCAAAAATACAAAACAAAGTAATGAAATAGACACAATTAGTTTATTTGGACATTCTAAGGGTTAAAATAAAAAATGTTTTACTTTTTAAAAGGACAGTATGCTATTCTATAGAAGCCCATTTCCGCCACTAAAAAATAAAAATACTCCAATGCGGTAAGTCATAATCATTAGATAAAAAGTCAAAATTACTAGATAAAAAGTCATATTAATGGTGTCTATTCGTTCTATTTATTTATGCGATAAAAAGTCGAATTTATGAGAGAAAAAGTCATAATTACGACATAAAAATGTTGTTTATTTCGTAATTATGACTTGTTCTTATTATGAAACAAAAAGGTTGTTTATTATTATTACTATCATTATTATTATTATTATTATTACTCATCAGTATGACTTTTTAGCTCATAATTATGACTTTTTAGTTCATAATTATGAATTTTTAACTCATAATTATGGCTTAACAGCTCATAGTTATGACTTTCCATTGGGGTATTTTTTTGTGGTGGAAACATGAGTTAAGAGTGTAAAAAAAAAGTTGGTTCCATATTTTGCTTCAACTTTTTTTCCCCTGAAATCTCCTAACATGTCATGATTATTATTTTTATTTTTTTGATACAGTATTTAAATAACTTGCTTTTCCAAAATAAAATAAAAATACATAATTAGTTTAGTTGGGCCATTCAAAGGTTATGATAAAATAAAAGCGAGCCAGTTTTCTATTTTATGGAACTTTATTTCCACCACACACAAAAACAAACAATGGTAAGTCATAATTATGAGATAAAATGCCAGAATTATGAGATAAGAAAGCCGGACTTGTGGGATTAAACGTCGTAATTATGACAAAAAAGTTGTTCATCTCATAATTTAGATTTCTAATCTCATAATTATGCTATTTTTATTCCATAATTATTATTTAACATAGTTTTTTTTAAATTATGAGATCTGAGAAATTGTTCAGATAAAAAAAGTCGAAATTACAAGATAAACCACAATTTCTCATAATTATGACTTTTTAGAGATTTGATCAAAAATAGTAGCAAAAAAAACCAGATTATTTTGGCCCTAACATTAATTGTCAAATATTATTTTCCAAAGACGCTTTTTTTCATTTTCGGTTTTAAGTATTTTTGTTTCAAATGATTTCATAAACTAACTCTACATTGGGAAATAATTGTATCCCATTTAAGTGCCAGCAGGACAAAAAAAAGTCCTTTGGGAGTTAAAAGTGTATAAAAAAACAAACATTTTCCTTTTTTTTTTTTTTTTTACTTTATTTGCTCAAATCTTAAAAATAACAAAAAAAAATTATTATATTTTGTTACAGTATCAGTAACTTGTTTTTCAAAAATACAAAACATAATAATGACATAGACATAATTAGTTTATATGGACATTTTATTGGTTAAAATATATATATATTTTTTTAATTTCTATTTGTTTATTTATTTTTTTAAAGCAGTATGCTATTCTATAGAAGCCCATTTCAACCACCACAAAAAATATATATATTCCAATGCGATAAGTCATAATCATTAGATAAAAAGTCGAAATTACAAGATAAAAAGTCACCATAATGGGATGAAAAGTGATTTTTATGACATAAAAAGTAGAAAAATAGTAGATGAATTGTCGTTTATCTCGTAATTTCGACTTTTTTATCCAAAAAAATTATCAGAACTCATAATTCAAAAAAAAATATGTTAAGTAATAATTATGAAATAAAAAAATCATAATTATGAGGTAAAAAGTTGAAATTATGAGATAAACAACTTTTTTGTCATAATTACGACGTTTTATCCCACAAGTCTGGCTATTTTGTCTCATAATTCTAACGTTGTATCTCATAATTATGACTTTCCATAGTTTTTTTTTTGTGGTGGAAATAAGGTTGCATAAAATAGAAAACTGGATTGCTTTTATTTAATTAAATGTTTTTAATCCTTTCAATGGCCCAATTGAACTAGTTATGTTGTTTTTTTTATTTTGAAAAACTAGTTATCTAAAAACTGTATAAAAATAAAATAATCATGACATTTTAGGAGATTTCAGGGAAAAAAAGTCGAAACAAAATATGGATCAGACAGTATTTTTTACACTCTTAACTCATGTTTCTGCCACAAAAAAATACCCCAATGGAAAGTCATAATTATGAGTTAAAAAGTCATAACTATGGCTTTTTAGCTCATAATAATAATAATAATAATAATAATAATAATAATAAACAACCTTTTTGTTTCATAATACGAACAAGTCATAAGTATGACATAAAAAGGTTGTTTATTTCGTAATTATGACTTGTTCCTATTATGAAACAAAAAGGTTGTTTATTATTATTATTATTATTATTATGAGCTAAAAAGCCATAATTATTATATTTATTATATTATTACTTTGTAACTCATGAATATGGCTTTTTAGCTCATAGTTATGAGTTTCCATTGGGATATTTTTTGTGGCGAAAACATGAGTTAAGAGTGTAAAAAAAAAAAAAGTCGAATCCATATTTTGTTTCAACCTTTTTTCCCTGAAATCTCCTGACATGTCATGATTTGTATTTTTATTTTGATACAGTATTTAAATAAATGGTTTTGCAAAATTAAAAAAATGACATAATTAGTTCAATTGGGCCATTTAAAAGATTAAAGTATTTATTTAATTTTACTTTAAATTAAAATTAAATAAAAGCAAGCCAGTTTTCTATTTTATGCAACCTTATTTCCGCCACACACAAACAAAACAATGGTAAGTCATAATTGTGAGACAAGACATCAGAATTATGAGATAAGAAAGCCAGCCAAACGTCGTAATTATGACAAAAAGGTTGTTTATCCCATAATTCTGACTTTTTATCTCATAGTTATGATTTTTTTTATTTCATAATTATTACTTAACATAGTTTTTTTAATTATGAGATCTGAGAAATTTTGGATATAATAAAAGTCGAAATTACGAGATAAACAACAATTTATCTCATAATGTTGACTTCTCCACTCATAATTATGACTTTTTATTTCACAATTTCAGCTTTCCATCTCATAATTATAGCTTTATATTTCATAATTATGACTTACTCAATGAAGATTTGATCAAAAATAGTATAAATAATGGTTTTATACACTTTAATCCTTCTATCCTATATAAACACTGAGGGCTATTTAAGATATTTCGAGGGGTTGGAATTATTTCACTATTTATTCAAAACTACAAAAAAAATTGTGTTTAAATATAAAACAGTGCACAAGTTTGTGGTTTTAGAAATATTAATTTTTTTTAGATACGATCGTTATCCGCTGATTTTTGTAAAAACTTGCCAATCACAAACATTGATCGCCTCTTAGTTAACTACAGTATGTGTCTCTGATCAACTAAGCTAATAATAATCTCCTCCAATACAGCAAGTAAACTACATTTCTTAGTATCTGAAGTATTATTATCACCGGAGGACGAGGCTAAACATGGTACACACAGAGCGCAAACCAGGAGCAAGCATGCTAATAGCTAATCACGCCACTAAGCTAGGTTGAAACAACACTGAGAAATAAGTGCTTAGTAAAGTTGAGGAAGTTGAAGCAGAAAATAATCAGATTTTAACAGGAAATTAAAAAGTATTTTAATAATAGTGAGAGAGAGGATAATACAACAACAATTGTTGGGGTGTCAACATTGTCACAGTCAGTACACAACACGAAAAAGTAGCGCGGATCCATCCATAAATTGGTGGTGTCGATACCAAAGGTAGTATCTGTATATGATCGATACATGAGTGATTCGGTCAAAAAAAAATTTTCTTAAAAATATATATATTTTTTTTTTCATCAATGTTTACAACATTTCCTGGACACTGGACGATTTTGAGGGCAAAAGCCAAAGGATTTAAAAGAGTAATAGATAGTAGTTTCTGACTTTGTTTAGTTATTGTGTACTATTGACTTTGTTTGTGTTTTTTTTATTAAACTCTATATTGCGTTGATTTTGTTAAACTGTCAGTAGCACTCACTAAAATGCATTAAAAAAATTACTTAATACATGTGATCGGTATTGTAACGGGGAGCATAAAACCCAGATTGGAACATCCCTATTATTAAAAAAAAAAAAAAAAACTTTCTTGCAACATGCATTTTCTTGCCCTTGGATCATTCCAATGCACCATTGCAAATATGCATAAAACACCGGCCATGCAGTCTCCCAGAGCGCACCGTCAACGTGAAAAAAAAGGTTCAGTTTTCTGGGTTGATATTCATATTGTCCAGAAAAGGTGGCACGGATTACAGATGTGTGCCTCGTTTTTAACACCTGGATGTTGGCGCGTTGTTAGGGACGGGTACCAAATCTGGTCTGAATCCTGCCAGTCCTACTAGGCACCGATTGACGTGAAATCCAACAATCCTATGTTACGGTACCTGGTTTGCTCGTGACTCCACGCCTGGTTGCCGACTCACTTTGGCACTTGGCAATCACTCCAGCAGCACTGAGAGCGGACTTGGTCAAACTACCTAGAAATTTACACAAAAAAATGCTCCAATGTAAGTTAAGTAAGGCTCCACGTAAAAAAAACAACAACAAAAAACGCTAGCGTAATACTAAAATAAATTGACATGCTGCAGATTAGCATTAGCGATTTTACATGGCAATATAAACACCTCCTAATTTGTTAATGTAAACTACAACTAAAATGCACGTTACAATAAAACAGCTGGTGCGTAATAAGTACAATACTTACAGTATTAACACTTTTTAGGACCCGACAAAAGCAAAAAAAAAACGCAAACGTTAGACTACTGCCATCTAATGTCTCAGGCTAACAACTGTCATTGCAACTTGATGTCACACTTGCAAATGAGACTCAGAAATGTGCTAATAAAACAAGATGGACGACTGGACAGCGGTTCTCATAATCAGCTCATTTTTAAATGTTGCAATAAAAAACGAGATTTTACTATTAAAAACAATTATTTATTAACACACACAAAAGTACTGTATCGGTTTAAATGTTAGTAAATGAGTGTCTCCATGGTGACATCCGGGAGTACACGCAAAAAGGCCTCATTTAACCTCTAAAGGCCTTAGTGGCCACATGCGTGGACAGCACCTTTCCATGCACTTATTTCCAAATTTGTGTACACTACTGAATTGGGGTCTTATGCCGACATATGGACACTTATACTGCCATCTGGTGGTGTCAGAAGAGTATAACATACAATGGAATTTGGAGAAAAAAAAAGTGTAAAAATAAAAATTAGCATGGCACTACACATGAAGTACACATTTGTGTACTTATGGACTAAGTACATCATATAAAAAGATGATTTTTAGTTTTTATTCTAATTAGGGTCCAATAAGCCCAAATAGCAAAGAGAAATAAAAAAAATCACGTAAACAAACAGCTTGGGCCTTAAGAGGTTAAATATGGCTGTCTGTGCCACTTTTTGACTTGTTGTCAATTGTAGTCGCAGTCTTAGTAGATCACCCCCACTATACTTTTCACATACTCTTTATCACTTGTTATTCACCCTGAATGTCTAATGAAACAATATTATTTGTCTTACATCTGTAATAAAGTGATAGACTGTTTAAAAAAATGAGGAATTTTCGAAGTGGAACTGCACTGCAAAAACTGAAATTTAAGTAAGATTAAATATCTTAAATAAGGGTGATATTTGCTTATTTTCTGTCTGATAAGATAATTCTTCTCACTAAGCAGATTTTATGTTAGAGTGTTTTACTTGTTTTAAGGGTTTTGGTCCTAAATGATCTCAGTAAGATATTACAGCTTGTTGCTGAGATTGTATGACCTATATTGAGTAAAACATGCTTGAAACTAGAATATCAACTGTTGCAAAGCTGTGTCATCAACACTCACAAGTATGAAATTACTTTTTTAAAGTAATAATTTCTTATTTCAAGCATGAAAAAAAATCATGACTTTGACACAATTAAAACAGATGACAGCCAAATGGATTTTTCTGTTTTATTTTCAATGAAACAATAGAAAATAGGTACTCATGTAGTTGTGCATTTGGCACAGTACAGTAAACTGACAGTTAATATTTAAACATTTAACGTGACATTTCTAACAATTTTAAACAGAAATAGTTCATGCACATTCAGGTGAATTCTCCAATATTACAACTAAAAAAAATGTGGCCGGGGGTCGGGCTGTATATATGCGCACTAATTGACTGAAAGAGCACGCACTTGGTGCGATGATGTCATGTTATCGATGGAAAAATGCATTTTTAGACCATATGATTTGCCTGAGCGGCTAGGAGACCCCGAGAGTAACAAGCGGTTGCCTTGTTGCCTTTCCACTAAGAACAATAAATTGGTTTTAGTATAAGTTTGCTGATTTAAAGAAATGTAATGTTGAGCGCATATCATTATGTCAAGATAATGGCACTAGCATTTATTTAATCTAAGAATATTTTTCAACATATTGAGCAAAAAGGTCTCTTTTTTTTTTCTACCAATAAAAGTGCACTTATTGTTAGTGAGAATATACTTATTTTAAGGTATTTCGGGGTTCATTGAGATTAGCTAATTTGACTTGTTTAGGAAAGTCTTGACAAGCCGAATTTTCTTGTTCTATTGGATTATTTTGCTTAGTTCAAATAACATACCCCTCATTTTTGTATTTTTTTTCTTGTTTTTGAACACTGCCTTTTTGCAGTGTGAAGTATTTACCAGCAAAGACACTCTTTAGGCGTCCACATCTTTCAAGTCAAATATTGCTTTGCAGTAGCCAAGCCAAAGTAAAGTTCCTCCTCCAGGGTGCAAATAATTATAAGAATGCCATAACAGATCAAAGATTATTTCCCCGACCTTGTCTCGCGTGTGAGGAACAGCTTCGGCTTTTTGGCCAAAAACACGGGCTGCGGAAATTCTCCCTCTCCTCTCTTCACAGGTCTGATGTGTCAACGGATTTATCCTTCGTTCTGACTTTTATGAGTCGATGCGTTTTCATACTTGAATTCTGAGCAGACGTTTTATTGTGAGAGTCTAACTTTGCATGTCCGCGTTATGATATTTTTCCATTACAACTTCATCATCTTTTAAACAAAAAGCACAATTTTGTTAAAAAAAAATGTGAATAACGTTATAGTTTGTAGTGGGGGGGATTTATGCTGCCCATTCTGATCATCCATGAGTGAGATCGGCCGATACCAATACCGAGCACATGTACAAAACCCAAAACCAGTGAAGTTGTGACGTTGTGTAATTTGTAAATACAAAACAGAATACAATGATTTGCAAATCCTTTTCAACTTATATTCAATTGAATAGACTGCAAAGACAAGATATTTAATGTTTGAACTGAGAAACTTAATTTTTTTTTTGCAAATAATCATTACCGTAACTTAGAATTTAATGGCAGCAACACATTGCAAAAAAGTTGGCACAGGGGCATTTTTACCACTGTGTTACATGGCCTTTCCTTTTAACAACACTCTGTAAATGTTTGGGAACTGAGGAGACCAATTTTTGAAACTTTTCAGGTGGAACTCTTTCCCATTCTTGCTTGATGTACGGCTTAAGTTGTTCAACAGTCCGGGGTCTCCGTTGTCGTATTTTAGGCTTCATATTGCGCCACACATTTTCAATGGGAGACAGGTCTGGACTACAGGCAGGCCAGTCTAGTACCCGCACTCTTACTATGAAGCCACACTGTTGTAACACGAGCAGAATGTAGCTTGGCATTGTCTTGCTGAAATAAGCAGGGGCGTCCATGAAAAAGACATTGCTTGGATGGCAACATATGTTGCTCCAAAACCTGTATGTACCTTTCAGCATTAATGGTGCCTTTACAGATGTGTAAGTTACCCATGCCTTGGGCACTAATACACCCCCATACCATCACAGATGTTGGCTTTTGAACTTTGCGCCAATAACAGTCCAGATGGTTCTTTTCCTCTTTGTTCCAGAGGACACAACGTCCACAGTTTCCAAAAACTATTTGAAATGTGGACTCGTCAGACCACAGAACACTTTGACACTTTGCATCAGTCCATCTTAGATGAGCCTGGGCCCAGCGAAGCCGGCGGCGTTTCTGGGTGTTGTTGATAAATGGCTTTCGCTTTGCATTGTAGAGTTTCAACTAGCACTTACAGATGTAGCGACCAACTGTAGTTACTGACAGTGGTGTTCTGAAGTGTTCCTGAGCCCATGTGGTGATATCCTTTACACACTGATGTCGGTTTTTGATGCAGTACCGCCTGAGGAATCGAAGGTCACGGGCATTGCCGCTTACGTGCAATGATTTCTACAGATTCTCTGAACCTATTGATTGATATTACTGACCGTAAATGGTGAAATCACTAAATTCCTTGCAATATCTTGTTGAGAAATTGTGTTTTTAACTGTTCGACAATTTGCTCAGGCATTTGTTCACAAAGTGGTGACCCTCGCCCCATCCTTGTTTGTGAATGACTTAGCATTTCATGGAAAGTTGCTTTTATACCCAATCATGGCCCCCACCTGTTCCTAATTAGCCTGTTCACCTGCGGGATGTTCCACATAAGTGTTTGATGAGCATTCCACAACTTTCTCAGTCTTTTTTGCCACTTGTGCCAGCTTTTTTTGAAACATGTTGCAGGCATCAAATTCCAAATGAGCTAATATTTGCAAAAAATAACAAAGTTTACCAGTTTGAACGTTAAGTATCTTGTCTTTGCAGTCTATTCAAGGTTGAAAAGGATTTGCAAATCATTGTATTCTGTTTTTATTTACGATTTACACAACGTGCCAACTTCACTGGTTTGGGGTTTTGTCAAATGCACTAGCTTGATGCTAATTTACTGTGGATTTCTCATAGACAGGCTACTATAAGCATTAGCGATTTTACATGGCGATTTCAACACCTCCGAATTTGGTAATGGAAACTACAACAAAGATGACTGTTACAATCAAACAGCTGGTGCTTCGTAAGCACAATACTTACAGTGTTAACACGTTTTAGGGCGCAACAACAACAAACAACACCGTAAACTATACACTACTGCCATCTAACGTCTTGGATTTAACTTATTGTCGTACTTGCAAATGAGAAATATGTAACAACTGGACAGCAGTTATCATAATCAGCTCATTTTTAAATGTTGCAATAAAAATGTTTATGTTATTATCAAAAACAATTAATATTTATTAATGCACGTAACAGTACTGAAAATGTGGTTGCTACCGTATCGGTTCAAATGTGAATTATCCCTTGATACAAGTGTGTTGAGTTACGAACTCGGTTTATTTACGGGCGCATTTTAGAGCGCAACATAACACATTCAGCTTCCTGGAAAAAGCTACTTCCTCGTTAGACGATGTAACATAGCCTATACAGTGCTGCCATCTAATGTCCTGGAAGTGCATCTGCATTGCAAATATGTTATAAATGTAATAAGAAAAGAAGATATAACAACTGGACAGCACAGTTTTCATCATCAGCTAATTCTTAAATGTTACATTAAAAAATGTGATTCTATTAGTAAACAATTAACATTTGTCAACACTCTCAAAATAACCTCTAATGCAGGATGTCTCACGTGGTTAATGGTAAGCAAGCT
>NC_084573.2:26692500-26707500 GCF_033978685.3 Nerophis lumbriciformis
GTATCACGTACCAAGTTATATGACTCTAAAGTGTACAGCGGCAAAATTGGCTAAGAAAAACTTAATATACTAACAATAGCATGCAAACAGTTAACTTATGTCAAGTACCAAGTTATATATGTGACTCTGGGGTAAACAGTTACAACATTTTCCAAAAAGGTTAGCATGCTAACAGTTAGCACGTATCACGTACCAAGTTATATGACTAAGGTGTACAGCAGAAAAATTGGTTGAAAAAAAAAAAAGGTTGGTTAGGTGTATGGCGGCAAAATTGGCAACAAATAAACATGTTATTGTTAACCGTTAGCACATTTCAAGTACCAAATTATGTATCTGACTCTGGGGTAAACTGTTTAAAAATTTTCAAAACAGTTAGCATGCCAACAGTTAGCATGTGACAAGTGATATGACTCTCAGGTGCACAGTGGCAAAATTGGCTAAAAAAAAAAAGTTAGCTTGGCGTATGGCAGCAAAACTAAACTAACATATTTTTTAGCATGCTAACGTTAGCATGCTAACAGTTAGTATATGTCAAGTACCAAGTTTTTTATGTGACTCATGGGTAAACAGTCACAACATTTGCCAAAACAGTTGGCATGCTAACAGCCTTTTCAAATTTTTTAAACCTGATTCCGACCTTTCAACCATCAACCCACACTGCTCTTCACATATATCGAACGTGTTTTACCTCTCCCCAAATTCCCGGTTTTCCCGGAATTTTCGGTACGTTTCTCCCCATTGACAATGAATGGGAAATATACAATCTACTGCACATCCCACATTTCTCATCCGATTCAAACCGTTCCAACATCCACACACTCCACTCACCTTGGACAATCCAACTACCATTTTCTATGTTCAACAAAAATTCTAGGAACTCTCAGAATTCCCGGTTTTTCAAAGCCCTATTTTACCTCTTCCTGGAAAGTTTTCACAGTTCACATTTTTCCACCGTTTGTGACCATTTCACCTTCTTTCGTCTTAATTGGGACAACGAAAAAAAAAAAAAAAAAATTTTTTTTTTTTTTGTAAAAACCTTCAGTTTTCCGGAATTTCCGGGAATTCCGAAATACCAAATAAAATTCAAACTGTTACTACGTCAACATTTTTCAACTGTTTCCAAAAAATCCAAAATCCATTTATATCATTTAGGATAATTGTAGTATTATCTTTATATTTTTTTTAATTTCCTGTTTTTCCCGAAATTCCCAAATTTCTCGGAAATTCCTATTGAAATGAATGAGAAAATTTCTCAGAATGTTACGACCTTTCAACCACCAACCCACACTGCTCTTCAAATATATCGAACTTAAAACATGTTTTCCCTTTCCCCAAATTCCTGGTTTTCCCGGAATTTCCGGTAATTTTCTCCCCATTAACAATGAATGGGAAATATACAATCGACTACACATCCCACATTTCTCATCCGATTTGAACCGTTCCGACATCCACACACTCCACTCATCTTGGACAATCCAACTACCATTTTTCATGGAATTCCAGGAATTCTCAGAATTCACGGTTTTTCGAAGCCCTATTTTACCTCTTTTTGGAAAGTTTTCACAGTCCACATTTTCCAACCGTTTTTGACCATTTCATCTTCAAAACATTCTTCTTAATTGGGACAACGATTTTGTTTAGTTTTTTGTAAAAACTTCTGGTTTCTGCGCAATTCCAGAAATTACGAAATACCAATTAAAATTCTAACTGTTATTACGTCAACATTTTTCAACCGTATTGACAATTTCCAACACCAACCCATTCATATCATTTAATAAAATTGTGGTATTATCTATATTTTCTAAATTTTAAGTTTTTCCCGAAATTCCCAAATTTCTCGGAAATTCCTATTCAAATGAATGAGAAAATTTCTCAGAATGTTACGACCTGTCAACCATCAACCCACACTGCTCTTCACATATATCGAACTTTAAACATGTTTTCCCTTTGCCCAAATTCCTGGTTTTCCCGGAATTTCCGGTAATTTTCTCCCCATTAACAATGAATGGGAAATATACAATCGACTACACATCCCACATTTCTCATCCGATGTGAACCGTTCCAACATCCACACACTCCACTCATCTTGGACAATCAAACTACCATTTTTCATGTTCAAAAAAATTCCAGGATTTCTCAAAATTCCCGGTTTTTCGCAGCCCTATTTTACCTCTTTTTGGAAAGTTTTCACAGTCCACATTTTTCAACCGTTTTTGACCACGTCACCTTCAAAATTTTCTTCTTAATTGGGACAACGATTTGGTTTTTTTTTTTGTAAATACTTCTGGTTTTCCCGGAATTCCAAAAATTCCGAAATACTAATTAAAATTCTAACTGTTACTACGTCAACATTTTTCAACCGTATTGACAATTTCCAACACCAACCCATTCATATCATTTAATAAAATTGTGGTATTTTCTATATTTTCAAAATTTTCAGTTTTTCCTATTCAAACTAATGGGAACATTTCTCAAAATGTTTCGCATTTTTAAACCCGATTCCGACCTTTCAACCATCAACCCACACTTCACATACATCAAACGTAAAACATGTTTTCCTTTTCCCAAAATTCCCGGTTTCCCCGGAATTTCCAGTAATTTTCTCCCCATTGACAATGAATGGGCAATATACAATCGACTGCACATCCCACATTTCTCATCCGATGTGAACCGTTCTAACATCCGCACACTCCCTGGACATTCAAGTCAGCATGTTTCCCGGTTCCAAAAATTCCCTGATTACCCAGAATTACCAGGGATTCCCCCCATTGAAAAGGAATGGGCAATATACAAACCTCTCCATATCCCACATTTCTCAACCGATTTGAACCGTTTCAACTTTCACACACTTCACTCACCCTGGACATTCAAGCATTTCAGTTCCGCTCACGCGTATATAGGGCATCCACACGTAGTTTCTGCCAGAATTGCAAATTCTAGTATTCCAAAGTAAAACTGAAAATCCCCAAATTCCCAAATTTCTCGGAAATTCCTATTCAAATGAATGAGAAAATGTATCAGAATGTTACGACCTTTCAACCATCAACCCACACTGCTCTCCACATATATCGAACTTAAAACATGTTTTCCCTTTCCCCAAATTCCCGGTTTTCCTGGAATTTCCGGTAATTTTCTCCCCATTAACAATGAATGGGAAATATACAATCGACTACACATCCCACATTTCTCATCTGATTTGAACCGTTTCAACATCCACACACTCCACTCATCTTGGACAATCAAACTACCATTTTTCCAGTTAAAAAAAATTCCAGGAATTCTCAGAATTTCCAGTTTTTCAAAGCCCTATTTTACCTCTTTTTGGAAAGTTTTCACAGTCCACATTTTTCAATTGTTTTTGATCATTTCACCTTCAAAACATTCTTCTTAATTGGTACAACGATTTTCAGGTTTTTTTTGTAAAAACTTCTGGTTTTCCCGGAATTCCAGGAATTCCGAAATACCAATTTAAATTGTAACTGTTACTACGTCAACATTTTTCAACCGTTTTTGACCATTTCACCTTCAAAACATTCTTCTTAATTGGGACAACGATTTTATTTATTTTTTTGTAAAAACATCAACATTTTTCAACCGTTTTGACAATTTCCAACACCAACGCATTCATATAATTCAATAAAATTGTGGTGTTATCTATATTTTCAACATTTTCTGTTTTTCACGAAATCCCCAAATTTCTAGGAAATTCCTATTAAAATTAATAGGAAAATGTATCACAATGTTTCGCATTTTTAAACCCGATTCCGACCTTTCAACCATCAACCCACACTTCACATATATCAAACGTAAATTATGTTTTCCCTTTCCCAAAATTCCCGGTTTTCCCGGAATTTCCAGTAATTTTCTCCCCATTGAGAATGAATGGGCAATATACAATCGACTGCACATCCCACATTTCTCATCCGATTTGAACTGTTCCAAGATCCACACACACCACTCGCCCTGGACATCCAAGCCAGCATGTTTCCCGGTTCTGAAAATTCCCTGATTACCCGGAATTACCAGGGATTCCCCCCATTGAAAAGGAATGGGCAATATACAAACCTCTCCATATCCCATATTTCTCAACCGATTTGAAAAGTTTCAACTTTCACACACTTCACTCACCCTGGACATTCAAGCATTTCAGTTCCGCTCACACGTACATAGGGCATCCACACGTAGTTACTACCAGAATTGCAAATCGTAGTATTCCAAAGTAAAACTGAAAATCTTAGACGTACATTACATTAGTCAGTAGTAAATTAACACAGCATTTACAGCAAAAAGTGCAAGTTTTGATTGATTGATTATAAAGCTAAATTACAAAAAGTTAAGCAAAGTTTTATTTTTTTAAATCCCCTCTCTTTCCTGTGAATTGACTTTTCTCTCTGACCCCGCTCTGTCGCCTTCGGGCATCGTGAGAACGCCGCCACAGGGAGCCTTTAAAAGGCCTTTAAACGCTCAATTTGATGGGCCTGACAGAATTCAAGTGAGATGAAGAGAGGAACATCGCACATCCTGAAGAAAAGCAGGAACATTCCCTTTCCTGTGTCAGAAAGTAAAAAGGGAAAGAAAAAAACTTAAGTACATGTTAATTCATGGCTGGCCTTAACTGCTCCTAGATGATCCATAACTCACTTTGACCAGAACTCCCCTGTCGCCTTCCATGCTGGATGTGCAAGCCTGCTCCATGTTTTAATAACTTTGTTATAGGCAACTCTAGGCAGGCCAATAAAAGACATTTGCACTGCATTGCAGTCCATGTTATGACTCACAGATTTTATATGTTGAATACCGTCATGGAATCAACGGGAACGTGTCAAGAACATCTGCAAATGACAGCCAAGCTCGGGGATAAAATCACTTTGAATTAAAAGGTTGACATTTTGTCCCTCCAGTACATTTGTGCTGTATTTTGGCCAAATATTCGTTGTCTTACTAAATTATTACACTCAAATTTAAAATGCTAATGTCCAATTATTTGATACACTGGCAGTTATTTGACAAAACCACAAAGCCAAACAAGACATTAAAGTTGTTTATTTTTCAAAGGGCAGACTTTTTTTGTATTGTTAATTTTTTACTTTTTTTTAATCACATTTCTAAAACAGCATCAGCTGTTTTAGAAATGTGAAAAAATACCAAACATGTATATTATTTTATTAACTACTTCCAAAAATAACTTAGAACTTTCAAAAATTATTATTTTTGAAAGTTACTAAATTTTTTAGAAATTTCAAAAATATCTAGGTAAGAAGTTCTCGTTAAAAAAAACGTTGGCCGTGACCCCAGGATGCAGAAACGGCAGACGATGTGCATGTAAAAATGTATTTACTGTCAAAACAAAAAATAGTGCCGCAGGGAAGTGCACAGGAAGTATAGGGAACACTTTGCAGCATTGAGGTACAAAGTTAAAAAAAAAATGGGACAGGTGTGTCCTGAATGACAATCAGGAACAGATGATGGAGCATGCCTTATGGTGACTTATGATGCATTCAATTTAGCTCGGAAGTTGGAGGTCCGAATGTTGAAGATGGCCACATCCACAAAAGCTATTTTGACGCTTGCCCTGTCTGAATATAAACAGCTTACAGGAAAATATGCACTCTTTCTGCAACCTTCAAACATGGTGGGTGAAGACGGAACAAACGTGCACAATGTGTATACCACCTGAGAAAGATTTTGTTTACACTACAGTGACCTTACCATATATAAACGTCCAACAATGTATCGTATATGGCTGATTTTGTGCAACAAAAACTAATACAAAGTGCTAATAATGTATAATATAGAAGCTTATATTATTGTTTACATTCAGAGCAGGCATCTATGAAGCCAACTCGGGCGTGGTGAGAACTTCCTGAGTAGGAAAACCAACCTCGAAGGGTGTTCTAGTTGAAATGTCCGACGAGCAACTCAGGAATTCCGACTTCCCAGTACAAATTGAACGCACCGTTAAGTGATGGCAAATGGAGGAAAACAGGAAGTGGAAAGAAAAATAAGTGTTCTACCCAGGAAAATAAAACAATATACACGAAACGAATAATAACTTGTCATGTGAGATCATAACAATAACGAGTTAACTCATGCGATTATTCACAAAAAAAGAACCACAAGTACTGTGTACATGCAGATTTATCACATCATTTATTGTGACTGTACTATTTATGCAGCACTTTGCATGCACAGGCAAGTGGCAAACACAAAGTGCCGTACAAAAAAAGAATAGACGAAAACACACACACACTCTCGCACACAGCACTATTAACAATTGCAAAGGAAAACAAAACATAGCATGGCACTGAGGATTTGAGGAAAAACGCCACCTTTGAGGCGTCCACACTGGAGAATAACTTAAAGTTAACACCATCTAAAAAATTGTATGAAACATATGATAAATAATATGTAAAAATAAAATATAAACAATGCATTAATAAGGTAATAAAATGTAGTAATATTATTAATTAAGATAGAAAACAACACAATAAATATATTTTTTTAAACAAATGATTTTAACGGAGAACTGCACTTATTTTATTTTGCCTATCGTTCACAATCATTATGAAAGTCATGACGAGGGATGTTTTTTTTTTTTTATGCATTTTAAATATTCAAAATATGCGATCAAAAGTCAGCATGCAATGGAGCCTATAGGAGCTGATCAGTTCTGCTTATAAAGCCCTTAAAAAACATTCAAACACCTCCATCAAGGTTTTATATACATGATGTAATGTAGTAACAGGAACATTCCAAATAACATGTAATATTCACGTATTTTACTCATTTTAAGCATACACGGCACATTAAATTCGAAAATTCATCACCTCTTTTGCTTTTTTCTTGGACAACATCACTGATTATTACTCACCGCAGACTTCATGAGAGCCAACAAACACAATAAAACACCACTTACTGTACGAGGTCTGCTGTCATCAGGATGCCGACTGATAGTATCTTGTTATATTCCCATCTAGATGAAGAATGACTCATAATCCTTGCAAAGAAAAGGGGGATGGAACCAAGCGTCTTTTCGCGTCTTTTTCGCCATTTCCGGGTTTAAATGGGCTGTCAAAGTGTACGAACTTGTAGGAATACGTCCTCAGCCTTCTACTATCCAGGTGAGAGGCATGATTTATGATCTACAATAAAGTTTGACAAGCAAGGAAGCGAGGAAACAGCAGACCATTCGATGACGTAAACACAGTGACACGCGCTAGTAATCACGGCGTCGCTATAAATAGTTTGTCTGCATTGGCGCTTAGAATTACAATATCACTAATACTTGGTTAATATTTGAGTCATGAAATGTAAACAGAGTATTGTTGGCGCTTTTTGGATGTTATTTTTATTGGGTATTATAGGCGGAATAGAGGACCTCTCATTGACTTTTATTTACGTTTAAAGCAGAATGCATTACAAAAAAAATACATTTGTCGTCATGTCTCTCATAATGATTGTGAACAATAGGCAAAATTCCAAAAAAAAGGCCCGCCCCACCATTTGAGAAGGACTGGCGTATGACATGCTGACATTAAAATTGCATTTGTGTACAAATTTTGGGCTCTTTAAGTTAATTTAAATCATGCCAGATCCCCCTATGACTGTCTATTGGCTTCCTGATGAATTCCCAAATGATCTAATAATTATTAACAATTCAATAATTATACCCACTTGAAACTTTTTTAGTTTTTCCTTGGTTAATCCGTGTCTCTAAAAGGACTATGTGAATCATCGTTGATATATTTTTTTTACTAACCTGTGGTTAATCATGATTAATCCAAATAAAAATTGTGATTAATCTGACTAAAATCATTCATTAACAGCACTAATTAAAAATGTTATTAGTATGAATTTGCATGACTTGAGTTATTTTACTAATTTAAACCCGTGACATTTTATATTTTTCTATATGGTCAAAAATGTAAACAAAACGTTAAATGTTTAATATTTTCCTATAGGACTATAGATGTGTACCGTTTACATTTAAACCAAATACAATACCTGGTACCAATTTTGCCAATCAAGAATGCCTTTGCTGGTACCGTATTTTTCGGACTATAAGTCGCAGTTTTTTTTCATAGTTTGGCCGGGGGTGCGACTTATACTCGGGAGCGACTTATGTGTGAAATTATTAACACATTACCGTAAAATATCAAATAATATTATTTAGTTCATTCACTTAAGAGACTAGACGTATAAGATTTCATGGGATTTAGCGATTAGGAGTGACAGATTGTTTGGTAAACGTATAGCATGTTCTATATGTTATAGTTATTTGAATGACTCTTACCATAATATGTTACGTTAACATACCAGGCATGTTCTCAGTTGGTTATTTATGCCTCATATAACGTACACTTATTCAGCCTGTTGTTCACTATTCTTTATTTATTTTAAATTGCCTTTCAAATGTCTATTCTTGGTGTTGGGTTTTATCAAATACATTTCCCCCAAAAATGCGACTTATACTCCAGTGCGACTTACATATGTTTTTTTTCCTTCTTTATTTTCAGCCGGTGCGACTTATACTCCGGAGCGACTTATACTCCGAAAAATACGGTAATATCCAAAATAACAAGTGATACTGTAAATAGTGCTATAAAATGAGTGGGTGTGTTGCGGGTGATCTACTAAGACTGCGTGTACAATTGATAACAAGTGCAAAAGTGGTGCAGACCGCCATATTGAATTGAAGTATTTGCATGTACTACCAGCTTTCACCATGGAGACACTCATTTACCGCTGGACAGCTGGGGATGGATATCGTTCACATTCATACCAATACCAGGGAATTGATACCAGACCAATTCTGGGTACTTTTGTATTTGTTAATAAATATTCATTGTTTTTAATAATAAAATATAATTTTTTAGTCGAACATTTTAAAATGAGCTAATTAGGACAACTGCGGTCCAGTTGTTCTATCTTGTTTTATTATCACATTTCTGAGTGTCCATTACGGTTGCAAATCCAAGACATTAAATGGTTTATGGTTTAAGTTTATTGTTAGATGGCAGTGGTGTATAGTTTATGACGTGTTGGCTAGTCAATTCAGTCTTTGCCGTCTAGTTTTTTGTTGCGCCCTGACGGTGTTTATACTGTAAGTATTGTACTTAAAACGCACCAGCAGTTTGATTGTAACTTGCATCTTGGTTGTCGTTTTCATTAACAAATTTGGAGGTGTTGAAATCGCCATGTAAAATTGCTAATCGCTAGTCAATTCAGTCTTTGCCGTCTAGTTTTTTGTTGCGCCCTGAAGGTGTTAATGCTATAAATATCGTACTTAAAACGCACCAGCAGTTTGATTGTGACTTGCGTCTTGGTTGTCGTTTTCATTAACAAATTTGGAGGTGTTGAAATCGCCATGTAAAATTGCCAATCGCTAGTCAATTCAGTCTTTGCCGTCTAGTTTTTTGTTGCACCCTGAAGGTGTTAATACTGTAAGTATTGTACTTAAAACTCACCAGCAGTTTGATTATAACTTGCATCTTGGTTGTCGTTTTCATTAACAAATTTGGAGGTGTTGAAATCGCCATGTAAAATTGCTAATCGCCAGTCAATTCAGTCTTAGCCGTCTAGTTTTTTGTTGCGCCCTGAAGGTGTTAATACTGTAAGTATTGTACTTAAAACGCACCAGCAGTTTGATTGTAACTTGCGTCTTGGTTGTCGTTTTCATTAACAAATTTGAAGGTGTTGAAATCGCCATGTAAAATTGCTAATCGCTACTCAATTCAGTCTTTGCCGTCTAGTTTTTTGTTGCGCCCTGAAGGTGTTAATACTGTAAGTATTGTACTTAAAACGCACCAGCAGTTTGATTGTAACTTGCATCTTGGTTGTCGTTTTCATTAACAAATTTGGAGGTGTTGAAATCGCCATGTAAAATTGCTAATCGCTACTCAATTCAGTCTTTGCCGTCTAGTTTTTTGTTGCGCCCTGAAGGTGTTAATGCTATAAATATCGTACTTAAAACGCACCAGCAGTTTGATTGTGACTTGCGTCTTGGTTGTCGTTTTCATTAACAAATTTGGAGGTGTTGAAATCGCCATGTAAAATTGCCAATCGCTAGTCAATTCAGTCTTTGCCGTCTAGTTTTTTGTTGCACCCTGAAGGTGTTAATACTGTAAGTATTGTACTTAAAACTCACCAGCAGTTTGATTATAACTTGCATCTTGGTTGTCGTTTTCATTAACAAATTTGGAGGTGTTGAAATCGCCATGTAAAATTGCTAATCGCCAGTCAATTCAGTCTTAGCCGTCTAGTTTTTTGTTGCGCCCTGAAGGTGTTAATACTGTAAGTATTGTACTTAAAACGCACCAGCAGTTTGATTGTAACTTGCGTCTTGGTTGTCGTTTTCATTAACAAATTTGAAGGTGTTGAAATCGCCATGTAAAATTGCTAATCGCTACTCAATTCAGTCTTTGCCGTCTAGTTTTTTGTTGCGCCCTGAAGGTGTTAATACTGTAAGTATTGTACTTAAAACGCACCAGCAGTTTGATTGTAACTTGCATCTTGGTTGTCGTTTTCATTAACAAATTTGGAGGTGTTGAAATCGCCATGTAAAATTGCTAATCGCTACTCAATTCAGTCTTTGCCGTCTAGTTTTTTGTTGCGCCCTGAAGGTGTTAATACTGTAGGTATTGTACTTAAAACGCACCAGCGGTTTGATTGTAACTTGCGTCTTGGTTGTCGTTTTCATTAGCAAATTTGGAGGTGTTGAAATCGCCACATAAAATTGCTAATCGCCAGTTAATTCAGTCTTTGCCGTCTAGTTTTTTGTTGCGCCCTGAAGGTGTTAATACTGTAAGTATTGTACTTAAAACTCACCAGCAGTTTGATTGTAACTTGCGTCTTGGTTGTCGTTTTCATTAGCAAATTTGGAGGTGTTGAAATCGCCATGTAAAATTGCTAATCGCTAGTCAATGCAGTCTTTGCCGTCTAGTTTTTTGTTGCGCCCTGAAGGTGTTAATACTGTAAGTATTGTACTTAAAACGCACCGGCAGTTTGATTGTAACTTGCGTCTTGGTTGTCGTTTTCATTAGCAAATTTGGAGGTGTTGAAATCGCCATGTAAAATTGCTAATTGCTAGTCAATTCAGTCTTTGCCGTCTAGTTTTTTGTTGTGCCCTGAAGGTGTTAATACTGTAAGTATTGTACTTAAAACGCACCAGCAGTTTGATTGTAACTTGCGTCTTGGTTGTCGTTTTCATTAGCAAATTTGGAGGTGTTGAAATCGCCATGTAAAATTGCCAATCACTAGTCAATTCAGTCTTTGCCGTCTAGTTTTTTGTTGCGCCCTGAAGGTGTTAATACTGTAAGTATTGTACTTAAAACGCAGCAGCAGTTTGATTATAACTTGCATCTTGGTTGTCGTTTTCATTAACAAATTTGGAGGTGTTGAAATCGCCATGTAAAATTGCTAATCGCCAGTCAATTCAGTCTTAGCCGTCTAGTTTTTTGTTGCGCTCTGAAGGTGTTAATACTGTAAGTATTGTACTTAAAACGCACCAGCAGTTTGATTGTAACTTGCGTCTTGGTTGTCGTTTTCATTAACAAATTTGAAGGTGTTGAAATCGCCATGTAAAATTGCTAATCGCTACTCAATTCAGTCTTTGCCGTCTAGTTTTTTGTTGCGCCCTATAGGTGTTAATACTGTAGGTATAGTACTTAAAACGCACCAGCGGTTTGATTGTAACTTGCGTCTTGGTTGTCGTTTTCATTAGCAAATTTGGAGGTGTTGAAATCGCCATGTAAAATTGCTAATCGCCAGTCAATTCAGTCTTTGCCGTCTAGTTTTTTGTTGCGTCCTGAAGGTGTTAATACTGTAAGTATTGTACTTAAAACGCACCAGCGGTTGGATTGTAACTTGCGTCTTGGTTGTCGTTTTCATTTGCAAATTTGGAGGTGTTGAAATCGCCATGTAAAATTGCTAATCGCTAGTCAATTCAGTCTTTGCCGTCTAGTTTTTTGTTGCGCCCGGAAGGTGTTAATACTGTAAGTATTGTACTTAAACGTACCAGCAGTTTGATTGTAACTTGCGTCTTGGTTGTCGTTTTCATTAGCAAATTTGGAGGTGTTGAAATCGCCATGTAAAATTGCTAATCGCTAGTCAATTCAGTCTTTGCCGTCTAGTTTTTTGTTGCGCCCTGAAAGTGGTAATACTGTAAGTATTGTACTTAAAACGCACCAGCGGTTTGATTGTAACTTGCATCTTGGTTGTCGTTTTCATTAGCAAATTTGGAGGTGTTGAAATCGCCATTCAAAATCGCTAATGCTAATCAGTAGCATGTCTATAACCATGTGTATTAGCATCAAGTTAGCGCATTTTTGGAAAAGTGGAGCCTTACTTTACTTACATTGGAGTGTTTTTTGAGTAAATTAAATGAAAACTGCAACATTACCTAGAGGTTACGCTCTCGGTGCTGCTGGAGTGAGTGCCGGAGTGCAAATAGGAGGCAACTGGGTGTGACGTTGCGTGCAAACCAGGTACCGTAACATAACACCATTGGATTTTACGGGATTCGGCGCTCGGTAGGACAAAAAAAGTACCGTATTTGGTAGGGCTGCGAAACGATTCGATTCAATATCGATTCTTGGGGTCACGATTCGATTAAAAATCGGGTTTTTTTGTTTGGTTTTTTTCGATTCAACGCGATTCTTGATTCAAAAACGATATTTTCCCGATTCAAAACGATTCTCTATTCATTCAATACATAGGATTTCAGCAGGATCTACCCCAGTCTGATGACATGCAAGCAGAGTAGTAGTTTTTTGTAAAAAGCTTTTATAACTGTAAAGGACAATGTTTTATCAACTGATTGCAATAATGTAAACACACAAATGTAAATCCAAGACAACAATATGTTGTCTGATTTATTCACGCTTGCACAAATTTTAACTAGAACAAAACGTTTTAACATCTGACTGATATACTCTCTATTTTATGCTGCTGCTGTCACATATACTGTATATACTGTAATATTGTACATGGTCATTGGTATATATGTTATAGACATAATATAACATATCTGTATATATATTATTCTGTACACATATTATGTATATATTCGTATATATGTTAGATTTTTTCATCGTTATATAAGTCTATTTATACCTGCATTGTCCTTTCCATCCTTACACTTTCCATCATTGTAACTGAGCTACTGCGTTGAACAATTTCCCTTGTGGATCATTAAAGTTTGTCTAAGTCTAAGTCTAACTTGACACTCAGTTGTGTCTCCTCTCAATTGCTCTGTTTATTGCAGTTCTGAGTGTTGCTGGGTCAGGTTTGGTTTTGGAATTGGATTGCATTGTTATGGTATTGCTGTGTATTGTATTGTTGCATTGATTAATAAAAAAAAAAAAAAAAGTAATTTAAAAAGAAATGCCGTATTTTAGTATAAGTCGCACCGGAGTATAAGTCGCACCTGCCGAAAATGCATAATAAAGAAAGAAAAAACATAAGTTGCACTGGAGTATAAGTCGCATTTTTTGGGGAAATTGATTTGATAAAAGCCAACACCAAGAATAGACATTTGAAAGGCAATTTAAAATATATAAAGAATAGTGAACAACAGGCTGAATAAGTGTACGTTATATGAGGCATAAATAACCAACTGAGAACGTGCCTGGTATGTTAACGTAACATATTATGGTAAGAGTCATTCAAATAACTATAACATATAGAACATGCTATACGTTTACCAAACAATCTGTCACTCTAATCACTAAATCCCATGAAATCTTATACGTCTAGTCTCTTACGTGAATGAGCTAAATAATATTATTTCATATTTTACGGTAATGTGTTAATAATTTCACACATAAGTCGCTCCTGAGTATAAGTCGCACCCAAACTATGAAAAAAACTGCGACTTATAGTCCGAAAAATACGGTAAATGGAAAATAAAAAATAAATAAAATTTAAAAAATCGATTTTTTTAAAAATGAGAATCGTTTCTGAATCGCACAACGTGAGAATCGCGATTCGAATTCGAATCGATTTTTTCCCACACCCCTAGTATTCGATACCCATCCCTCTTTAGGACTGAAGTTTATTGAGAAATTTGATTAAAAACAGTCAAATGTCCTGTTTGGCTTTCTTTTTTTTCAAGTTTATATAAGCTTTAATTGCCAACAGGTTTATGATACAAAGGTGTATTGACGCTGTGATGTGTCTCGGGGCAACATTTAAGCTCTACAGCCATATGGAAACTCCATTTCGAACACGCTGTAGTGGATTCCTAAAAACGGATCTGTTTCTGCCATTGCTTGAGATGGTCCCCATCTTCCACAGTCCATATGGTGGACACAGTGGATATTGAGTACACGCACCGAGTCACTAAGGCTTATAAGCACGGACACGACTAGCTCTTTTTATAACGGCAGCAGAGGTTTGAACTATCACCCAAAATCTGAGACAATGCTCGCGTTTACGGCCGCTTTCGTAAAGATGAACTTCACTGGCAGTGACCTTTGGAAAGTGGAGCCGTAAATTTTATCACTATTAAATGTTTCTAAAGGGAGTTGACGAATAGTTGAATGGAATTGATTTCCACCCTCCTGCACTTGGCGAGGCCGTGTAGAAGGAAAATTCCCTTTCTTTGCTAGAGAAAAAAAAAAAAAAAAAACATGTACTCACATTAGCGCTGCCAATAAATTCATCTCGATGCTGTCGGAGTGTAATTCAAGCCTTTTAAAAAGGACAAAAAATACAATCTGCTTGAGGGCGGTTGCGATTATTTTATGAGGACAATAAAGTTGTCAGTGCATATGGATTAGTTGGATTTTGATCTATGGTTTTGGCGGTGTTTACAGCGCAAGTGACTTTAGAAAAAAACATTAAGTATGCATAAATGTTTACTTGAATATGACTAACATCCCCAAGATTGAAAGCCCCCGCAAATTGGCCTGTCGTGGCTTTTTGGGCCGTAATTAAGGATGTCAAGATGTTGATGACGGAGCTCTGAAGTAGTCTAATACTGTCAAAATAAATCCAAAT
>NC_084573.2:26712500-26785000 GCF_033978685.3 Nerophis lumbriciformis
CAAATCTACCAAGAACCCACCCACAGTTGAGGAACTAAAGGATTTTGAGAACGACATGCTCAAAATGATACAATCAGTCAAATTCAAGCCAATCCGCAACCCACTCCTCACCAAGCTGAAAAAATGACAAGGAGCGCATCAAGAAAGTAAACAACCTCATCATAGCTGCCGATAAAACCACAAACTTCTACAGAATGGACATACCAGAACACCACACCTTACTGGACACAAGCATCACCAAATCATACAAAAAAGCGCAACCCAACACCTTACAGAACATCCACCTGGAAAATAAAAGGATCGCGGCTGAACTGGACATTGAGGACAGGGTGGACGCCACAGCCAACAAGGAAGCCTTCATCACATTGAAGGACCACAAATCCAACTTCGCAAATAACCCAACATGCCGACTAATAAACCCAACTAAATCTGAAATAGGAAAAATCAGCAAAATAATCCTGGACAGAGTCAACACAAAAATCAAGGACAAAACACCACTCAACCAATGGAGAAATACAGCAGCAGTAATCAAATGGTTCAACAACATCCAAGACAAACAACAGCACAACTTTATCTCCTTTGATATCGAAGAATTTTACCCTTCCATCACGCAAGACCTACTGACTCAAGCACTAGACTTCGCCTCAGACTACGACTCAATCACAGGCAACGAAAGAAACATCATCATCCACGCAAAAAACTCCATTCTCATCCACAACAGTACACCATGGCAAAAAAAGAACAATGCAACATTTGACGTCACTATGGGAAGTTTTGACGGAGCAGAAACGTGTGAACTCGTTGGGAGTTTCCTCCTCTCCCAGCTCGCTAGCCTCAATCTGAACCTTGGTATTTACCGTGATGACGGACTGGCAGTGTGTCGCGCCTCGCCAAGGAGCAGCGAGAATACCAAGAAGCGCATATGCCAAATTTTCAAAGAGAACGGCCTACGGATCACGATTGAAGCCAACAAGCAAACCGTCAACTTCCTTGACGTCACTTTCAACCTGAGAAATAACAGCTACCAACCATTCACGAAACCCAACACAACACTCCAATACGTGCACCATGACAGCAACCACCCACCCACCACCACGAAAGGAATACCTGCCGGAATCAATAAAAGGCTATCGATGCTGTCATCTAGCAAAGCTGAATTTGACCAAGCAACCCCCCCGTACCAAAAAGCCCTTGATGAAAGCGGATACAATTTCACCCTCACCTATGAACCCACGCCAGGAAACCAGCCAAAAAAGAACAGAAAACGAAACGACATCATCTGGTACAACCCCCCATACAGCAAAAACGTCTCAACGAACATTGGACACAAATTCCTCAATCTGATTGACAAACACTTTCCCAAAGACAACAACCTAAGAAAAGTATTCAACAAGAACAACATTAAATTGAGCTACAGCTGCATGAACAATATACGACAAATCATCTCAAACCACAACAAAACAATTGCAAATGAGCCGTCGACCCCCAGTCAGAGCGACCCCAAAACCAACAAAGCATGTAACTGTCGAAAGAAACCTGATTGCCCTCTCAACGGGGGGTGCTTACAAACATCAGTTGTCTACCAATCTAAGGTAATACGCAAGGACATTAACACATCCGACACATATGTAGGATTAACCGAGGGTGAATTCAAAACCAGATGGAACAATCACAAGGCTTCTTTCAGGAACAAAAACCTGCGAAATACCACAGAACTCAGCAAACACATTTGGGACCTCAAAGACAATAATGTTGAATATTCAATAACATGGCAAATTCTTGCATCCAGCACACCTTACAATAGTGGTAATAAAAGATGCAACCTATGCTTGAAAGAGAAACTGTTTATCATTTACCGTCCAGACCTGTCATCCCTCAACAAGCGCAGCGAAATTGTAACAACATGCCGCCATAGACGGAAACACCTCCTAGGTACACATGAGCCAATCACCACGCCCCTACACCAGCCTGTACCCACCCACTCTGTGCCCTATATAAACCATGGTATGCGAATGCTCCCATTAAAATCTCCTGATGATTGAGGGTACCCCCCCTCATGAAACAGGCCTGTAGAGATGAAATAGTCTTGTGATTTTTTTTCCCCACACATACATATATATATATATATATATATATATATATATATATGTGTGTGTGTGTGTGTGTGTGTGTGTATATATATATATATATGTGTGTGTATATATATATATATATATATATATATATATATATATATATATATATATATATATATATATATACATTATAAGAATTATTTTTAGGCCATCTCCATGCAAGGAGCATTTTCAACCTGTCAACTGTTTTGAAAAAGTTTCTTTATAATTTTTACTCCAAATAGTATATTGCCACAGTCTGCTTAAATTTTGAATGGAATCGTCACCCCATATTTATAATCAGGTCGAATTGTGAGGTGCCCCAAGATTTACACCCCTCGAAATTATCTTTATTTTTGTTTCTTGTCACAAATAGGCCGCTTTTTCCACAGAAAACACATCTCATATGTCCAATATTTTTCCACTGAGGGCCACTTACTGAAAATCAAAGGATGCGGGGGCCATTTTGGTATTTTACATTTTCAAAAGAAATATGATATATTGAATAGATTTGATTGTATTGAAAAAAACAGCTTTCTGTTATAGCATCGACATTTCAGTTTTTTCTTGTTACATTGCACCTGTTTGCTCTTTTATTCCACTTTTTATAATAGTATTTTTAGAATATGCCATGGGTTATTGAAAACACTTGCGACTTGTCATACGCCCTATGTCGGTAATAATCTATAAATACATGACAGTAAAGCATATGACGGAGAGTATAATAATAATAAAGCACACATGCACAACATAACAACGTTGACGTGAGTGCAAGATGGCGAAGTCCCGTGTGGCTACAGAAGTGCTAAACTTGCAGAGAGATTTGAGTAATGGTACCTTTCACATTTGAATCGATACCGGTACTCAACAGTACCAATATTCGTGTTCATAAATGTTCCTTTTTTTAATAATATTGTGCTTTCTTATTTAACATTTAACAGGAAGCTAATAATTTTAAATGTGTAGGTGTTATATTTTGTTTTCTTGCACGTCTCATTTGCAAGTATTGTATAGTAGGCTTTGCATGCATTTGCAGTACCGAGACATTAGATGGCAGTGCCAGTAAGCAGAATTTAATCTTTTTTTGCACCCTAAAAATTAGGGGTGCTGATAAAAATTATTTACATCCGAATCGTGATTCTCATTTATTTCGATTCTTTACTGTCGTGTTACAGACGCCGTTTAGAAACAATTAAGGTATGTAAATGAACATTTACAAAATATTTCAGTGTAAATATGTCATTTCACAACATATCTGTGGCTTATAGTCCAGTGCGGCTGATAAATGGAAAATATGTTTTCTTGTAAAATTTAGTGGGTGTGGCTTATATACTGGTGCGAAAAATACTGTTAAACTTAAATGTCACAAAATTCCATAAAGCATTAGGTTTTTTTGTATGTTTTTTGTTGTTGTATTTTTTAAGTACCAGTTTAAGCACCGGTAAGCACTAATAGTGTTTCAAATGTAAACAATACCCATCCCTAAACTGCTCACTGCAGGTTCTGCAGGTTGAAAGTTTCCAGTATTTCTTACTGTTTTGAGCCTTCAACCGGAATTATAAGTGCCATTCCGTTTACTAGTCGTCAATAGTGTACGTATGGATTCTTCAATCATCCCTCTAAGCAAGTTTGTAACTTTTACAATTAAACTAAAACAATTCATACTTAGTAAACCGTCTGATAGTAGTGTTTTCATACATATTTGTTTGTGCTATCATAATGTAATCAAGCGAGCGCCAATAGCATTAGGTAATATGCTAACACGAAGTATCTATCAGTATTATTAACTTACAATGGCATTCTCTTTGTATTGTTTCAGTGTCACAAATTCCTCAGTAAATTCACCCAAACGTCACCGCCTGTTTAGCTGATTGGAGCGCTAGCTTCCGCAGGTAGTGTGTCCATGACGATGGCTTCTGTTTTGTTTGATCATTCGTTTTACTGCCGTGTTACAGACATTTACAAAAAATGTCAGTGTAAATATGTCATTTCACAACTTATCTGTGGCTTATACCGTATTTTTCGGACTATAAGTCGCAGTTTTTTTTCATAGTTTGGCCGGGGGTGCGACTTATACTCAGGAGCGACTTATGTGTGAAATTATTAACACATTACCGTAAAATATCAAATATTATTTAGCTCATTCACGTAAGAGACTAGACGTATAAGATTTCATGGGATTTAGCGATTAGGAGTGACAGATTGTTTGGTAAACGTATAGCATGTTCTATATGTTATAGTTATTTGAATGACTCTTATCATAATATGTTACGTTGGCATACCAGGCATGTTCTCAGTTGGTTATTTATGCGTCATATAACCATACTTGCCAACCCTCCCGGATTTTCCGGGAGACTCCCGAAATTCAGCGCCTCTCCCGAAAACCTCCCGGGACAAATGTTCTCCCGAAAATCTCCCAAAATTCAGGCGGACCTGAGTGACGGGTCGACAGCCTGTTTCCACGTCCGCTTTCTCACAATATAAGCAGTGTGCCTCCCCAATCACGTTATAACTATAAAATGATCGAGGGCGAGTTCTTGGTTTCTTATGTGGGTTTATTGTTAGGGAGTTTCATTAATGTCCTCCCAGCGCGGCAACAACACACAACAACAGCGGTCAAGTTTTCGTCTACCGTAAAGTAGTTCATCTGCCGTAAACAGCAATGTTGTGACACTCTTAAACAGGACAATGCTGCCATCTACTGTACATGCATATGTGACAATAACATCTCGGGCTTTTAGAGAGTGCAGTGCACAACTGCGCACACAACAAGGAGACGAAGCAGAATGCATCATCAGAGAGGGTGTTCAGCATGGTTAGAAAAATAGTGACAGAGAATAGAACAAGGATGGACAATTCAACCCTTAACTCAACAATGAGTAGATGAGTGTTATGTGTGCGTATATGTGTAAATAAGTGAACACTGAAATTCAAGTATTTCTCTTATTTATTTATTTATTTATTTATTTATATATATATATATATATATATATAAATATATATATATATATATATATATATATATATATATATATATATATATATATATATATATATATATATATATATATATATATATATATAGCTAGAATTCACTGAAAGTCAAGTATTTCATATATATATGTATATATATATATATATGAAATACTTGACTTGGTGAATTCTAGCTGTAGATATACTCCTCCCCTCTTAACCACGCCCCCAACCACGCCCCCCAAAACGCCCCCCACCTCCCGAAATCGGAGGTCTCAAGGTTGGCAAGTATGCATATAACGTACACTTATTCAGCCTGTTGTTCACTATTCTTTATTTATTTTAAATTGCCTTTCAAATGTCTATTCTTGGTGTTGGGTTTTATCAAATATATTTCCCCCAAAAATGCGACTTATACTCCAGTGCGACTTATATATGTTTTTTTCCTTCTTTACCATGCATTTTCGGCCTGTGCGACTTATACTCCGGAGCGACTTATTCTCCGGAAAATACGGTAGTCCAGTGCGGCTAATATATTGAAACATATTTTCTCTTCTAAAATGTAGTGGGTGTGGCTTATATACTGGTGCAAAAAATAATGTTCAACTTAAATGTCACAAAATTCCATATAGCATTAGAAGGTTTTTTGTGGGTTTTTTGGTTGTTGTTTTTTAAGTACCGATTTGGTACTAATATCGTTTCAAATGTAAACAATACCCATCCCCAAAAATATTAGCGAGTGTGTGAGGTGTGCAGCTGGGTGGTGTAGCGCTGATACACTAACTCATGAAACATTTGTGCTTGTTGTTAAAGGCATGAAAGGTTGTATAAGACGTTCCCATCATTTAATGGGAGCAAAAGAAGAATCTGGGAATAATCTTAATGTCCTCCGTCGGCCGTGTAGTCATCCAACCACAAGATGATTCTGTGGAGTGGGGGAGTTTCCCTAGCTGCCATCCCTACATGGGGTGATTTACTGACATGTTTACAGATGTCTTTCAGATGAACCCTCTCACTGTCTTTCACTATTAGTTCCCAAATGAATTAGCAGTGGACAAGTAGAAGGACGTCTCTCTGGATCTGGGCTATTTTATTGAGGTTGCACATCACTGCAGACCTCTCCTTCGGCTCCCCCAAGCATCCAAGGGATAACAGATGGTCACGGCATGTTTTGGTATCTGCGCGCGAGGAAGTCTTAGTTTTTAACATGATGGTTTTCATGTCATTTATTTGTATTTGCGTAGTTACTGAACGTCGTTCCAGTGAATGATTGGCACGGAGAAAAAAAACGTCTTTCCTGTTGAAACAGTTGACGGTACCACTGCGTTATTACTTTCCACTCTGTTAGCCAGGTGGTAATGTTCTGGCCTGTTTATTTTAAGAACGTTAAAATAAATTAACGGCGCAGATCGGCGCAGACGTTTAAATATAGTAAATTATCTGCACATTTAGACGCCATTATTTCCTTTAACTACAAAATAATGAACTCCACTTGTTTGAGTGATTCAAAGAACTTTGTTGTCTGATCTGTGGGCCTGATCCGCTAAAGCTGGGGTTTACCCAAAGTGTGGCCCTGGGGCCATTTGCGGCACCGCAGCTAATTTTTTTGGACGGACAGCGGCACATTCTAAAATGATTTTTTTTTTTTTAAATAACATAAAAAAGTGGAGTAAAAGAGCAAGCAGGTGTAACGAGTAAAAGTTGCAATGTTGACTAATAACACAAAGCTGCCATGCAGACTGTTTTTGTTTTAACGTACCAGTAGAGTGGAAAAACGAGTTGCTTCTATATTGAAGCAATTATTGTGTATGTGTATTTATTTTTTTTAATTAGGACAGTGCATATTCATCAACATAGAGCAACAATGTAAATATGCCGGAGTAGCACAATAGCTAATTTTTAACCCGTTGTCCTAAGGCAGGTTAATACAGTAAACATTCACAAGAATTCATAAATCACAAGACATTACACATTACAGGCATATCATAAACACAGACCATGGACAAAAAAACAAAACAAACAACAAACAAACAAAAAAAAACATGTGAATAATCTAATTGTGCATGCATGTCTGATTAGTTTTCAACCACTGTTTCAGTGCAGTCTTAAATGTTAAATATGTCTGATTTATCACACCAAAAGATTTACAAAGTTGGCGAATAAATAGATATGACCAAAATAGTAAAAATCTGTCGTAGATTCCCGAGCCATTTTAAGAGTTAATAAGCAAGGAGGAGGAACCATAGATCCCTTCCCCATCAACAACAATGCTAATCAAGCAGACTTTGTGAAAGCCAACAACGATTACTTTGGGGAAAATTATGATCCAGAAATGTATATTTTTGAAACAAAACTTACTTGGCAGAGCATGAATCTATGGCATGAACAGAGCGAATACTGAGTAATGTCGCCAGGACCACTAACTGATAAAAACAGGCTTAAAGCAGGTGCGTGAGTCAAACACATGAGACAGGTGAAACTAATCAGTCGTCATGGAAACTAAAACAAACAAAGGAGCGCAAACGGGAACTACTGTGGAGTCTTAAACCGAAAATACCAAAAAAAACCATGCTCCAGACCACAGATCATGACACATTTGTTGTTTTGGTCACCCTGTACTCTAAACAACTACATTAGGCATGTAAAGATAAACAGTATTAATGAAACATCATGGTAAAACTCCTGACAGTTACAATTAGCATTTTAGATCAAAATTATTGTAAAACGTGGATGATTGCACTTTGATAAACACTCAGACCGACCAGTGCTAGCTCGTTAGCTAGCTTAAATGCTAATATGAATACAAAAGCCATTGACGCAAATGTTTTTGGGGGGTTTTTGGTCACCTTAAACAATTATATTAGGCATGTAACGATAAATAAATCTCCTGACAGTTACAATTACCATTTTGAATCAAAATTATTGTAAAACTTGGATGATTGCACTTTGATAAACACACAAACCGACCAGTGCTAGGTCGCTAGCTAGCTTAAATGCTAATATAAATACAAGAGCCATTAACGCACATGTTTTTTGGGGTTTTTTTTTGGTCACCCTGTACCTGAAACAATTATATTAGGCATGTAACAATAAATAAAACTCCTGACAGTTACAACTATCATTTTAAATAAAACTTATTGTAAAACGTTATTGATGGCACATTGATAAACACACAAACCGACTAGTGCTATCTCGAAAGCTATCTTAAATGCTAAAATGAATACAAGAGCCATTAACGTAAATATTTGTTGGGTTTTTTTGGTCACCCTGTACCTTAAACAACTACATTCGGCATGTAAAGATAAACAGTATTAATGAAACATCACGGTAAACTCCCGACAGTTACAATTAGCATTTTAAATCAAAATTATTGTAAAATGTGATTAATTGCATTTTGATAAACACTCAGACCGACCAGTGCTAGCTCGCTTAAATGCTAATATGAATACAAGAGCCATTAATGCACATGTTTTTGGGTGTTTTTTTGGTCACCCTGTATCATAAACAATTATATTAGGCATGTACCGATAGATGGTATCAATGATACATCACGATAAAACTCCTGACAGTTACAATTACCATTTTAAATCAAAATGATTGTAAAAGGTGATTGATTGCACTTTGATAAACACACAAACCGACTAGTGCTGGCTCGCTAGCTAGCTTGAGTGATTGATTGATTGAAACTTTTATTAGTAGATTGTACAGTACAGTACATATTCCGTACAATTGACCACTAAATGGTAACACCCGAATACGTTTTTAACTTGTTTAAGTCGGGGTCCACCTAAATCAATTCATGGTAGCTTAAATGCTAATATGAATACAAGAGTCTTTAACGTAAATGTTTCTTTTTTTGAGTCACCCTGTACCTTCAAAAATTACATTAGGAATGTAACGATAAATGGTATTAACAATAACAGCGGTCACTATTACCATTGTATATAGAAATGATTGTGAAATTGTGATTAATAACCGTACTTTGATAAACACACAAACCGACTGGCGCCAGCTTGCAAGCTAGCTTAAATGCTAATTTGAATACAAGAGCCTTATAGTACGTGTCTCTTTTTTTGAGTCACCCTGTAACTTCAACAATTCCATTAGGCATGTAACGATAAATGGTATTAACGATAACAACGATTCCAATACCATTTTATATAGAAATGATTGTAAAATCGTGATTACCAACCGCACTTTGATAAACACACAAACTGACTAGCGTGAGCTTGCTCGCTCACTCAAATGCTAACATGGATATAACAGACATTTACGTAAATTGTTTTGGGTTCGGTTTATTTAAGTCTCCCTGTATGACTCCATAAAGCGCTCATGGTGTTTTGGGTAGCATCAACACCCGATGACACGTGCGTTCATCTCGCTGTGACAGGCGCTTTGGAGCACAGCAGATGGTGGACGTGTTATCCCCTTTAACAGACACGCCCTGACAGTGATTACTGAGCTACAACGCCGAAAGCCCTTGAGATCGTTTAAAATCAAAGTCCATCATGTTTTTAAATTGCATGCCTGTCAGGACACAAGCATTAGTTCCACTTTCAATTCATGTTTAATTCCGTGTCTCGCATGCAAGTACTACAAATATGATTGTTTAAGGTCACGACAAAGAGCAAATCACAACACATGAACTGTACCGGTGCGAAGTAACATTTTAATAACATTTAATCCAGTTCATAAACTTAACAGTTATAATGTTAAAAACTATTTTAAAAATCTGGAAACTACACTTTTTAACTCGGAAAAAACCCAACATTTTAACATCCATCCATCCATCCATCCATTTCCTACCGCTTGTCCCTTTTGGGGTCGCGGGGGGTGCTGGAGCCTATCTCAGCTGCATTCGGGCGGAAGGCGGGGTACACCTTGGACAAGTCGCCACCTCATCACAGCCATTTTAACATGTAACAGTTAAAAAAAGTTAAAAACAAACGTTTAGATAAGGAATATTGTTTGAAAAACATTACAATAACATGTACCTCAAACAACTACTATAAAATTAATGTAATAACGTCTCACCAGGTAGCATAGCTAACTTAATCCATCCATTCATTTTCTACCGCTTGTCCCTTTCGGGGTCGCGGGGGGGTCGCTGGAGCCTATCTCATCTGCATTCGGGTGGAAGGTGGGGTACACCCTGGACAAGTCGCCGCCTCATCACAGGGCCAACACAGATAGACAAACAACATTCACGCCCGCATTCACACACTAGGGACCATTTAGTGTCGCCAATCAACCTATCCCCAGGTGCATGTTTTTGGAGGTGGGAGTAAGCCGGAGTACCCGAAGGGAACCCACGCAGTCACGGGGAGAACATGCAAACTCCACACAGAAAGATCCCGGGCGCAGGATCGTACCCAATAACAAGTTCAATGTTTTATTATAATAATCAAATGGCGGCAGTCATTTTCAGGGGATTAGTTTCTAAAATAAGTGATTTGTCCCACTTATAATGAAAATAACAACAACAAAAATCTTGTTTTTCATGAGCTATGTACTTGTATTGTACGTCTTGGTGGGGGTCCTACTTCGTAAACAATTATTACCGTATTTTTCCGAGTATAAGTCGCTCCGGAGTACAAGTCGCACCGGCCGAAAATGTATAATAAAGAAGGAAAAAAACATGTATAAGTCGCACTGGAGTATAAGCCGCATTTTTTGGGGAAATTTATTTGATAAAATCCAACACTAAGAATAGACATTTGAAAGGCAATTTAAAATAAATAAAGAATAGTGAACAACAGGCTGAATAAGTGTACGTTATATGAGGCATGAATAACCAACTGAGAACGTGCCTGGTATGTTAACGTAGCATATTATGGTAAGAGTCATTCAAATAACTATAACATATAGAACATGCTATACGTTTACCAAACAATCTGTCACTCCTAATCGCTAAATCCCATGAAATCTTATACGTCTAGTCTCTTACGTGAATGAGCTGTATAATATTATTTGATATTTTACGGTAATGTGTTAATCATTTCACACATAAGTTGCTCCTGAGTATAAGTCACACCCCCGGCCAAACTATGAAAAAAACTGTGACTTATAGTTCGAAAAATACCGTACCTCTTTCAGAGATCACATTAAGTTGCCCTCAAATCATTCTCATGTTGCACAATGAGATGTAAGCATGAGGTAAAGGGTACATTCCTGTAACTTTCTGTCAACAAAATGTATTTTTATTTGCATTTCTGGAATCTAGTAACAGCATTTCATGATTTTTATTCAAGAGTTAACATTCCTAATTAATGACAGTAAAATAAGCACACATCTGAGTAAGGAGTCATAGTGTAAGGACCTGGCATTCACACTTTGTGTGGTGTTGGAGTTGTAGGACTTTTTGTGTGGCCGTAAGCGCATCAGTGGCTGAGTGCCATGAGTACGTGTGTTGTTGGCAAATAGTTGATTTTGTCCTCGTTTGTACGTTTTTTCGAGATAAAATGTTTTCACTAATGTTTTTAGGGTGGTTACCGCTAAGGCTGGGCCGATAAAAGGATATCAATATATATCGCGATAGACACAATCGAGATCAATATCAAATGTGTTCGATAAAATATTTGATATTTATTTATATGTTTTAGTCGAAAGAAACCAGAAATGTTTCAGCAAGATTCGTTTCATGAAGTCACTCGCGCTCTGGGAAACCAGCAGACAGGAAACAGGAAGTGTCACTCAGCAATGGGAGGGAGAAGCTAACAGCCAATCAGTTAACAGTATTCACTGAGCAATGGGAGGGACACGCTAACAGCCAATCGCGTAACAGTATCGACTACCAATTTTGGTTGCGCCGTCTTTCTGTCTCGCTTTGGATTCTCTGCATGGAGTGAGAAGACGAGCCGTGATATTTTGATACATCAACTCAATAACTTTAGTTTTGTTGGTTTTAATGCAGACGGTGCGGCAACATCCTGACACTTCCAATTTGTCGGTTTAATGAGTAGCTTCCCCAACTACTCGGTATAGTGTTCAATAGCTTATACACTACTGCCATCTGGTGTCTCAAATCTGCAACTACCTTCAAATCTGCTTTAATAATTTTATTACCTTATCCTACCTGACTACCAGACACCTTCTCCACTGATAAAAAGCACCCTTGTTAAGTTGTAAATTGTTTTACTGTATTTATTGGCAGGCTTTAATAAGTCATAAAAGTATCAATAATTATCGATATCGATCAATATAAAAAAAATTATATTGTGATGTAGTTTTTAGCCATATCACCCAGCCCTAGTTACTGTCGAATACAAACAGTTTTGCTCAATAAAGTGATCAATGGAATTCCTGTCCTCTTTAAAGCGTCTCAACAGACGTTAGAATAATTGAACAGTGTTGACGGACATAGTTTAGTTTTTTTAATCTTTTAGGGCAGTTTGTTGTCACCTGTCACTCACAGAGTTGCATTGCAAAATCCTCCAGAAGAAGGAGGAAGGAGTAGAGGAAAAGCTATGCAAGCCGCGGCGCTAAGCTAAAGTGAAGTTGAGCAACAAGAAAAGAATGAATGCTTTGTATTACTCTATATTATTACTTTCTATTCTGTTTTTTTTTTTTACTATTTTTATAATGAATCCAAAACTGAGCCGCACAGTCTTATAAGCCACAGGGTTCAAAGTGTAGGAAAAATGTAGCAGGAATTTACGGTATATTGTTATTTATATCGATCTAGCTTCACGGTGGAAGAGGGGTTAGTGCATCTGCCTCACAATACGAAGGTCCTGAGTAGTCTTGGGTTCAATCCCGGGCTCGGGATCTTTCTGTGTGGAGTTTGCATGTCCTCCCCGTGACTGCGTGGGTTCCCTCCGGGTACTGCGGCTTCCTACCACTTTCAAAGACATGCACCTGGGGATAAGTTGATTGGCAACACTAAATTGGCCCTAGTGTGTGAATGTGAGTGTGAATGTTGTCTGTCTATCTGTGTTGGCCCTGGGATGAGGTGGCGACTTGTCCAGGGTGTACACCGCCTTCCGCCCGATTGTAGCTGAGATAGGCTCCAGCGCCCCCCGCGACCCCAAAGGGAATAAGCGGTAGAAAATGGATGGATGGATATCTAAAATGGACCATAAGGACTCGTCTGACCCTCATTTACTTTCTGACTGTTCTACACTGCGAACGAAAGTCTGACTTTCTTTTTAAATGTTATCGTTATGTTTATTTTTGCTTTGTATTTCATTTCACTTACTTTAGTAACCCGGCAGGCACAAGACATTTTTAAACAACGTTGACAATTTGTTAAATTAAGCTCTGGGACATTGAGCAAATCAAACGTAACGTTGGACCAACATGCTTTTTGACGACGTTTAATCAATGTTGGGTTCTGATGTTCATTGAAATTTGGTCATTTTCCAACCAATATTCTACAACACAAATACAACGTTGAAACAACATACTTTCTGACAATGTTTAATCAATATTGGGTTCTAATGTTGATTTGACCAATGAAATTTGGTCATGTACCAACCAATATTCTACAACACAAATACAACATTGAAACAACATGCTTTCTGACGACGTTAAATCAATATTGGGTTCTGATGTTGATTTGACCATTGAAATTTGGTCATGTCCCAACCAATAACCTACAACACAAATACAACGTTGAAACAACATACTTTCTGACAACGTTTAATCAATATTGGGTTCTGATGTTGATTTGACCATCGAATTTTGGTCATGCCCCAACCAATATTCTGCAACACAAATACAACGTTGACACAACATACTTTCTGACGACGTCAGGTTGTGACGTTGATTTGACCATAGAAAATGTGTTAATTTCCCAACTAACACTGCGGACAACAATGGACATCAACATTGTCTCAATCTACAAATACAACTATTTTGCAACGTTGTTTCGAAATCAGCTTTAAAGTACATGTAGGTATAATCAACATTGTATCAATGTCTTGTGCCTACCGGGAAAATAAATATGACCCTGATATTGTTTGTTTATTTAAATGGTATCAATGTAGAAATATACTTCATCAGCCTGGCTTGTATAAACCACCTAACTCTGAAACCACACAGGTCTACAGGAACCTTTAGTTCCAGGAATTTCCGGTTCCTGAAAGTTTGGTGAAAAAAGGCCTATATAGTATTTAGTCTTCCATATATATAGCTATGCCATGTGCACTACATCCACAACTGGAAATGACACATTACCTCATACATCAGTAGCCTTGCAGACATATTATTCAACTTAATGATAATTAAATGTTTGTTTGTTCTTAAAAAAAGCCATAAAATGCCAAAGAAATCAGGTTTATTCCTTTCGATGCTGCAAATTTGGCCGACATATTTTTCCATTTCATTGTGTGTGGACTGTTTTTACGAGCTTTTGACGGAATTGTGATTCCACAGTACTTGCCTGGAACCTAAATCCTAAAACCATCTGGGCACCCTTCTGAAGCCCTTAACGTTCCCATTGTTTACCTTTGAACTCCCAGCATCCTTCCTCCGAATTGAGACTTACAGGTTCACACATCGGCTGAGTCCATTACACCGGACTAAGTGAAGACTTCCTAATCCACCTACCACCCCTCAACCCTCAGGAGAACCTCTTGGTTTTAAATGTTACACTTGCGCTGTTTAACACGGCAAATTGGCCTGAAAACTAAGACCGAACGATGTTTAATCAGGTGGATCTCGGTTTCCCGAAGTCTTATTTCATCGTTACAGCTTCCTGTCTGGCTAAATTTAAACCCAACGCCTGCGCCTTTGCATTGTGCGGTCGGAAGATTGCCCTCTGGAGACAAAGACCAAGGAACCTGGGCGCACTTATCTTTAAGTTCTTCACCTGTCCTTAGATACTGTTTCCGTTTTAAGTCGAGCAGCAGGGATTTACGGGGCTGCTTCCTTCCGGCACCCGGTGGAATACAACATTTAACTGCAGGGAGGAGAGAAACGCAGGAGTTTGCTTTAGAAAAAAAAAAAAAAAAGAAGTTATGTGAAAACCATTCTTCTCTTCCTGTAGTTTTATCCTCCAAGGGGCTGAGAACATTACAAGACAGTTTATATGAATGGGCACTAACAGACTGTTTCACCATTTTGATAGTTCTACATTCTGCAGGCACATCCTGTGGTCCATCGGGTGCAGCCTTAGTTTCAATTTAGGGCCTCCCGGTGGAACCCCGTCTTCCTTGTTTTCATGCGGAGACGTATCTCTACGCACTGACCGCTTCAAAGCTACCGGGGAAACACGAAGGACGAAGTAGCATTTCTGGATCTTTCCAAAAACATTTATAAATCTAAATGATGCATCAGCATGTAAAACAAGTTAAATATGATTTAAAGTGACTGGCAGAATGGCTTTGAAGGAAAAGTACTTTATTTTCATTAATGCTTTATACTACACGGTAAAGTCAAGGGGACTGTTTGGGAGCAGCAGTGTGCCTCATGTCTCATAAATCTGCCCGGGAATTTTTGTACCTGGAACAATTATTCCAATTACAATTTTTTTTTTTTTTTTTTTTTTTTTACAGAGAATGTCAGCAAATATAATTTATTACAAATATCCCCAGGAGTGTTTTCCACAAACCATAGTGAAACATTCATTTGATCTGACTGATGGATTTTCAAAACATTTTAGGTCCTGGAAATCAAAACGCATGCCTTGTCGTTCAATTAGAGAGGCTCAATTGTCATTATGTTGTAGTGAATTAGTTCATTTATAAAAATAAAAAAATGCTATAACATATAGAATCATGGGCGCCGATCTACATTTCTGCCAGTGGGCGCTCGGTGTGTGTGTATTCGTGTTGTAAAAAAGTATTTTGGTACTTTTCGGTACTTTTCGGTACTGTTCGGTACTGTTCGGTACTTTTCGGTACTTTTCTAAATAACGGGGACCACAAAAAATGTCATTATTTAACAAAAAAACTTAGGGTACATTAAACATATAGTTATTATTGCAATTTAGTCCTGAAATAAAATAGTGAACATACTAGACAACTTGTCTTTTAGTAGTAAGTAAACAAACAAAGGCTCCTAATTAGTCTGCTGAGGTATGCAGTAACATATTGTGTCATTTATCATTATATTATTTTGTCGACATTATGAGGGACAAACTGTAAAAATTTATTATTAATCTACCTGTTCATTTACTATTAATATCTGCTTATTTTCTGTTTCAACATGTTCTATCTACACTTCTGTTAAAATGTGATAATTACTTATTCTTCTGTTATTTGATATTTTACATTAGTTTTGGATGATACCACAAATTTGGGTATCAATCCGATACCAAGTAGTTACAGGATCATACATTGGTCATATTCAAAGTCCTCATGTGTCCAGGGACATATTTCCTGAGTTTATAAACATAATATACATTTTTTTTTTAAAACAATGAAGATTTTGTGATGTTAAAAAATATTGATGTAATCATAGTCGTATCGACTAAATACGCTATTGTACGTGGTATGATTACAGTGGATGTTAGGTGTAGATCCACCAATGGCGTTTGTTTATATTGTAGCGTCACGAAAGAGTTGGTCCTGCAGGGAATTCTGGGAATTTGTTCTGTAGTGTTTATGTTGTGTTGCGGTGTCACCTGAGCTGGCACGATTTTACCGTACAATGTACTTTGTTTTTTTAGTTAGTTTAATTTGGTTGCGCCAACAGAGATTCAAGCGTCTCTATGAACTGAGCTGCCAGTTTTTTTTTTACTGTAAAATGTATGATTATTGATTTTAAATTGTATTACTGTAAATGTAAAAATGCTACCGCTGTTTTTTTACAGTAAAATTCTATCAACTGAGCTGCCAAGTTTTTTTTACCGTAAAATTTACAAATTTTTTTGTACAGTGCAGCTCAGTCGCCAAAATTGTTCTATACATTTTATGTTTATATTACAGTGAATTAATGTAAATTGAAAAAGGGCACTACTGTTATTTTTAAGGAAATCTACAGTAAAAATGCGGCGACTGAGCTGCCAGTATTTTAACTTTAAACTTTGTCTTTTTTTTTACAGTGCATCTTGTCGCAGTAACAGAGATTCAAGAGTATTTATTGTCAATTGATACCGAAACACATAGCACCAAAAGGACCTTTTCCTCTCTCCGCATTGTAATAGTATATAATAGTATAGTATATAATATAACTAAATAAAATAGCTGTAGAAAGTGCTAAAAAACAAACAAAAAATTTACTATAGCAGACATTGTTTTGTAGTATTTAGGCCCCTTCTACACTAAGGTTATCCAGGCTATATCCCACCTAACCTTATCCTTGTCCACACACACACAATGCCACCATTTAAGACCCCCTAACCCCTCCGTCCACCGGCGCAACGCGACCTAGTACGCATGCGCAAAAGAAAATGTGCGCGTCATAGTCACCTCTGACCTGGAAGTGTATTCTTACCCTGTGTTTCTATGTAGACTATTGCCACATTTCTCTTAACAGTAAACCTTGCTTGCCTCACCATCAGCAGCTGTTAGACTGGCCCTGTTGTAGTGAATCACACCTGAGCCATCATACATGAATCATATCTTTAATGGACGTGTGAAAATAAACAATGTGATAAATAACATTTTACAACAATCAATCTAGGGATCTAGATATCTGGTCAGGACACTGTGCTTGTAGGCTGAAATTGGCGGTCGTACTTGACTTCGCAATACTTATGGAGTACAAAACTAGACGTTGAGTAATCTCTCGACATACATCGCGGACAATAACTGATAGTCTGCTTTGCCAGTTCAAATGCATTTGCTGTTTTCCCTTGTCCACGGGAGCCCGCATTCTCGTTGTCTCTCCTTCGACAAATGGACAAAGTTTTTCGCTAAGTAGAATCACAGCTGACCTGGACATTCGAAAGTTCTCTTGCCCGTTCCTCTGGCACAACACACTCGTTGACAAACATATCCCACCAGGCTGCCGTTCTTCCAGGCCTTATCCAAAACCGTCGCTCAACATTGCCATGTTGCCGTCTGAGATGTGTTGTATCCCAAATAGCTGCAATCGTGCGTTTCCTTCTCTTAAGGTATTCATGTGTGATTTCTACAAGCGTCTGACGTCACTTCCTGTGTGGGGCGCGGCCTTTCTTGCGTCACTTCCTCTCCGAACTCAGTTTGTAAACGATCGAGGAGTCCATATAAAACTAAGAGCCGGAGATTCAAGAAATACACGGCGCACTTACCCGTGTAAAAAAAATTATCCATGGACGGGAATAGGGCTGCAACAACTAATCGATTAAAATCGACTATAAAAATAGTTGGCGATTAATTTAGTCATCGATTCGTTGGATCTATGCTATGCGCATGCGCAGAGGCTACTTTTTTCTTTTTTTTCTTTTTTTAACCTTTATTTATAAACTGCAACATTTACAAACAATCAAAATAATAGGGGTGTAACAGTACGTGTGTTTGTATCAAACCGTTTTGGTACGGGGGTTTCGTTTTGGTGCGGAGGTGTACCGAACGAGTTTCCACACGGACATATTAAGTAGCGTACTGCACGTTGTGTAAACAATACTCAAAATGCCGGACATTTGAGACATTTAAGAAACTCCGCTCTGACATGTCCGGTGAAAAGAGGACGTATGGTCAGTCTATCGTAGCCCGTTAGCTGCTAGCATGCTAGCAAAAGAGGACTAGCAGGTTTCAGTCTATCGGTTTCACCGGACGTGAAACCGATAGACTGACCATACGTCCTCTTTTCACCGGACATGTCCTCTTTTGCGGGGCTGTCGGGCGGTGTTTCTTAAATGCCTCAAATGTCCGGCATTTTGAGTTAGGGTTGCGTGTATTTTCAATGTACGTTCAGGGTTAAGAAGGTTAAAAACACAACAAATTGTGCGTGCAGCAGCATTGGTGAGGGAGGGGCAGAGACAGAGAGAGCGAGAGAGTTGTGATAAACGCGCATGCGTCGCCAGGCTCTGCTTTTTATCCATAGATTTATCAGATTTAATTTGTTATTATCTATAGCAGGGGTGTCAAAAGTGTGCATTTTTGTAACATTTTCCTTGTTTTATTTGGCAAGTTGAAAGAACATGGCGCCAGTATGCTGTTTTTTTTTTCAATAAAATACTGGAAAGGATAGAAATAGAGTGTGTCTCTTTTGTCCGATTATTAATCGATTAATCGAAGTAATAATCGACAGATTAATCGATTATCAAATTAATCGTTAATTGCAGCCCTAGACGGGAACCTTAAACGATGGTTTAGTGTGGCCCAAACGGGGCTTAGGCTGAATAATTATTTGCTTAAGGAGTTATCCGGCTTAATGTAGACAGGGCCTTAGCCTAAAGAGGATTGCTCGTTTATATTCAGGGTACTGATATTTACAGCAACAGCTATTAGTGGTGTTATACTGGATGATTTGAATATCTTAGCATTGCACAATGACAAAGTGCGCTTAGGACAGGTTTAATTTAAAACACAATTTTATACAGGCAGGGGGTTCCTGATTCATCTCTGCATCAGTTTGGAAAACGTTGAAAACCTCCGACGTAGAGTATCTACTAGAAGGGCTTGAATAGTCGCTAAATATAACTACAAAGTTGGCCAAACTGATCATTGTAACAAACAGGTCGTCTTCTCTTTTTTTTTATATTGTTCGTGCAATTGCTTTAGCTGCTTCTCATGCCATTTTTGTTTTTTCATCGCTCGGCAAAGTACTTGGCGAAGGCTGCGTCTTGTCCGTGCCCAGTCGTAGTAATCATATCTGCCACAGCTGCCGCTCCATCAGAGATCCCGCGGACGACTGTATTCCTGGAAGTGAACAGGCCCTCTGCGACAGCTTTTGCTGAGTGACGATTCTGTCGCTGGTTGCGTTTTCGGAACCCGCGCAGACACGCGACGATACCGCCGCTTGGTATCGACGACCACGCGGCATTTCAATACGTGCTGGGTTTGCGTTTGCAAGAATTTCTGACGTCTCTCGTTCAAAGTCGGGAAATCTAAGGATCTGGAAGCTACCAGCGACACGCAGATTAGTCCAACAAGCGGGGGAGATGACCTCACATCATCACGCCACATGCCGCCTGTGACATCCATGTCAGATCCCTTTTCAGCAATTAGCCTTGAACTCGGAAAGACGATCCGCTCCGGCTCCCCATTGCTGCTTCCCCTCGTCATGCCGGAGTACCTTGACTCATTCCCCCCGCGTCCTAATTAAGACCTTAATGCGGCATCTCTGGGGGCGTGGATTCCCCCGCTTCAACCCGCCGCATTCCATCTGTGGCGGTCAAAACTGTTATGATAATTGTCAGCTTTGCACAGGTGCAAAGTGTTTACGTTGGCTCTTGGTTTGCTCTCCACAAAGCATAACGAGCATGCAGATATAGACGTTTGCTCACTGGCAGCGTGCTTATCATCGAGGGCCCGACTTGCGGGTGATAGTCCAGGGTGACCCCACACATCTTGAAATAGGTCTGTTAATTGTGTGAATGCCCAAAACACGCACTCTTAAACAAATCTACACCAAAAAAAACAATCTATTTGTTATAATTATTCCGCCCACAGCCCACAGTTTTCATCCAATCGGAACTGTTCCAGTATCAAAGGGTTCGACTTGACTGGGGATTGTGAGCCCACCCAAAAAATAAAACTGAAAATATCCCAGATTACCCAGAATTTCCGGTTTTCCGGGTCATTTTTCAAATTAAAAATTAATGGGCCATTTTTATAACTTGCACAATGCTCACATTTCTCGACCGATTCGAACCCTTCCACCATCCAAACAACCATTTTCCAAGTTAAAAAAGAATCCAGAATTTCCGTTTTTGACTATTCCACCTTCAAAACATTCCTCTTAGTTGAGACTACATCACCATTTTTTTGTACAAATTCTTGGTTTTCCTAAAATTCCAGGAATTTCGAAATACCCATTCTCAATTCAAACCGTTGCCGCGTCAACTTTTTTCAACCGATTCCGAAAAATCCAACACTAACTCGTTCATGTAATCTCGGACAACTGTGCGAGTATCGATATTTTCATAAATTCCCGGTTTTCCCAAAATTCTCGCATTTCCAGGACATTCCCATTAAAATGGGTGGTATAGGTCGGTTGGTAGAGTGGCCGTGCCAGCAACTTGAGGGTTCCAGGTTCGATCCCCGCTTCTACCATCTTAGTCACTGCCGTTGTGTCCTTGGGCAAGACACTTTACCCACCTGCTCCCAGTGCCACCCACACTGGTTTAAATGTAACTTAGATATTGGGTTTTCACTATGTAAAGCGCTTTGAGTCACTAGAGAAAAGCGCTATATAAATATAATTCACTTCACTTCACAAATGAATGGAAGTATTCATAGTTCTACAATGCCCTAAATTAGGGGTCCCCAAACTACGACCCGAATTCCGGCCCGCGGGAAGTCTCAAGTTTAAAAAAAAAATGTTTGTATTTATTAATTTATTCTTTTTTTTTTTATCTGTCCTTTCTAGCCCATCCATCAATCCATTTTCTACCGCTTGTTACTCTCGGGGTTACTCAGCCAAATCATTTTGTGTAAAAATGCATTTTCCCATCGACAACGTGACATCATCGCACTCGCGCCACAGTCTTATTTCACTGTAGCCTTAATAAACATACCTGTTTGTTTGACAAAACACTTGACTGTTGTTAACTCATCTTTGTTAAACATACAATACAAAATCAGCTCAACAACTGCTTCCTACTATTATTCTGTATTATTATTACCTACCAGTAAAGACAAAATACCTACTAATTGTTTACTCACCTGTGTGTCTGTGTGTGTGCATATATATATATATATATATATATATATATATATATATATATATATATATATATATATATATATATATATATATACAGGTAAAAGCCAGTAAATTAGAATATTTTGAAAAACTTGATTTATTTCAGTAATTGCATTCAAAAGGTGTAACTTGTACATTATATTTATTCATTGCACACAGACTGATGCATTCAAATGTTTATTTCATTTAATTTTGATGATTTGAAGTGGCAACAAATGAAAATCCAAAATTCCGTGTGTCACAAAATTAGAATATTACTTAATGCTAATACAAAAAAGGGATTTTTAGAAATGTTGGCCAACTGAAAAGTATGAAAATGAAAAATATGAGCATGTACAATACTCAATACTTGGTTGGAGCTCCTTTTGCCTCAATTACTGCGTTAATGCGGCGTGGCATGGAGTCGATGAGTTTCTGGCACTGCTCAGGTGTTATGAGAGCCCAGGTTGCTCTGATAGTGGCCTTCAACTCTTCTGCGTTTTTGGGTCTGGCATTCTGCATCTTCCTTTTCACAATACCCCACAGATTTTCTATGGGGCTAAGGTCAGGGGAGTTGGCGGGCCAATTTAGAACAGAAATACCATGGTCCGTAAACCAGGCACGGGTAGATTTTGCGCTGTGTGCAGGCGCCAAGTCCTGTTGGAACTTGAAATCTCCATCTCCATAGAGCAGGTCAGCAGCAGGAAGCATGAAGTGCTCTAAAACTTGCTGGTAGACGGCTGCGTTGACCCTGGATCTCAGGAAACAGAGTGGACCAACACCAGCTGGACTGCTGCTGAGTGGTCCAAAGTCATGTTTTCTGACGAAAGCAAATTTTGCATTTCCTTTGGAAATCGAGGTCCCAGAGTCTGGAGGAAGACAGGAGAGGCACAGGATCCACGTTGCCTGAAGTCTAGTGTAAAGTTTCCACCATCAGTGATGGTTTGGGGTGCCATGTCATCTGCTGGTGTCGGTCCACTCTGTTTCCTGAGATCCAGGGTCAACGCTGCCGTCTACCAGCAAGTTTTAGAGCACTTCATGCTTCCTGCTGCTGACCTGCTCTATGGAGATGGAGATTTCAAGTTCCAACAGGACTTGGCGCCTGCACACAGCGCAAAATCTACCCGTGCCTGGTTTACGGACCATGGTATTTCTGTTCTAAATTGGCCCGCCAACTCCCCTGACCTTAGCCCCATAGAAAATCTGTGGGGTATTGTGAAAAGGAAGATGCAGAATGCCAGACCCAAAAACGCAGAAGAGTTGAAGGCCACTATCAGAGCAACCTGGGCTCTCATAACACCTGAGCAGTGCCAGAAACTCATCGACTCCATGCCACGCCGCATTAACGCAGTAATTGAGGCAAAAGGAGCTCCAACCAAGTATTGAGTATTGTACATGCTCATATTTTTCATTTTCATACTTTTCAGTTGGCCAACATCTCTAAAAATCCCTTTTTTGTATTAGCCTTAAGTAATATTCTAATTTTGTGACACACGGAAGTTTGGATTTTCATTTGTTGCCACTTCAAATCATCAAAATTAAATGAAATAAACATTTGAATGCATCAGTCTGTGTGCAATGAATAAATATAATGTACAAGTTACACCTTTTGAATGCAATTACTGAAATAAATCAAGTTTTTCAAAATATTCTAATTTACTGGCTTTTACCTGTGTATATATATATATATATATATATATATATAGCTCGGCCCCCGGCCAAATTTTTTCAACCCAATGCGGCCCCCAGGTCAAAAAGTTTGGGTGTAGAGATAGATCATGTTAACACAGAAAGTAAGCTGTTATTAACAGTAAATTAACAAGTCGATTAATAATCATCATAATGTTGACAAAATAATAGAATGGGAAATGACACAATATTAGGTTGATTGGCAACACTAAATTGGCCCTAGTGTGTGAATGTGAGTGTGAATGTTGTCTGTCTATCTGTGTTGGCCCTGTGATGAGGTGACGACTTGTCCAGGGTGTACCCCGCCTTCCGCCCGAATGCAGCTAAGATAGGCTGCAGCATCCCCCGTGACCCCAAAAAGGGACAAGCGGTAGAAAATGGATGGATGACACAATATGTTACTGCATATGTCAATAAGGAGCCTTTCTTTGCTTACTTACTACTAAAAGACAAATTATCAAGTATGTTTACAATCGTATTTAATGACAACATTCTTCTTTAATTGCAATAAGTATGTTTAATGTATCATAAGATTTTCTGTTCAAATAAAGCCAATAATGACATTTTTTAAATACATTTTGGTACCGGTACCAAAATATTGGTATCGGGACAACCCTAATTGTGGGTATATTAGGGACCGAGTCCCTTTGGGACAGAGGACCCTATTGTATTTCTAGCGTTTTATTATTATACCGCCACCTCTTTGAGCTGTAATTTGACCCCCTTAACATGCTTCAAAACTCACCAAATTTGACACACATCAGGACTGGCAGAAATTGCGATCTAATCAAAAAATCAAACCCCAAAACTCAAAATTGTGCTCTAGCGCCCCCTACGAAGAAAACACAGACAAAACTGCCTGTAACTCCCAGTAGGAATGTCGTAGAGACATGAAACAAAAACCTCTATGTAGGTCTCACTTAGACCTATATTTCATACAGTGACAACCCCCAGCAAAAATCAACAGGAAGTTTGCAATTCCCCCTTCAAAACAAAAGTTGTGTAAAAACAGTCACCTTTTTTCAAACATTATCTCCTCTGAGCACGTTTGTCGTGTCGGCTTCAAATTAGCACAGGGGAGAGATTGAACCCTTCTGATTAAAAGTTGATGAAAGAGTTTTAATTACTGCTCCGGTTTGGATTTTATGAGCCCTCAAAGTCATTCCCGTCCATCGCTGCTTCCAGCTTTAATTTAATTTAATGTTTTAATTACAACTTGGTGAAAAGATTTCGATGCATACTTTTTGAGCCCATTCATTTTGGTGGCAATAACCGTGATGTGAAGGTTCCATACATGCAAAGACGTATTCAATTAGACTTCTTCTTGACCTCCGAGTGAGTTAGACCTGTATCGCGTAGCGTGCATGATCTGCACAAAGCGTTTACGACACCCGGACATTGAAAGAGCGCTGTCATTAGGATGGGCTTTAACATGCCAGCCTGTTGGCCAAAAGCCCGGCCGGCAAATAGCTCATGAGGAGCGTCGGGGGTCCCAGCCAGGAGGGGCCGTGGGGGATAATTAGACAGTTTTATCTCCGCTTGTTGATATGAATGTTAGCCCCCTTGTGCCGTGGTAATGATCATGTCTAACAGGTGGCAGGCAAACAGAAGGGGCCATGAAATGGATATCTTGCTTCCTGACTCTGGCTCCTTTTTTTCTTTTTTTTCTTAGTTTTGTTTGGTTTTTCCGGCCCAATTCCAGTCCACTTCTGGATGGTCGATGCAAGATATTTATGACCAACTCATCACATTCGCTCAACGTCCCCCTGGGGGGCCACTGAGCAGAGGGGAAAGCATTTGCAGGTTTGCAAGAAATGCATCGGGAGAAGTTTGGCACTTTCTTATATTAAGTCATCCCCTACTTTGAGCGTTGGACAGACCTCCTGTGTCCTGGCCAGATGGGGGCATGCTGTTGAGGCACGCACATGACGGGGCTTTGGAGACCACTCAACTCCTGCTTCCAGATGCACTGTCATATAACGGATCATTGAGGGCAGAAAGAACCAGAAACATATGTATTGACATCCACTTCCTTCCCAGAAATGTGTAGAACAGATCTCCGTCTTCATTGCTCGAGTTCCCCCGACAAATGCTCTTTAATTTCGTTGAGGCTGTAAAGAAAGAAATGTGCCATCGTAGCCATTTTAGTCTGGAAGTGGATTTTGTCGGAGGTAAAGTAGTAAATCAGTTAAGGACTTCAGCTTCCTGGCTCAGTTTGTGGTCTATTGTCTGCAGTAACTTGTAAGATCTTGATGGATACAGTTTTGACTTTGGACCTTTTGGAATTCTTGTAGATTTAAAAAAAAATATTTCTGAAAAAAACCCACAAAGTATATATATATATATATGTATATACATATATATATATATATATATATATATACGTATATATATGTATATATATATATATATATATATATATATATATATATATATATATATATATATATATATATACTACCGTTCAAAAGTTTGGGGTCACCCAAACAATTTTGTGTTTTCCATGAAAAGTCACACTTATTCACCACCATACGTTGTGAAATGAATAGAAAATAGAGTCAAGACATTGACAAGGTTAGAAATAATGATTTGTATTTGAAATAAGATTTTTTTTTACATCAAACTTTGCTTTCGTCAAAGAATCCTCCATTTGCAGCAATTACAGCATTGCAGACCTTTGGCATTCTAGCTGTTAATTTGTTGAGGTAATCTGGAGAAATTGCACCCCACATTTCTAGATGCAGCTCCCACAAGTTGGATTGGTTGGATGGGCACTTCTTGCGTACCATACGGTCAAGCTGCTCCCACAACAGCTCAATGGGGTTCAGATCTGGTGACTGCGCTGGCCACTCCATTACCGATAGAATACCAGCTGCCTGCTTCTTCTCTAAATAGTTCTTGCACAATTTGGAGGTGTGTTTGGGGTCATTGTCCTGTTGTAGGATGAAATTGGCTCCAATCAAGCGCTGTCCACTGGGTATGGCATGGCGTTGCAAAATGGAGTGATAGCCTTCCTTATTCAGAATCCCTTTTACCCTGTACAAATCTCCCACCTTACCAGCACCAAAGCAACCCCAGACCATCACATTACCTCCACCATGCTTAACAGATGGCGTCAGGCATTCTTCCAGCATCTTTTCAGTTGTTCTGCGTCTCACAAACGTTCTTCTTTGTGATCCAAACACCTCAAACTCGGATTCATCCGTCCACAACACTTTTTTCCAGTCTTCCTCTGTCCAATGTCGGTGTTCTTTTGCCCATCTTAATCTTTTTCTTTTATTGGCCAGTCTCAGATATGGCTTTTTCTTTGCCACTCTGCCATGAAGCCCAGAATCCCGCAGCCGCCTCTTCACTGTAGATGTTGACACTGGTGTTTTGCGGGTACTATTTAATGAAGATGCCAGTTGGGGACCTGTGAGGCGTCTGTTTCTCAAACTAGAGACTCTAATGTACTTATCTTCTTGCTCAGTTGTGCAACGCGGCCTCCCACTTCTTTTTCTACTCTGGTTAGAGCCTGTTTGTCCTGTCCTCTGAAGGGAGTATTACACACCGTTGTAGGAAATCTTCAATTTCTTAGCAATTTCTCACATGGAATAGCCTTCATTTCTAAGAACAAGAATAGACTGTCGAGTTTCAGATGAAAGTTCTCTTTTTCTGGCAATTTTGAGTGTTTAATTGACCCCACAAATGTGATACTCCAGAAACTCAATCTGCTCAAAGGAAGGTCCGTTTTGTAGCTTCTGTAAAGAGCTAAACTGTTTTCAGATGTGTGAACATGATTGCACAAGGGTTTTCTAATCATCAATTAGCCTTCTGAGCCAATGCGCAAACACATTGTACCATTAGAACACTGGAGTGATAGTTGCTGGAAATGGGCCTCTATACACCTATGTAGATATTGCACCAAAAAACAGACATTTGCAGCTAGAATAGTCATTTACCACATTAGCAATGTATAGAGTGTATTTCTTTAAAGTTAAGACTAGTTTAAAGTTATCTTCATTGAAAAGTACAGTGCTTTTCCTTCAAAAATAAGGACATTTCAATGTGACCCCAAACTTTTGAACGATAGTGTATATATATATATATATATATGTATATGTATGTATGTATGTATGTGTATATATATATATATATATGTGTATAAATGTATGTATGTATAAATGTTTGTATGTATGTATTTATGTATGTATGTATATGTATATATTTATATATACACCATAGTTATAAATGTATATATGTATGCATGTATATGTGTATATTTATAAATACACTATATATATATATATATATATATATATATATATATATATATATATATATATATATACTGTATGTATCCATACATACATACATACATATATATATATATATATATATATATATATATATATATATATATATATATATATACATACAGTACATATATGTATACACATACATATGTATATATATATATGTATGTATATATGGGACGGCGTGGCGCAGTGGGAGAGTGGCCGTGCGCAACCCGAGGGTCCCTGGTTCAATCCCCACCTAGTACCAACCTCGTCATGTCCGTTGTGTCCTGAGCAAGACACTTCACCCTTGCTCCTGATGGGTGCTGGTTAGCGCCTTGCATGGCAGCTCCCTCCATCAGTGTGTGAATGTGTGTGTGAATGGGTAAATGTGGAAGTAGTGTCAAAGCGCTTTGAGTACCTTGAAGGTAGAAAAGCGCTATACAAGTACAACCCATTTATTATTTATATATGGTATATGTGTATATGTGTGTATATATAAATGTGTATATATGTGTGTGTATATATATATATATATATATATGTGTGTGTGTGTGTGTGTGTGTGTGTGTGTGTGTACATATATATATATATATATATATACATACATATAAATGTATATATATACATATATACACTTATATATATATATATATATATATATGTATACATATAGGTACATATATGTGTAAATATATGTATATATATGTGTGTATATATACATATATATACATGTATGTGTATATATGTATATGTATATATATGTATATATATACATGTATATATGTGTGTATATATACATATATATACATGTATGTGTATATATGTATATGTATATATATACATGTATATGTGTGTGTGTATATATATACATGTATATGTATGTATATATATACATGTATATGTGTATATATGTACATGTATATGTATGTATCTATACATGTGTATATATATATATGTATATATATATATGCATATGTGTATTTATATATATGTATGTATGTATATTGTATATGTGTATATGTATGTATATGTATATATATATATATATACATATATATGTATATATATGTGTGTATATATATATATATATGTATATACATATATACATGTCCATCCATCCATCCATTTTCTATACAAACACACATGTATGTATATATATATATACATATATATACATGTATATGTGTATATATGTACATGTATATGTATGTATATATACATGTGTGTGTATATATATATATATATATGTATATATATGTATATTGTATATGTGTATATGTATGTATATGTATATATATACATATATATATATATATATATATATATATATGTGTGTATATATATATATATGTATATACAGAACTTGAATACACCTCACGGTGATGCTTGGACACGTCATCAGTGATAAACCCGGGGTCATAGGGTGTTTCGGGTCTTTAATCATCAGACACCCTCGCCCGGGCGACCCAGCCGGGGGTGATCAGACCCCGGCCTGTGTCCAAGTAGCGCACCACGAATCCCCCCTACGGATCCACAGCCACCGGGAGGCCTTTTCTGCGGCCTCTAGGATGTTCTTGGTGGCTTTTCTCGACTGCAGTCCTCTAATGCCAAGGATTCTGAACACACGCTGTAGTGAGTGACCAGCAAAACCCCTGCACCCAATTTCGACTGGTTCACAGCGGGCTCTCCAGCCGTTACTCCGACACTCTACAGTGAGCTCAGCGTATTTGGCCCTCTTACGCTCATTTGCTTCGTCAATTCGCTCCTCCCAGGGGACAGTCAGCTCCAGTAGCACCACTTGCTTGGTTGACTCCGATGTTAACACCATGTCTGGGCGGAGTGACCTGGTAGCGATATTGGCCGGGAACTTGAGTTGCCTTCCCAGGTCAACATGGAGCTGCCAGTCACGAGCGGTGGCCAGGAGCCCTCCTGAGAAGTTGGGCTGACAGCTTGCCTTCTGTCCTGCTCTGATGAAGGTGATTGACTGCTTCGGGGCGGCCTGGGACTTGCTGTTTTGTATCGCTGCGCAGATAGAATCCGCCAGGGCTTTTAAAACTTGGTCGTGGCGCCAGCGATACCGCCCCTCCCCTAGTGCCTTTGGGCAACAGCTCAGGATGTGCTCCAAGGTGCCCCTCCTCTGGCACAGTTTGCACTCCGGAGTGTCTGCTAGGCCCCAGATGTGCAGGTTGGCGGGGCATGTGAGGACATCGTACACAGACTGTATGAGGAATTTTGTGCGCAGAGGTTCAGCTCTCCAGAGCTCTGCCCAGGTGAGTTTTCGAGGTTCTGCATGCTCCCACCTTGTCCACGCCCCTTGTTTGGACATGCTGACCATCCGGCAGCAACGTTCTTCCTCCACCTCTGCACGGATCTCCTCTTGGACCAGTTGGCGCTTCTCCTTGCCACGGGCCCGGTCCCAACGTGGCTTTGGAAAGCTGCCGAGGCCTGCCCTCCCCCTTGCCACAGTACCCAACAAGGTTTTGTGCCTCAGCCGCGCCTCTGCTCTGCTTACGGCTTCTTGTGCCTGCCACTTCCTCCCGGTCTTAACAACGATTCCTGCCGAGGCTACCTTGACATCTGCGGAGTCCCTGTACATCATTACCTCTCTGGAGCGGGTGACCTTGAATTCCTCCGACAGTCCCCTGAGAGGGAGCTGCAGCTTGGTGGAATGGCCATAAAGAGCAATGCTGCTTAAGGACCGAGGGAGCCCCAGCCATCTCCTTAGGAACTGGCTGATGGTCTTCTCTAGTACCTCAACCGTTGTCATTGGTACCTCGTAGATTAAAAGAGGCCAGAGTATTCTAGGCAAGACTCCGTGTTGGTACATCCAGGCTTTAAACTTTCCTGGGAGACCAGATTTGTCGATGGCTGTAAGCCATGAGGTCAGGTCGCTCTTTGTCTGCTGCAAAGCCACTGCGTCCATCAGGGAGCTATCAAAGATCTTGCCCAGGCTCTTGACAGGTCTTTCGGTCACCGTTGGAATCAAGTAGCCTCCAACAGTAAAGCGGAAATGGTCGGCCACTTTACCTTTCTTTAGGACCAGAGACCTGGACTTTGCTGGCTTGAAGCTCATCTTTGCTCATGTGATGAGCCGTTCAAGCCCCTGGAGGAGCCACCTGCACCCAGGCACAGATGTGGTCATCACTGTCAAGTCATCCATAAAAGCTCTTATGGGGGGCTGCCGGGTCCCAGATCTTGATTTTGGCCCTCTGCATTCAACCTCCGCAGACTTGACAATCATGTTCATTGCCAGGGAGAAGAATGACACTGAGATTGTACAACCAGTGATTATGCCCTTCTCCAGGCGGTGCCAGGCAGATGTTACTTGGCTTGAGGAGACTCTTGCTTCGAAGTTGTTGTAGTAGTCCATGATGAGGTTGCAGATTTTCCCAGGAACATGGTGTCTTGTCAGAGCTATTTCAACAAGTTTGTGCGGGATAGATCCGTAGGCGTTGGTTAAGTCAAGCCAGAGAGTTGCCAAATCTCCTTTGCTCTCCCTTGCCTCCCGGATCAACTGTGTCACCACTCCTGTATGCTCCAGGCACCCAGGCACTCCAGGTACTCCCCCCTTCTGGACAGAGGTGTCTATGTAGGCGTTCTTCAAGAGGAACTCGGTAAGTCGTTGGGACAGGATCTTAAAGAAAATCTTGCTCTCAACGCTGAGCAGCGAGATTATACGAAACTGCTCGATGTTGCTGGAGTTCTCTTCCTTCGGGATCCAGACGCCTTCCGCGTATCTCCACATATATACATGTCCATCCATCCATCCATTTTCTATACAAACACACATGTATATATATATATATATATATATATATATATATATATATATATATATATATATATATATATATATATATATATATATATATATATATATATATATATGTGTGTGTGTGTATATATATGTGTGTGTGTGTATATATATATATATATATGTATATTTGTATATATATATACATGTATATTTATATATATATATACATGTATATTTATATATATATATACATGTATATTTATACATTTATATGTATATATATACATATACATGTATATATACATATACTTGTGTATATATATACATGTATATATACATATACATGTATATATATACATGCATATATATATACATATACATGTGTATATATATACATATTCATGTATATATATATACATGTGTATATATATACATGTATACATATATATACACATATATATATATATATATATATATATATATATATATATATATATATATACATATACGTGTGTGTATATATACATATATGTGTGTGTATGTATGTATGTGTGTGTGTGTGTGTGTGTGTGTGTGTGTGTGTGTGTGTGTGTGTGTGTGTGTGTGTGTGTGTGTGTGTGTGTGTGTGTATATGTATATATGTGTGTGTGTGTGTATATATATGTATGTGTGTGTGTGTGTATATGTATGTATGTATGTATATATATATATATATATATATATATATATATAGTGAGTGTCAAAAACATTTTTATAGACGTCTCAGTTATTTGTCTTTGTTTTTGTTTTTTTGCTATTTGTGGGTGGTCTTGGAATGTAATTGCCTGTGAATAGTGGGCACCCACTAAATATCGCTGACCCAAATAAAATGCATGTGTTTTTTAAATATGATTGTAAGTCAAGGGTGTCCAAACTTTTTTCACGAAGTGCATACCGAAAAGTCAAAGTATGCAGGGGGCCATTTTGATGTTTATTTATTTTGTACATACATGTTTTTCTAAAATCAGATGTCATATACATATTTAAAGACAAAACTTTGTCTCAGTTCTGTGCTGTAGGTGACAACTACAGTATATTATTAATAATTATTAGTTAGAACATTTCAACTTTTTCTTATTGCATTCCAATTTTTTCCTTTTTTTTTGTTATCAATTAATACATTTTTACCTATTGCAATTTCACCTTGTAAGAATAGAATAATAATAATATTATTACTATTAATAATATTACACTTGTGCAACTTCATAGCCTAGTGTGTCAAAACATTCTGCCTCTACAAAAAATAGTAATGTTAAGTTACACATTCAAAAGTGTTTATTACTGTTGTTGTAATTTTTCTAATTAATTAATTCACAAGTCAGTTTATTTTTACTTTGTAATTAACTAACAAATGAACTAAATTGTGTTTATATATTTTTAAAATTTTTATTGAGAGCTTTTGCTATTTTTGGATATTTTTTTCCACCAAGGGCTGCATAGTGAAATATTACAGTTGCAGGGGCCATTTTGATGGGTTTTTTTTTTTTTTTTTTTAAATCCAAACAATTACTAAAAACATATTTTATATATATTTAATGAAAAAACGTTTTTGTCAGCTTTGTGTTATTTTGTAGGGGACTTAATATTTTGGTAATTGTTAGAACATTTCAGCTTTTTCTCATTACTTTCCGATTGTTTGCTCTTATTTTTTTACATTTACTGTTGTTTTAATAATAATAATAATAAATATTATTATTATTATTAACATTATACAACAGTGCAACTGCAAAGCTTAGTGTTACTAAAGCAAATAATATACACATATTTAATGACATATTTTTGTCAGTTTTGTGTTATAGGACTAAGTATATTGGTAATTGTTAGTTTTAAAAAATCAGCTTTTTCTCATACATTCCAATTTTTTGCTCCTTCTTTTTACATTCGTACTGTTGTTTTTTACCCTGTAAGAATATAATAATATTAATAATAATATTACGACTGTGCAACTGCACTGTCAAAAATTCTGCCTCGAAAGAAATATTAATATTCAGTTAGACATTCAACAGTTAATTATTGTTGCCATTTTTTTTATCAATTGTTTTATAAGTTAGTATTATTTTTACTTTTTAATTAACTAACAGACTAAATTTAATTTTTATTTTGACAGCTGTTGCTATTTTAGATCTATTTTTTCCACCAAGGGCCGCATTCTAAAGTGTCACAGTATGCAGAGGCCGAGATGATTTGTGTAAGTGAATTTATTTACCACGGTCAGACCCGGAACCAATTAAAAGCGATAAACAAGGGTTTACTGTAGTGCAGTTCTTCTCAAATAACGGAGCGGGCCCCCCATGGTGCGTGTGACCCCTGGACCATGCTTTATCACAATCGTACAGTCTCATACTTCAGACCTTACTTCAAAAAGCTGTCACTACAAAACATGTTTATTGTAGCCGTTAATCCTGATTTGCTCTTTCTGATTTAAAATAATCCGCACAAATTATTTTAATTGTTTTTTTTTTGTAGGTTAAAGTTTTATTAATTGTGCTTCTGAGTTAGTGTTGCTGGTAAATTCTAATGTATTATTATTTATTGAGTTTATTTAATTGTACTTTTTGGTATCAAGTTGGCCAAAAATGTTTATACTTTAAATAAGATTTTTTTTTTTTTTTTTTACTTTCAGGAAAATTGATGCACTTTAAATATTTTCTGTTACAGACTAAACGACTATTTTAATGAAGTTATTCTTTGTTGTAAGTTTTCCTTTGAGGTTTTTATTTAAAAAAAATTGAATCTTATAATTTATGGAGCTTATTGTGAACAAATTGGGAACAGGAAGAGAACATTCCAATCCAATCCTCTTAGTTTTTATAGCACAATTAACAACAAAACTGTCTCCAGAGTGCTGCTCATAAAAAAGTAAAATAATAATAATAATATGGTAAAATACAACAATAAAATAGAATAAAACAATAAAAAACAATCAATTTAATAAAATAAAACAAAAGTGTTAGCAACTGCTATGAAATGGAAAAGTGGTAGGATTAAATAAAATGGGCTTCTTCCTACTCCTTTTCGAACATGTTGAAAAGAGAAACTGGAAATTGTGATGTATCGTGTTGTAATTGTATGCATGTACGAAATATACTCAACCATAACAAGGATACAAGGTTGTGCAGAGGTGTACGTATGGAAAAATGATACTATTTATAATCGCGGCAGAATTTTGGTGTGAAATGTGTTCTTCTTCTTAGGGGGCGCGTGACAAAAAAATATTTGAGAAGTAGAGATGCCGATAAATGCGTTAAAATGTAATATCGGAAATTATCGGTATCGGGGTTTTTTGGTTTTTTTTTTCATTAAGTCAACATAAAAACACAAGATACACTTACAATTAGTGCACCAACCCAAAAAAACCTTCCTCCCCCATTTACACTCATTCACACTCATTCACACAAAAGGGTTGTTTCTTTCTGTTATTAATATTCTGGTTCCTACATTACATATCAATATATATCAATACAGTCTGCAAGGGATACAGTCCATAAGCACACATGATTGTGTGCGCTGCTGGTCCACTAATAGTACTAACCTTTAACAGTTCATTTTACTCATTTTCATTAATTACTAGTTTCTATGTAACTGTTTTTATATTGTTTTACTTTCTTTTTTATTCAAGAAAACGTTTTTAATTTATTTATCTTATTTTATTTTATTTTATTTTATTTTAAAGTACCTTATCTTCACCATACCTGGTTGTCCAAATTAGGCATAATAATGTGTTAATTCCACGACTGAATATATCGGTTGATATCGGTATCGGTTGATATCGGTATCGGTAATTAAAGAGTTGGACAATATTGGAATATCGGATATCAGCAAAAAGCCATTATCGGACATCCCTATTGAGAAGCACTGCTGTAGTGTGATTGTAACCATAGAACCGCAAACTGAACTGAGTGGTCTGGTTTTCCAGTACAGTTTGAGCTTTACAATCACAAATATCAATTACCGTACTTTTCTGACTATAAGGCGCACTTAAAATCGTTTCATTTTCTCAAACCTCTACAGTGTGCCTTGTAACCCGGTGCGCCTAATGTACGGAATAATTTTGGTTGTGTTTACCGACCTCGAAGCTATTTTATTTGGTACATGGTGTAATGATAAGTATAGCCAGTAGATGGCAGCCACACATAAGAGATACGTGTAGACTGCAATATGACTCAAGTAAACAACACCAAAATTTGATATGTTCCATTGAAAATATAGAACATTACACACGGCGTTTAAAAATCTATCAACATGTTTAAGTACGACTTTGTTAAGCTTCAACATACTAGTATTATTATGGTGTGTTTATAAGGTAAGACGTATTATCTGGCGTTTTTTGTTTCGCAATATTATGCAAAAGAGACTTATCTTACCTTCTGTTACCTGCTGATCTGTATTTGGGATCTGCATAAGTCCTGAAAGTTTCCACGCATCCGCCTCCTTGCATCCGTGCCGACACCGTAGTCGATAAGCTTCTTCTGTTTCTCTATCTTCTTGTTATGGGACATTCATTCTCCACAGTTGCCATTTCTAATATAAAGTAGTGTAAAGTTCTTACTTATATCTGTCAGTAAACTCGCCATGAAAGCGCTAAAACATATCGCTTGAAGATGATCTGTAAAACATGATCGATGCAACATTTTCACCAAAGAACCACCATTACATGTTATGTAGTCCACAAGGAAGTGTTTTCTTTTTTCTTTTTTTTTAAATACAAATATGACCCCTTTAATGCGCCCTATAATCCGGTGCGCCTTTTGTATGAAAATAGACCTGACTAGACCGGCAGTGCGCCTTATAATCCGGTGCTCCCTATGGTCCGGAAAATACGGTACATTTTACCAAACATATATTATTATGAATGTATACAGCAGTAAACATTAACAGCTGTACCTCAAACGGTGAGTATTTGTATTTGACACAGTAGTTAAGTGACTTCAAACAATTGCCTGTCCAGCTCCCAAAGGTTATGTATTTTATGGTGACCATTTTTTATCAATCATTTAAAACTTAATAATATAAGAAAAAATATGTAAATTACATATAAATAATAAATAAATTAAAACATAAAAAAGCAATAATAATAGTAGTAATAACAGCAATAAAAAAAATAAAAATAAAATTAACTCAAAAAGTTTTTGAGCCTGGAATAAATGTATTTCCTTCACATTATTTCCTGTGTTGGAAATTAGAGCAGCCTGGAAGTCAGCCAGAGTTTAACTGCAACAGTTCATTTTTCTTTTCACGCCGTATTCAAACACCATCCACACAACAACAACACATGATTACACCTGCTCATGTAACAGCTGCCTAATGACATGCCACTGTCTGACGTGGTCAAGTTCAGTGGTTTATTAGTTCTCTCAATCATTTCCACGCCAACAGAAAAGTCTCTCTGATCCCAAGACGATCAAGATCCTTTCCACTTAAGGATCTAAAACTGGCTCCTGTCCAAAAGCTCTGACGTCTCTAAAGTCCAAGGAATATTGGTCATTGTCTAAGACCGCTGGTAAGATGTTTATTTTTAGACCGTCTTCTTCCCTCACACACACACACACACACACACACACACACACTCTCACACACACACTCTCACACACACACACACTAATTCTTGTATTTGTTACCTTCTTGAGACCTCCGAAAAATGCCTACCTCTCTAGGACTACTTTTTCTAGATATATAAAGATTTGTATTTACAACATTAATAATATATACATACTATGCAAATATAAAAAAGCTTGTCGTGAAAAATAAGTTGGAATTTCACAAGAAAAAGGTCACAATTTCACAAGAAAAACGTAGAATTTTGGCAGTATTATTTTATTTATTTTTTATTTTTTCCTTAAGAATTACAGTGAATTTTACAGCTAATTACTGTAAATGCAAAAGCGGCACTACCGTTATGTTTACGGTTAATATTCTGGCAACTGAACTTTCTTTTACTATTAAATTTACAGTTGTTGTTTTTTACAGTGTTTTACTGTGAATGGAAAAACGGTAGGCTAACGCTTTTATGTTTGTAGTAAAATTCTGGCAACTGAGACGTAAATTTTATTTGTTAATTTATTTTTATTTTTATTTTCATTTATTAATTTAGTTAATTTGTATTTATTTATTATTTTATTTATTTTCTTATTTTCCTTAAGAATTACGGTGGATTTTACAGCTAATTACTGTATATGCAAAAGCAGCACTACTGTTACTTTTATGGTTAATATTCTGGCAATTGAACTTTCATTTCTTTTACCATTAAATTTACAGTTGTTGTTTTTTACAGTGTATTACTGTAAATGGAAAAAACGGTAAGCTAACACTTTTAAGTTTGTAGTAAAATTCTGGCAACTGAGACGTCAATTTTATTTTATGTGGGCTTTGTACCGAGGATGTCGTTGTGGCTTGTGCAGCCCTTTGAGACACTTGTGATTTAGGGCTATATAAATAAAGATTGATTGATGATTGATTGATTGATTGATTTATTTGTATTTGTATATAAAAAAAATTATTTTTTTTTACAATTGTTTTTATTTTATTTATTTTTTAATTATTTATTTATATTTTTAATTTTAATTGTTTTATTTTTGATTGTATTATTTTTTCCCTTAAGAATTACGGTGGATTTTACAGCTAATAACTGTAAATGCAAAAGCTACTGTTACTTTTTACGGTTAATATTCTGGCACGTGAACTGTAATTTTTTCTACCATTAAATTTACAGTTGTTTTTTACAGTGTATTACTGTAAATGGAAAAACGGTAGGCTAACGCTTTTATGTTTGTAGTAAAATTCTGGCAACTGAGACGTCAATGCTATTTATTTTTATTTTTATTTTTTTTATTTTTTTTTATTTAATTTATTAATTTAGTTAATATTTTTGTTATTTTATTTTATTATTATTTTTTCCCTTAAGAATTACGGTGGATTTTACAGCTGATTAATGTATATGCAAAAGCTGCACTACCGTTATGTTTACGGTTAATATTCTGGCAACTGAACTTTCTTTTACTATTAAATTTACAGTTGTTGTTTTTTACAGTGTTTTACTGTGAATGGAAAAACGGTAGGCTAACGCTTTTATGTTTGTAGTAAAATTCTGGCAACTGAGACGTAAATTTCATTTGTTAATTTATTTTTATTTTTATTTTCATTTATTAATTTAGTTAATTTGTATTTATTTATTATTTTATTTATTTTTTTATTTTCCTTAAGAATTACGGTGGATTTTACAGCTAATTACTGTATATGCAAAAGCAGCACTACTGTTACTTTTATGGTTAATATTCTGGCAATTGAACTTTCATTTCTTTTACCATTACATTTACAGTAGTTGTTTTTTACAGTGTATTACTGTAAATGGAAAAAACGGTAAGCTAACACTTTTAAGTTTGTAGTAAAATTCTGGCAACTGAGACGTCAATTTTTATTTGTATTTGTATAAAAAAAAAATTTTTTTTTTTTTTTTACAATTGTTTTTATTTTATTTATTTTTTAATAATTTTTTTATATTTTTAATTTTAATTGTTTTATTTTTAGTTGTATTATTTTTTCCCTTAAGAATTACGGTGGATTTTACAGCTAATTACTGTAAATGCAAAAGCTACTGTTACTTTTTACGGTTAATATTCTGGCACCTGAACTGTAATTTTTTATACCATTAAATTTACAGTTGTTTTTTACAGTGTATTACTGTAAATGGAAAAACGGTAGGCTAACACTTTTATGTTTGTAGTAAAATTCTGGCAACTGAGACGTCAATTTTATTTATTTTAATTTTAATTTTAATTTTTATTTTTATTTTTATTTTTATTTAATTTATTAATTTAGTTAATATTTTTGTTATTTTATTTTATTTTATTTTTTTCCCTTAAGAATTACGGTGGATTTTACAGCTGATTAATGTATATGCAAAAGCGGCACTACTGTTACTTTTATGGTTAATATTCTGGCAATTGAACTTTCATTTCTTTTACCATTAAATTTACAGTTGTTTTTTTACAGTGTATTACTGTAAATGGAAAAACGGTAGGCTAACACTTTTAAGTTTGTAGTAAAATTCTGGCAACTGAGACGTCAATTTTATTTATTTGTATTTGTATTTATTTATTTATTTATTTATTTTTACAATTGTGTTTATTTTATTTATTTTTTAATTATTTTTTTATATTTATATTTTTAATTTTAATTCTTTTTATTTTTAATTGTATTATTATTTTTTCCCTTAAGAATTACGGTGGTTTTTACAGCTAATTACTGTAAATGCAAAAGCTACTGTTACTTTTTACGGTTAATATTCTGGCACCTGAACTGTAATTTTTTCTACCATTAAATTTACAGTTTATTACAGTGTATTACTGTAAATGGAAAAACTGTAGGCTAACCGTTTTATTTTTGTAGTAAAATTTTGGCAACTGAGACGTACGTTTTTATTTAATTAAAAAAAAAAAATTACACTAAGTACTGTAAATGCAAAAGTGGCACCACTGTTACTTTTATGGTTAAGATTAAAGTGGCACTTTACTTTAGCATTTTTTTGCGGTCTGTTGTCAAGTGCTGTTGGCGTGGCACTGTTGGATTTTACATGAATTGGTGCCCAGTAGAACCGGCGGGATTCGGTACCAAAAAGTACCAGATTCGGTACCCATCCCTAGCGGGGAAGTTTGGGACATCGGACAAAGTGAGTCCAGGTTGGTTTTAGACGGATCCTTCACTTAAAGCAGGAGTGAAGAATGCATGCAGAATCCATCACCGACCTGATAAGACCTGGTAAGTCCGAAAGAGAATGAGATGATACAGTATTATCTGCTCACAGGTGCTCCCTGCACCTAGTCCTGGATACTCCCACTCTTTAATGCTTCAGTCACACGCAGGATTCTTACAGGAATGAGGCAAAAATACAACCTTACCTTCAGTAATTGGAAAGAATTAGAGCAATTGCAACATGGCCGTGTTATCATGGGGCGGCGTGACTCGGTTGGTACAGCGGCCGTGCCAGCAACTTGAGGGTTCCAGGTTCGATCCCCGCTTCTGCCATCCTAGTCCTTGCCGTTGTGTCCTTGGGCAAGACACTTTACCCACCTGCTCCCAGTGCCACCCACACTGGTTTAAAATGTAGCTTGAAGGTATAGATAATGGGTTTCACTATGTAAAGCGCTTTGAGTACCTAGAGAAAAGTGCTATATAAATATGAAATCATAAATCTTTTATTAGTTTGCATAAAACAAAAGTGTGCAGACATCCTCGAATACAGTAGGCCTATATTGTCTGTAAGTCAGGGGTGTCCAAACTACGGCCCTCCGAGACGTCATTAGTTTAAACAGGTATCTTAACCACAGGGAGATCACATTCATTTTATTATCACTTTTATTATGTTTCCCTCTGGTAGACAACATGAGGAATTCTGGTCAAAAATCTTTAATTAGGCTCTGAATGGATGTGTGCGCAGCATTCACTTATATGACCCAACGCAAACAACCTTCCCTAGTCATGGTGCAAAAAAATATATATATATACAGTATATATATATATATATATATATATCTAACCAACACAAAACGTCAACAGACATGGTCGCACATAACACAACCTGCTCACTGAACTTTGTGGACATTATAAAAAAAATCCTAAATTACACCCATTTAAATCCATTACAAAGCATGACGGGAAAGTGTTTGCACCATGTTTGGCGCATTCAAGCAGCTTGATATTTCTGATTGATTACAAATCTTCAAGGAAGGAAATATATATTTGTGTGTGTGTGTGTGTGTGTGTATATATATATATATATATATATATATATATATATATATATATATATATATATATGGACACCCCTGGTCTAAGTGATACAGCACCCTATGTGGTAATTTCAGTCAGTGCTGACCCAGGTGTGCCTGAAATGAAAACAGCATTTAGTGCACAGGTTCTTTTTTATTTACTGGCTATTATTATACTTTGTCAGAAGCCAAAGGTCAAAGTGGAGATGTTGTTTCATCCGCTCGCAAGCAGAGAATCCGTGTGCTCGCCGCCAAAGGGGGGCTAACAAAGACAGGAAGATTAAATAATACATTCATCACATTGTGAGGGGCGGGGGGCCAAGTTCATGTCAAATCCATAACAAGCAAAGTATCCTCGTTTCCCCGCACGCACGTCACACACCGCTGGAAATCTACGGAGAGGATGTATTGATCTTGCTGCCGCTTCCTTTCTCACAAAGGCACAAACAGAGCGGCCGTATCACAAAACAAGACCCCCCCTCCCGCCGCCCAGGCCCATAAAACGAAATAATCAACAGACCGTTTGCCAAAACAAGCCAGCCAACCTTTTGTGTGTGCGAGAGTACATGCTTCTTATGTTGTTTGCTTCCCTTTTATTCACTCCATTAAAATAGCTCCCAGTTGTTTTGGGAAGTTTGCCTCATTTTCTCACGTGGCATTGTAGAGCCACATAAACAATAACACAACACAGGAATACGAATGAAGCTGAGCTGGATTTATGTATTGGACAGTTTTATCTTTTTATTTTTGACTGTGTTTTATTTATATAATGTTTTGTATTTACTGTGATTTTTATTATGTTTAATATGTTTTTATCTTTAATGCTTTAGTTTTTTTTCACAATTTTTATGCATTTTGACTGTGTTTTATTTATATAATATTTTGTATTTACTGTCATTTTTTGTATTTTTAATATTTTTTATCTTTAATAATTGGGTTTTTTCACAATTGTTATACAGTTTTTATTTATTAACAGTGTTTTATTTATATAATGTTTTGTATTTACTGTGATTTTTATTCTTTTTTATCTTTTATGCTTTTGTTTTTTTTCCACTATTTTTATGCATTTTGACTGTTTTATTTTGTAATATTTTGTATTTACTGTGAGTTTTATTTTTTTAAATATTTTTTTATCTTTTATATTTTAGTTGTTTTTTTCAAAATTGTTATGCATTTTGACTGTTTTTTATTTATTAACTGTTGTATTTATATGTTTTGTATTTAATGTAATTTTTTATTTTTTGTAGTATTTTTTAATCTGTTATGCTTTTGTTTTTTATATTATTTTTTTACATTTTGACTGTTTTATTTATATAATATTTTGTATTTACTGTAATTTGTATTATTTTTTTTTATCTTTTATGCCTTTGTTTTTTTTCACTATTTTTATGCGTTTTGACTGTTTTATTTTTATAATATTTTGTATTTACTGTGATTTTTATTTTATTTTTTATCATTTTTGATCTTTTATGCTTTTGTTTTTTTCACTGTTTTTATGCATTTTGACTGTGTTTTATATATAGAATGTTTTGTGCTTATTGTGATTTTGATTATCATTATGATTATTTTTAATAATTACCTTTCTGTTTTAACCTGTACAGCACTTTGGGACACTAGTCTGTTTTGGAAATGTGCTATATGAATAATTCTACCTTGACCTTGACCTTGAATGGGAGGTTTGTGCTCATTAAAAATATGTAGTAGTGATAACCGCTTGTATTTATTATCATTTAATTATCGGTACAACTCTGCAGTCTGTACACATGTGTACTTCTACTAGGTAGAGCAGGGAGCCTGTTCATTAGATTGAGCACTGCTGCCACCTAGCTGCAGACTTGTGTATCATTCTAACATGAATACTAGAGTGTAGACACAAACAGGGCTGGGTGATATGGCTGAAAACTGTATCACCATATGAGTATTTTACATCGGTCGATATTGATAACTATTGATATTTTTATGACCAATCAAAAATAAGGGCCTGGAGAAAATTATTAAATGTAAAGATTTTTATTTAAAATGTAATAGCTGTCTGATTATAATCCCCTCAGAAAGGAAAGGAAATGTCAACAAAAGAATCAAACAATGTAAACAAAATTGTAAAATCACAATTAAAACCTAACAATAAGCTATTAAAATAAAGGTGCAAAAATAAAGAATATGTAAGAAATGCTTGATAAACTGTAACAAAATAGTGCAAACTGTAAACGTAGAAAACCCTGAGGAGAACTATTTTCTGCAGGTTTAGTGCCAGAAAGTTACAGCTGTGCTCTAAAGCAGTGTTTTTCAACCACTGTGCCGCGGCACACTGGTGTGCTGTGAGATACAGTCTGGTGTGACGCGGGAGATTATGTAACTTTACCTAATTGGGTTAAAAATATTTTTTGCAAACCAGTAATTATAATCCGCAAATAATGTGCCATTGTTGAGTGTCTGTCTTACCATGAATTGATTAACGTGAACCCCAACTTAAACAAGTTGAAAAACTTATTCGGGTGTTACCATTTAGTGGTCAATTGTACGGAATATGTACTGTACTGTGCAACCTACTAATACAAGTTTCAATCAATCAATGTACTGTCTAGAGCTCGGCAGAGTAACCATGTAATACTCTTCCATATCAGTAGGTGGCAGCAGGTAGCTAATTGCTTTGTAAAAGTCGGAATGTGTCGGGTGATACGAGGATGGTTTGTTGTAATCCCAATATGCAGACCACAGCGGGAGGCAGCATGCAGGTAAAAAGGTATGTAACGCTTAAACCAAAAATGAACGAAAGGGAAAGGAAAAGTCAATGGCTATGCAAAACGAAAGTAAAACTGAACTGGCTACAAAGTAAACACAAACAGAATGCTGGAAGACAGCAAAAACTTACGGCGTCCACAAAGTACATCCGTACATGACATGACAATCAACAATGTACCCACAAAGAAGGATAGCAACAACGTAAATAGCCTTGCTTGCTAACACAAAGCAGGTGCGCTGAATGGCGCTCAAAGGAAGACATGAAACTGCTACAGGAAAACACCAACAAAACAGGAAGGGCTACCAAAATAACAGCGCAAGACAAGAACTAAAGCACTACACACAGGTAAACACCAACAAACTCAAAATAAGGCACGACGACCTGGTAAAGTTAAATTTTTAAACGTTTTCTGCTGGTGGTGTGCCTCCGGATTTTTTAATGAAAAAAATGTGCCTTGCCTCAAAAAAGGTTGAAAAACACTGCCACTAAGGTGGTGTGGTATTACCAGTCTTGGTGGGGACGAGCGCCTTGCATCATTTACGGGTCCTTTTGGAAAAAAATTAAAAAACAAAACCTGGCATACTATCGAGCTGATTTGTCCTGTTTTATCCACAACTTCTTCTTTTTGACTTTCTCTTCTCATTCCATGCAAAAAAATCAACCACGAGACAACAAGATGGCGCAACCAAAGATTATAGTTTATACTGTTCCCTGATTGGCTGTTAGCGTGTCATTCCCACCGATCAGTGATCACTTCCTGCATTGTTTGGTTATTAGAGCGCGAGAGCCTTTGTTCGTGCAACCAACCTTTCTTCCGACATAAACGGAAAAAAAATGATCAAACCTTTTACCGAATGCATTTTTTCTTGATATCGATGACGTGTTTATGGCGATGTATAATATAATATCCTTTTACCACCCAGCTCGAGAGACAAATAGTGACAATCTCCTCTGAGCCCCTATTTGATAAACACTGACTTACATATACAGTATGGGTCATTAAATCGAATCAGTTGTGTCCCTTTTAGGAAACAAATGTACAATACATGCAAATATTATATTTTGTATTAATCAAAGTAAGCTAATTATATTTATTAAAAACAATTGAAAAGAATAGTCTAATCTGCATTGAACACTAGAAAAATTGCTTCCTGTCCCCGCCTCCTAAAATCAGACTTGATCATGAAATGATCATTTAAATCCTCCAAAAATGTTTTTTTTTTTTTTTTTTTGTGGAAATCAGATTTTTTCGTGTGACCATGCAAATTGTGTATCTCCTTCGATTTATCGTTTTACTGTGTTGAAAAGATTGCTGCCAAGACTTTGGCGCAGTATTGTAAATGCAAAGTTGGACAAAAGGGAGAAAAAAATCTGAAATATGTTAGCCATTGTGGATTTATAGTTACAGTTAGGAATGGGTACCCTTCACATTTGAACCGATACGGTACCCATTTCCGGTTGCTGGGAATTAGTACAGTTTTCGGTACTTTTGTGTGCCTTACTAAATGTTACTCATTTTTGTCACGACGTGGACTTTGGCGGCGCAAATTAATGCGTGGATTGCTTTCCCTGGGTGCAAAACGACTGGACTGGACATGGCGTGAAGGTAAGGACATGATTTATTTTAACACTAACAAAGGAATAAACAAAAGAAGGCGGAGATACAAACTTGACTATGAAACAAAACTAGCACTTGGGCAAAACTATGGACATGAAATGAACAAAAACTTACGTTGAAGCATAATCTATGGCACAGGCATGAGTATCAGAAGTAACATCAGATAGCATGGGTGTCAGAAGTAATGTCGCCAGGCCGACTGCCTGGCAACAGCAAGCTTAAATAATACAGACATGATTAGTGACAGGTGCGTGAGTCCAAATGTGCAACAGGTTAAACTAATGGGTAACCATGGTGACCAAACAAGGGAGCGTAAACATGAACTAAGAGTCTAAACCAGGGGTCGGGAACCTTATTGGCTGAGAGAGCCATGGAAGCCAAATATTTTAAAATGTATTTCCGTGAGAGCCATATAATATTACAACTAAATGCGTGCATTTTTAAGTAAGACCAACATTAGAGTATAACATGTCTGTTATTCTTTTTAATAACATTTTTATTCTGAAACTAACTAATAATGAATAAAATACTTCTTACCATTAATGCGACTTCTTGAACAGGTGCGGCAGAAAACAGATGGATGGATTAAAATGCATTGGAATGTTTTATATTTTGAACGTTATTTTTAACACTGATTACCTGTGGAATTATTCATTACTTGTTGTGTTAATCTGAGAGCCAGATGCAGTCATCAAAAGAGCCACATCTGGCTCTGGATCCATAGGTTCCCTACCCCTGGTCTAAACAACCAGAAAACAACAAAACTTAATCCAAACCACAGAACATGACAATTTTATTTTGTATAAAACATTTAAAAATCAGCTGATTAATTTGCACTTCCAAGAACAGTGATATGTTGTCTAACTAGGAAGTAGCTTTTTTCCACAAAGCTGAATGTGTTATGTTGCGCCCTACAAAGGGTTTAAACTGTAAATATTGTGCTTATGACACACCAGCTGTTTGATCGTAACATTCGTCTTTGTTGTGGGTTTCTTTTCCGAGGTGTTGAAGTCGCCATGTAAAATCGCCAATGCTAATAGTAGCATGTCTATGGAAAATACCAATGTAGGTTAGCATCAAGCTAGCACATTTTGGAAGAGGGGAGCCTTACATAGGGGAATATGGCGTGGGTCGTACCGACGGGTTTGGTCACCCAATCCTAGTTACTTGGGCTATGACTCTTTGGGCTCCAAATGATTCGATTTGATTCTTGGGGTAACAATTTGTTGCAGAATCGAATCTTGATTCAAAACGAGTCTCAAGTCAAAATCATTACCTTTTAATGATATTAGGTGCTAGTTCTATGATTAACTCCATCCATCCATCCATCCATTTTCTACCGCTAGTCCAAATTCCTCCATAATTTAAAGGGGAACATTATCACAATTTCAGAATTGTTAAAACCATTAAAAATCAGTTCCCAGTGGCTTATTATATTTTTCGAAGTTTTTTTCAAAATTTTACCCATCACGCAATATCCCTAAAAAAAGCTTCAAAGTGCCTGATTTTAACCACCCGTCCATTTTCCTGTGACGTCACATAGTGAAGCCAACACAAACAAACATGGCGGAAAGAACAGCAAGCTATAGCGACATTAGCTCGGATTCAGACTCGGATTTCAGCGGCTTAAGCGATTCAACAGATTACGAATGTATTGAAACGGATGGTTGTAGTGTGGAGGCAGGTAGCGAAAACGAAATTGAAGAAGAAACTGAAGCTATTGAGCCATATCGGTTTGAACCGTATGCAAGCGAAACCGACGAAAACGACACGACAGCCAGCGACACGGGAGAAAGCGAGGACGAATTCGGCGATCGCCTTCTAACCAACGATTGGTATGTGTTTGTTTGGCATTAAAGGAAACTAACAACTATGAACTAGGTTTACAGCATATGAAATACATTTGGCAACAACATGCACTTTGAGAGTGCAGACAGCCCAGTTTTCATCAATTAATATATTCTGTAGACATACCCTCATGTCAGCAGGCCAGGGAAGCTAGGGTCGATATTCTTCTCTTGATCATCTTCGGTGGCATAAGGGACGGTGTGAGCCAAGACATCCAGGGGGTTTAGCTCGCTCGTCTGCGGGAACCAACTGCCGCCATTGCTTGCCGTGCTACCGAGGTCCTTTGTCCCTGAATTGCTCACACACTCCGGCAGATTCAATGGGGGTCTGGCGGCAGATTTCTTTGACTTTATCATTGGAAATGCATCTGCTTTGAGTGTCGCAGGATATCCACACATTCTTGCCATCTCTGTCGTAGCATAGCTTTCGTCGGTAAAGTGTGCGGAACAAACGTCCAATTTCTTGCCACTTTCGCATCTTTGGGCCACTGGTGCAACTTGAATACGTCCCTGTTCGTGTTGTTACACCCTCCGAGAACACACCGACGAGGCATGATGTCTCCAAGGTACGGAAAACAGTCGAAAAAACGGAAAATAACAGAGCTGATTTGACTCAGTGTTTGAGAAAATGGCGGATTGCTTCCCGATGCGACGTCACATTGTGACGTCATCGCTCCGAGAGCGAATATTAGAAAGGCGTTTATTTCGCCAAAATTCACCCATTTAGAGTTTGGAAATCGGTTAAAAAAAATATATGGTCTTTTTTCTGCAACATCAAGGTATATATTGACGCTTACATAGGTCTGGTGATAATGTTCCCCTTTAACTGTGACAAAATCGATTTTTTTGTTTTTACACCCTTATTGGTTACCGTAGAAACCTTCATGAAGAGCACGGGTGCACATATGTTCGATACATCAGGACGGAGGTGAAAACCACACAAGAGTCCAAAATGAGTTTGCTTTCCAGTGGTCATCATCACAAGGTTGCTGTGGATGTCAGCCACATGTTGGTCAAGTGCAGACCAGACCTGTCACAGCCCTCTGCCCTCCAGCTGTGAAAATTACCCCTTGGCCGCAAAGCTAAAAAGGCTAAAAGGAATTTGGCAGAAGGCGACCACAAAGAATTGGGCTTCCACCGCCGCGACATGAAACATTTTTTTAAGTGGGCAGAAGGTGGACTCAGCAAATTGCACGGAAATTTTCTGTGGGAGAAATAACTGCAAGTATACATTTGTGGTAAGTGTTCCACGTTACTCACCTACTCATCGTCTCGCTAACGGCCACATGGCGTCTTCCTGGTTGGACCATGTTGACTTACCTGCACGCCAACCACTCCTTTTCTTACCTCCACCAGTTTTATACCCCGTCCAACTATTTATTCTTCCAAACATATCTGCACTTATTAAGTTAAAGTTAAAGTACCAATGATTGTCACCCTTGGGCAGCAGTGAGCAGCAGCGGTGGACGCGCCCGGGAATCATTTTTGGTGATTTAACCCCCAATTTCAACCCTTGATGCTGAGTGCCAAGCAGGGACGTTATGGCTCCCATTTTTACAGTCTTTGGTATGACTCGGCCGGGGTTTTGAACTCACAACCTATCGATCTCCTGGCGGACACTCTAACCCAGTGGTTCTTAACCTTGTTGGAGGTACCGAACCCCACCAGTTACATAAGCGCATTCACCGAACCCTTCTTTAGTGAAAAATATATATATATATTTTTTTTCAAATTCAAAACAAAGTTACATGTTTTTTTTACCGGTGCACAAAATGAACCATGCATGAACATCTCCTTGTTCAAAGAACAAAACCAACACAGTGCATGAACTCACAACAAATTACACACCTGCAAATCAGTGTGACTTATGCTGTTGCCGTATCCGTAATACGCCGATATGGAGAAGTTTTTATTTGCACGATGAGTCGGGTGTGTCTCGACCTCCGCGGCGGAGGGTCCACCGAACCCCTGAGGCCGACTCACCGAATCCCTAGGGTTCGATCGAACCCAGGCTAAGAACCACTGCTCTAACCACTGATCTTACCTACTCTTCCACTATCCTCTATCAATTCCCCTGGGATTTTTAGGCATTTTTTTCAGTTTGAGGCATCTTCCGATAACCTTAGCCTCAAAAAGTGCATTATTTCAACACAAATTGGAAAACAAATAACGTATTGATGTTTAACTCATTTTATACCACACAGATTTTTAAAGTAGACAATATGGGTCTGATCTACTAAGATCCAAAGTGCTAAATAATAGTGTGTGCAAACTAGAGTGCACATGTTACGGGTACAAAAGTGGTGCAGATCGCCCTATTTAAACGACGTTTACTATTCTTCTGTCACACATTTCCCACCACATTTATGGCATCACGTGGTCCCACCTGTGGTGTTTTTGTCACGTTGAGGACATGCAGCACACAAAAGTACAAACCCCAAAACCAGTGAAGTTGGCACGTCGTGTAAATCGTAAATAAAAACAGAATACAATGAATTGCAAATCCATTTCAACCTATATTCAATTGAATAAACTGCAAAGACAAGATACTTAACGTTCGAAATGGAAAACGTTGTTATTTTTTGCAAATATTAGCTCATTTGGAATTTGATGCCTGCAACATGTTTTTAAAAAAAGCTGGCACAAGTGGCAAAAAAGACTGAGAAAGTTGAGGAATGCTCATCAAACACTTATTTGGAACATCCCACAGATGAGCAGGCTAATTGGGAACAGGTGGGTGCCATGATTGGGTATAAAATCAGCTTCCATGAAATGCTCAGTCATTCACAAACATTGGTGGGGCGAGGGTCACCACTTTGTGAACAGTTTAAGAACAACATTTCTCAGCGAGCTATTGCAAGGAATTCAGGGATTTTACCGTCCGTAATATCATCAAAAGGTTCAGAAAATCTGGAGAAATCACTGCACATACGCAATGATATTATGGACCTTCGATCCCTCAAAAAGCGACACTAGTGTGTAAAGGATATCACCACATGGGCTGAGGAACACTTCAGAAAACCCCTGTCAGTAACTACAGTTTGTTGCTACATCTGTAAGTGCAAGTTAAAACTCTACTATGCAAAGCCAAAGCCATTTATCAACAACACAGGTTTTGGAGCAACATATGTTGCCATCCAAGCAATGTTATCATGGACGCCCCTGCTTATTTCAGCAAGACAATGCCAAGCCATGTGTTACAACAGCGTGGCTTCATAGTAAAAGAGTGCGAGTACTAGACTGGCCTGCCCGTAGTCCAGACCTGTCTCCCATTGAAAATGTTTGGCGCATTTTGAAGCCTAAAATACGACAACGGAGAATTGTTGAACAACTTAAGCTGTACATCAAGTAAGAATGGGAAACAATTCCACCTGAAAAGCTTCAAAAATTGGTCTCCTCAGTTCCCAAACGTTTTGTTAAAAGGAAAGGCCATGTAACACAGTGGTAAAAATGCCCCTGTGCCAACGTTTTTGCAATGTGTTGCTGTCATTAAATTCTAAGTTAATGATTATTTGCAAAAAAAAATGTTGTTTCTCAGTTCGAACATTGAAATATCTTGTCTTTGCAGTCTATTCAATTGAATATAAGTTGAAAAGGATTTGCAAATCATTGTATTCTGTTTTTATTTACGATTTACACAACGTGCCAACGTCACTGGTTTGGGGTTTTGTAATATGCGTCACCTGGAATGTTGCACATTGCCCCTCGGTGGTTGGTTTAACGACCTGTCGGCTGTCAATGTCAACTGATGACGGTCAGAGCAGCCATCTTGTTTGAGGAAGATCGACGGAAATTAAAGGAAAAGATGAGAAAGGGAGGAAAGTATTGGAAAACAGAGGATGTAGTAGGAACGAGGCGAGAAGGAGTTGGCAGTAAATACTGACGAGTTGTCAAATACCTCAAGGATACAGGATTATATAATATATAAAGAATATGACCGGTGTGCATATAAATTAATGTAGGCAGATTTTTTTATTTTTTTATTAAAAAATGTTCATGTATTTATTATTATTTTATTTATTTATTTATTTTAACTTTAATCCATTTTCGACCGCTTGTTTTTTTATTTTTGTTTATTATTATCATTGTTATTTATCCATCCATCCATCCATCTTCTTCCGCTTATCCGAGGTCGGGTCGCGGGGGCAGCAGCCTAAGCAGGGAAGCCCAGACTTCCCTCTCCCCAGCCACTTCGTCCAGCTCCTCCCGGGGGATCCCGAGGCGTTCCCAGGCCAGCCGGGAGACATAGTCTTCCCAACGTGTCCTGGGTCTTCCCCGTGGCCTCCTACCGGTCGGACATGCCCTAAACACCTCCTTAGGGAGGCGCTCGGGTGGCACTATGACCAGATGCCCGAACCACCTCATCTGGCTCCTCTCGATGTGGAGAAGCAGCGGCTTTACTTTAAGCTCCCCCCGGATGACAGAGCTTCTCACCCTATCTCTAAGGGAGAGCCCCGCCACCCGGCGGAGGAAACTCATTTCGGCCGCTTGTACCCGTGATCTTGTCCTTTCGGTCATAACCCAAAGCTCATGACCATAGGTGAGGATGGGAACGTAGATCGACCGGTAAATTGAGAGCTTTGCCTTCCGGCTCAGCTCCTTCTTCACCACAACGGATCGATACAGCGTCCGCATTACTGAAGACGCCGCACCGATCCGCCTGTCGATCTCACGATCCACTCTTCCCTCACTCGTGAACAAGACTCCGAGGTACTTGAACTCCTCCACTTGGGGCAAGATCTCCTCCCCAACCCGGAGATGGCACTCCACCCTTTTCCGGGCGAGAACCATGGACTCGGACTTGGAGGTGCTGATTCTCATCCCAGTCGCTTCACACTCAGCTGCGAACCGATCCAGTGAGAGCTGAAGATCCTGGCCAGATGAAGTCATCAGGACCAAATCATCTGCAAAAAGCAGAGACCTAATCCTGCAGCCACCAAACCGGATCCCCTCAACGCCTTGACTGCGCCTAGAAATTCTGTCCATAAAAGTTATGAACAGAATCGGTGACAAAGGGCAGCCTTGGCGGAGTCCAACCCTCACTGAAAACGTGTCCGACTTACTGCCGGCAATGCGAACCAAGCTCTGACACTGATCATACAGGGAGCGGACCGCCACAATCAGACAGTTATTTACTGCGTTAATGCGGCGTGGCATGGAGTCGATGAGTTTCTGGCACTGCTCAGGTGTTATGAGAGCCCAGGTTGCTCTGATAGTGGCCTTCAACTCTTCTGCGTTTTTGGGTCTGGCATTCTGCATCTTCCTTTTCACAATACCCCACAGATTTTCTATGGGGCTAAGGTCAGGGGAGTTGGCGGGCCAATTTAGAACAGAAATACCATGGTCCGTAAACCAGGCACGGGTAGATTTTGCGCTGTGTGCAGGCGCCAAGTCCTGTTGGAACTTGAAATCTCCATCTCCATAGAGCAGGTCAGCAGCAGGAAGCATGAAGTGCTCTAAAACTTGCTGGTAGACGGCTGCGTTGACCCTGGATCTCAGGAAACAGAGTGGACCGACACCAGCAGATGACATGGCACCCCAAACCATCACCCAACCATGCAAATTTTGCATTTCCTTTGGAAATCGAGGTCCCAGAGTCTGGAGGAAGACAGGAGAGGCACAGGATCCACGTTGCCTGAAGTCTAGTGTAAAGTTTCCACCATCAGTGATGGTTTGGGGTGCCATGTCATCTGCTGGTGTCGGTCCACTCTGTTTCCTGAGATCCAGGGTCAACGCAGCCATCTACCAACAAGTTTTAGAGCACTTCATGCTTCCTGCTGCTGACCTGCTCTATGGAGATGGAGATTTCAAATCCAACAGGACTTGGCGCCTGCACACAGCGCAAAATCTAACCGTGCCTGGTTTACGGACCGTGGTATTTCTGTTCTAAATTGGCCCGCCAACTCCCCTGACCTTAGCCCCATAGAAAATCTGTGGCGTATTGTGAAAAGGAAGATGCAGAATGCCAGACCCAAAAACGCAGAAGAGTTGAAGGCCACTATCAGAGCAACCTGGGCTCTCATAACACCTGAGCAGTGCCAGAAACTCATCGACTCCATGCCACGCCGCATTAACGCAGTAATTGAGGCAAAAGGAGCTCCAACCAAGTATTGAGTATTGTACATGCTCATATTTTTCATTTTCATACTTTCAGTTGGCCAACATTTCTAAAAATCCCTTTTTTGTATTAGCCTTAAGTAATATTCTAATTTTGTGACACACGGAATTTTGGATTTTCATTTGTTGCCACTTCAAATCATCAAAATTAAATGAAATAAACATTTGAATGCATCAGTCTGTGTGCAATGAATAAATATAATGTACAAGTTACACCTTTTGAATGCAATTACTGAAATAAATCAAGTTTTTCAAAATATTCTAATTTACTGGCTTTTACCTGTATATGGATATTTTGATAGATTTTTTATGGGGTGGGTGCATATATTTCTATATTTATGTACTCAATAGATAGATGGATAGATATACATATTTACATATACATATATTTATTGTTATTAGTAATAGTAAGGTAAAGAAAATATAGATGATAAGCCCGTGTTACATACTCCATTACAGTAGGTGACAGTATTCACCTTTTAAGCCATGGCTGCAGCCCGCCAGAAAACAAGAAGAAGGAGAAGAAGAAGAAGAAGAAGCCATCTTGTTTTGCAATGTGTACCAGATGTGACAATGTGGTCTACAAACATTTCTCTCCATCGCTGTTGGGCCTTCAAGAAGCTGCGTTGGTAAGTTTAATTAATATATTCTATTCATGAACTTCATTGATTATGAGTAGTTCTTAAAATATTTAAGCTATTGCAAAAAGTTTATACTGTGGTCTTTATGTAACTGCGTTGTCCTCTGAGATGAACATTTATCACACATTTATCCGTAGAAGAACACGTTTATTGTTTGGCTTTCAGTTCCACATCAGTTAGGAGTCTTCTGGCTCATAAACTTTGTGACAAAAAGACAAACAGTAAACAGCTTTCTCATATACTTCAATATCTGAGTCATCATTCGAGGTAATACCGCCAGTAAGGTTTGTTGCGCACCACCAAAAAAAGAAAAACAGACACCAAAACGCATATATTGAATTTTTTTTACCTATAAAATGACAAAATAGCCTTGCTGAATAGACGCTATGTCTAATATTTTTATTTCTGACAATCCAAACATGTTGACAAGGAATATTCTCTCGCCTAGTTGTATGTCTTTGCAGCGCAATCGTCCCCCAGCTGTTTGTGCGTAACTGTGCCAGTTTTCCCTGAGATTCCAAACGTGCTAAACATGGCGGCCGCAGAACAGTTTCAGTCTTGGTAAATCACACTGCGAGCTCGAAATGGTCTCATTTGCATCAGTATTGTGGGGTACAATATCAGTGTCACATGTTGTAATGTATGGAAATTATTCTGTGACACACTTTTTTTTCATTTAGTAGATGCTAAGTTCAAACTGCTCCACACTGCTATTTTGTGCTAAATACGTCTATTAACACCGGTCCTACCATCTGGTGTGGTAATGCGGGTGGGTTGATGATTCCTCTACATTTGACAGCTGCTTGAAAAGTGAAACATTAGCTGGCTACTTTGAGCATCACTGCATCACACTTTACTTTTGTTCCTCAAAACATGAAAAAATTTATTTATTTTTATTTATCAAAAATCGATTAATTTTTTAAATTTTTTATTTATTAGTTTTTTGCCTAAAACAATCTTTTTTTTAATGAATAAAAAGAAAACATTTTCTTTTAAATAGTACGTAAATTTATTACAGCTGTTTATCTTTTTAATGGCGGAATGTAGTTAATCATAGAACTGGTACTAAATGTTTAAAAAAAAAAAAATGTAATCACGATTTGCATTGGTAACAATTCTTACTCGATTCAAAGAAATCAAAAAAAATAATTTATTTGTTATTTTTATTTTTTTGTCGAAAAAAAATCTGTCCTGCCCAGCCACTTTCTTAAATACTTGGGTAGAATTTTATCAAAAAAACCGTTTTTTTTGTTGTTTTTTTAATAGTATAGAAATTTATTACAGCTGTTTATCTTTTTAATGGTGTAGTGTATTATAGAACTGTTACTCAGTGTTATAAAAAAAAAAAAAATTGCTTTTGAATCGAGAATTGTTTTAAATCAAGAATCGATTCTGAATCAAATCGTTACTCTCAAGAATCTGGTTGCACTTGGCGATCACTCCAGCAGCACTGAGAGCGGACTCAGCCAAACTACCTCTCAGTAATGTTGCGGTTTTCAATGCTAACAAAGAAACTGACTCAAAAAAATGCTAAACTTTCCACAAAATGCTCTCGCTTGATGCGAATATGCCACTGATGAGCATTAACGATTTCACATGGTCATTTTAACACCTCCAAATTTGTTATTGAAAAATACAACTAAGTTACCATCAAACAGCTGATGCATAGTTAGTACAATAATTACTAAGGGTGTCAAAAAAAATAGTAATTTAAATTGTAATTCTTATTTGTAGCAAATCTTATTTGATTCAAAAAAGAAAAATATAGATTTAAAAAAAATGTATATATGATATACATATAATAATAAATTCTTATATATATATTATTTTATTTATTTTTTATATATATTTTTTGTTTATAAAATCTGTCCTGTCCAGCTACTTTAGTAAATGTTTAGGTTGTGGAAGTCTCTGTGTGGGTGGGTTCTCCGTGGACCGACAGAATCTGGGGGATCCAGGGTTAACAAGTCTTTTTATTTGTCTATATTTGTTGTGGGAAATGTCGCCAGCCGCCTCCTTCTCGCTCGTGTGTGTCTTTTTCTCCCCTCTCATGGCCTCGGCCCCTGCTGATAAAGGAGACAGGTGATTAGATAACCCGCCTCAGCTGGGCAATCCACTCACCTGTCAGCTGCTTCGAAGCCGGTCCATACACACGCCCTTCCCGCAGGAGGCGCGCCGCCCACGCCCCCCTCCACAGGGCAAAATTTTATCAAAGACCAGTTTTATTTGAGGTAATATAGAAATGTATCAAAGCTGTTTATCTTACTGTATTTTATGGAGGAATATAGTTAATCATAGAAGTGGCACCCAATGTTATAAAAAAAAATTAAAAAGTATAGATTTTGAATCGAGAATCGTTTTGAATCGAATCGTTACCCCCACGAATCGAATCGAATTGTGTGGTGCCCAAAGATTAACAGCCCAGTATTAACACTTCTTAGGGCGCAACAAAAACCCAAGGAAAAACGCACCATAAACTAGACACTACTGCCATTTAAATTTTCCTGAGGGAACTCTCCTGAAGGAATCAATAAAGTACTATCTATCTATCTATCTTGCAACTGTAATTGCAACTTTGTGTCATACTTGCAAATGAGACCCAGAAATGTGATAACAAAACAAGATATAACAATTGTCGTAATCAGCTCAATTTTAAATGTTGCAATAAAAAATGAGATTTAATTATCAAAAACACACAATAGTACCAATCATAGGTACTGTTGAGTATTGGAATTAATTCCCAAGTACCGGGAATCAGTTCAAATGTGAACGGTACCTATCCCTACTTGGTATCGTTACTGTCGATATTCGTTTCGATCCGCCCGCCGTTGTTTACATTCAAGAGCTTTAGTTAGTGGTTAGCATGTCCTCCTGCGGCATAGCATGTTTAGCTATTCCTCGTCTTCCTGGGATGATGATATTTGGAAGAAACCTTTGGCGTCAGGATTACAGACTTAGAGGTGCACTTTGCACTGTGGAGGGACGTTAGCCGCGTTGAGGAGGCATGGCCATAGAATAAATCAATAAGTTGTTCTCCGATGCGATGATGTCATCGCCCCTTGCACACATAAAACATAATTTAATCAGCTGTCCCAGAAGTCGTCCCTGTCTTTGCCTCCATTAAACTAGGACCCGATGTCAGCTGAGGAGTGGAACGAGGAGCGTCCAGAATCCAAGCGCCACGGAAAAAAGTTTTTCGGTCGCAAAGCAGTGAAAACCATATGACAGGTTTTGATGCGCCCTGCAATGTGGAACAGAGTTGTACAATTTGGCAAGCGGGTGGCTCCGATCCATCATTGTGTCCTCTGAACAGCGGGACGGAGAACGTTTGCAGCCTTCACTTGTGCAGCCAGTCACGCTGAAATGTTGTTTTAACACGTAAATTTCTCTTCTCGCCCATTTGGGGGGGAAAAAAAAAACAAGTTTGTTGGAAACTTTGCAGCGCCACCACATGGACAGTCACGGTGCTGACTGGCGGTGATGCATTATGATTGCCACAAATCAGGAGTGACACCGGATTTAAACACACAGGTCTTATGAAAAGATTGCATGTGGAGCTTTTCTACCGCTCGCTGTTGCGCAACACCGCCTGGACCAAAACGTCTTCCTCATTTTTATGATAATTTAGGGAGAATTTGAGCACCGTCACTTTTTTTTTTTTTTTAAACAGACCCAGAATGATTTTTAAACACTGTAAGGCCCCACAAACCACCTACAAGTCCTTTATTCTAGTTTTTACTTTATATAGTTTTTTGGGGTTTTTTTATGTTCACGTGTTGTTAGCATTATACCCCGCTCTCTTCGACAATTGCGGTCTTTATTATTACTTATCATTATTATTTTTATTATTATTGTTATTATTTTCGTCATTATTATTATCATTATTATTGTTATTATCATCATTGGTATTATTATTATATTATTATTACACACACACACACACACTCCGCCACGACTATAAATAGTATCAATTGTTTATAACATTTTTATAAGTACACCTACGCATAACAATGTGTTTGTATTAATGCACTTTTTTTTTTTTTTAAGAAATGTAGGTCAACTTACAACAAAGACTAACTTTATTAACATTTTTAGCTTGTAATAGAAAATATTTAAAGTGCATCAATTTGGCTGAAATTAATAATAATTGAAATCTTTATTTAAAATATTTAAAAAATGTATACTGAAAAATTAAATTTAATACATTTAATAAATAATAAATTATAATTAATCAGCAACATTTACTCAGCTGCACAATGTATAAAGCACTTTAGCCTACAAAACAAAAAGCTATAAAACAATTTGTGCTGATTTTTATTTTATTTTATTTTTTTAATGACTCCAATGAATGTTTTGTAATGCCCGCCCCACTACTTGGAAACAACTGCATTGACCTAACGTCACCGGCCCACTCACACACTCAGCATGTCTACATGCACCAAAAAAGGTAGTATTGTCTTAATTTGGCTGTACATAGTTAACTAAAGTTCCTGCAACTGATTTTTTTGTGGATTTTTATTTTAAAAAGTGCTGACAAATTTCATATAAAGTAGCCAGAATGTGAGTTTTAATAATTGTGCAACCTGTCATTATTCACCTTTATATGACTGTATATGTTTCAAGTTTCCCTTTACTTTATAGGATAAGGTACGTTTGTGTGTGTGTGCATATATATATATATATATATATATATATATATATATATATATATATATATATATATATATATATATATATATATATATATATATAATTTATTTTTTATTTTTTTTGAGTCAATAAATTTGTAAAATCACCAAATAATGAAATCAATTAAATTGAAATATTTAAGTCAATGATTGAATAATCAAAAACATGTTTACATTAAATAAATGAATGACACATTTTATAACACATGTATTTTATTAAAAATAATTATTGACAAGTAATTATTTAAAGGTGTATTCATTTAATTTTTAATGTACATGTTCATTAAAATTAAATGTCATTAAATCATTTAAAAAATCTTACATTGTAAAACTATTTATATAACTAGTTAAAACATCAAATAATGAAATCAATAATTAAATTATTGATTAATCAATTATTTAAATATTTAATTCCAATTAATTATGACACATAAGTAATTAGTTAAAGACATTATGTATTTAGTTTTTCCCCCTTTGACTCTCAATAAGACACACTTTAATGAAATAATTAAATATAGGGTTTTATTTATTTATATATATATGTGTGTGTATATATATATATATATATATATATATATATATATATATATATATATATATATATAAAATCTCATTTTGAAAAATCATTTTAAAAAAGCATTAAATTGTGACATAACTTAAATTATTAAATAAGTCATCAACTAAAAAATCAAGAATTTGTTAAATATTGAAATAATAAATAAGATCATTTAATAATTAAATGTACTTTTTATATGATATACATTATAATTGACACTTTTAAGTACATTTTAGAATTGTTATTTATGATATAGTCCAAATTGATCCCCCGTAAAACAAAGGTTCATGAAATTAATTAATTAATTAATTAATTAATGAAATCATCAAATATAGAAATCTGTGACTAATTGTGAAATATAAAATAATCTAATATTAAAATCATTCAAAGAGAAGTTATTTATTTGATATGGTCTCATTTGACATTCCATGAAATATTTAAATAGGTCATTAAATCATAAAAATAAAAAAAAATTTAAACAAATTGGATCATAAAACATTAATGAAATCAATAAATTAAGTGATTAATTAATTCAATAATTAAATGTGCTTTTTACATTAAATTAATTTATGACACATGTAATGACACATTTATGTATTTAGTTCAAATTGTATAAAACTGATACATTTAAGTGATTGTTTTATATATTTTTTTTTCCCTTTGAACCTCCATAACTGTTTTATCAAATAATTAAGTCACTAAATCATTAAAAAAAAAATTGGATTGTGAAATAATAATTTAAATAATTAACTAAAAAATCAATCAATGAAGTCCATAATTAATTTTTTTAAATAAGTCAATGATTAAATAATTGAATTGAATTTGTACGTTGAATACATAATGACAAACGTAAACACGTGTGTATTTGGTTCCGAATATAATTGGGTAATGACACAATAATTATTTTAAGATGTTTTTCTATTTAATTTTTTCACATTTTCACTCTATAAACACAAGTTCATTAAATAATTAAATGTGTCATTAATCATAAAAAAATTATTATTGAATAGCCAGGGTGTATCCCGCCTTCCGCCCGAATGCAGCTGAGATAGGCTCCAGCGCCCCCCGCGATCCCGAAAGGGACAAGCGGTAGAAGATGGATGGATGGATGGATGGATGGATGGATGGATGTATTTGGTTCCAATTATAATTAGGTAATGACACATTAATTTATTATTTTAAGATGTTTTTCTATTTAATTTTTCACATTTGAAGCTCCCGAATATAGTTTTATCAAATAATTAAATCTCACTAAATCATAAAAAATAAAAAAAAATTATAAAATACTTATTTTAATAATTGACTAAAACATTAATCAATGAAGTCCAAAATGTATTAAATATTTAAATAAGTCAATGATTAAATAATTGAATGTATTTTACATTGGATACATAATGACAAGGTGTGTGTGTGTGTGTGCGTGTGTGTGTGTGTGTGTGTGTGTGTGTGTGTGTGTGTGTGTGTGTGTGTGTGTGTGTGTGTGTGTGTGTATATTTGGTTCCAATTATAATTAGGTAATGACACAATTAATTATTTTAAGGTGCTTTTCTATTAAATTTTTCACATTTTCACTCCATAAAACACAAGTTCATTAAATAATTAAATATGTCAATCATAAAAAAAATAATTATTGAATAGCGAAATAAGCATTTAAATAATTATTAAAACATGCATGAATAAATCAAATCAATGAATTCAATTTTTAAATAATTAAATTTACTTTTTACATTAAAAAAGTTAGAGACTCATATTTAATGGACATTTAAGATGTGTTTATTCATTTCATATCGTACCATGTGACCTCCTGTATGCACTGCAATACTCCCTTTGTGCACAAGAGGGCGTGTGTGCCTTCCTTCTAAAGAGAGCCAGGGAATTAAGATTGGGCCGCTTTTTTCTTATTTTTTATTCGTGCATTATGGCGAGGATTCTGTCCAAAGGCTGATTCACCCGCTTGTAAATCCGTGCATGGAGCGAGAAAGACGTATTTCATTATGAGGACCAATATTTCTGCAGCCTTTTTGCCCTCGCTCCAATCGGGACCCCTGACTGCTGGCTGAACTGTCGGGTGCACAATGGAGGGTGAACGAGGAGTCAGGCAGAGGAGGAGAGAGTTCAGCGGCCATCAAAGCAGGCGTATACGCTTGTCTGGTCCTCCCACCTCCAGCCCGCAGAGAAATGGTGTTTGTCAAAGCAATAAAGCTGTCCCAGAACCTCGCTAATATTCAGGAGTCTGAAAGCAAAGTTTGTGCCTGCATGGCCCGACAGCTTGACAAGTGTCTGTTCCCAGGCTCCGCCATAACACACCCGGGTTACTAAGGGCCCGAGCTAGTCCAGACGCCGCGCGGCGCGCTCCTCATTGGTTCCGTCCCCGCGCGCTCAACGCGGTGTTTACTGGCGGGGCCCCGTAATAGGCCATGGCTCATCTCAACGTTACGACCTGTTTAGAGAGGAGGTGAAAAATGACACTTTTATTGCGCGTCGCAGCGTCTTTGCTGTGCCCCTCAAGGCCTGTCCTGCCCCGTCACACCATGTTGGGCGAAAACACACCGTACACATCGTACACACACGTGTCAACATTATGTGCCCATTTGGGTGGTGACTTATGCCGCATACACAAGGGCCCCCCATTTACATACACTAAAACAGGGGTCTTAAACCTTGTCCAGGACCAAGGACCACAGACTTGGGTATCTTGTAAAAATGTGGTTTTGTATTCAACTAGACATAAAAGCTACCTCAAGGTATTGTGCAATACTAAGATATTCAAATAATTGAAGTGGTGTACCGAGCTGGCAAATAGCACGTTAATTGCTAGCTGCCAAACAGAGTGCTAATCGATGGTTAGCAACCAGAGTGCAAATCGCTAGATGGCAACCAGAGCGTTAATAACGAGATGGCAACATACACCATTAATTGTGAACTGGCAACTAGAGTGCTGGTTGCTAGCTGGCAACTAGAGCGCTAATTGATGGTTAGCAACTAGAGTGCCAATCGCTCGCTGGCAACTACAGTGCTAACCGAATGTTTGCAACTAGAGCGGCAATTGCTAGCTGGCAACTACAGCCTTAATCCTGAGCTGGCAACTAGAGCGCTAGTCGCTAGCTGGCAATTACAGTGCTAATCGCTAGCTGGCAACTAGAGCCTTAATTGCAAGCTGGCAACCAGAGCGCTCGTCGCTATCTGGCAATTAGAGTGCTAATCCATGGTGTGCGACTAGAGTGCCAATCGTGAGCTGGCAAATAAAGCGCTAGTCGCTAGCTGGCAATTTGAGTGCTAATCGATGGTTAGTAAGTAGAGTGTCAATCGCTAGCTGGCAACTAGAGCGCTAATCGCTTGCTGGCAACTAGAGCACTAATCATGAGCTGGCAACTAAAGCCTTAATTGCTAGCTGGCAACTAGAGCCCTAATCGCTTGCTGGCAACTAGAGCACTAATCATGAGCTGGCAACCAAAGCCTTAATTGCTAGCTGGCAACCAGAGCCCTAATCGCTTGCTGGCAACTAGAGCACTAATCATGAGCTGGCAACCAAAGCCTTATTTGCTAGCTGGCAACTAGAGCCCTAATCGCTTGCTGGCAACTAGAGCCCTAATCGCTTGCTGGCAACTAGAGCCCTAATCGCTTGCTGGCAACTAGAGCCCTAATCGCTTGCTGGCAACTAGAGCGCTAATCGCTTGCTGGCAACTAGAGCACTAATCATGAGCTGGCAACTAAAGCCTTAATTGCTAGCTGGCAACTAGAGCCCTAATCGCTTGCTGGCAACTAGAGCGCTAATCACTTGCTGGCAACTAAAGCCTTAATCGTGAGCTGGCAACTTGTGCGCTAGTCGCTGGCTGGCAACTAGAGCACTAATCATGAGCTGGCAACCAAAGCCTTAATTGCTAGCTGGCAACTAGAGCCCTAATCGCTTGCTGGCAACTAGAACCCTAATCGCTTGCTGGCAACTAGAGCACTAATCATGAGCTGGCAACTAAAGCCTTAATTGCTAGCTGGCAACTAAAGCCTTAATTGCTAGCTGGCAACTAGAGCCCTAATCGCTTGCTGGCAACTAGAGTGCTAATCATGAGCTGGCAACTAAAGCCTTAATCGCGAGCTGGAAACTGGTGCGCTAGTCGCTGGCTGTCAACTAGAGTGCTAATCGGTGGTTAGCAACTTGAGTGCCAATCGCTAGCTGGCAACAATGACGCTAATCGTTCGAGGGCAAACAAGGCGCTAATCTCTCGCTGATAACTAGGGCGCTAATTGCTAGCTAGCAACTACAGCGCTCATCGCTATAATGAAAGAAAAAAATGCCCCTCTTAAAGTTTAAAAAATGACTCCAAGTTATTTTTGCTTGTAATGAGCAAAAAAAATCTGTCAAAATCAAAATGGTCTTGGTAAGATTTCTTGAAATAAGACATTATAGTTGAGCTTTAAAAACTTCAAAGTGATCTTGGAATTAGAAATGAAAACGTATTAATAGCTGTAGCTGTTAGTTTTGTGAAGTTTTGTGTCAAACATGAAGTCAAAAGATGAATTGCCTAAGAAGTTCTTATGTTTCTCTGAAAAATGACTATTTGACGGTGACTCGTACAAAGTTTGACTAGAAATTAGAAATTTATACTTGGTGAGAGTGTGACTTTTTCCAGTGGAGCTGGCAAATCAAGCATGCTGCCGTGCTAACATTAGCCCTGTCATATCACAAGTGACTGTAAAATTAGCATCTTTTGTAGTACATGCTGTAGTATTGTCACACACACACACACACACACACACACACACACACACACACACGTTCTTGTATTTGTTACCTTCTTCAGCCCTCCGAAAAATGCCTACATCTTTAGGACCACCCTTTCTAGATATATAAAGATTTGTATTTACAACATTAATAATATATACATACTATGCAAACATAAAAAATTGTAAAAAAAATTTGTTGGAATTTCACAAGAAAAACATAGAATTTTGGCAGTATTCTAATAAAAGTCGTAATTTTACTCAACGCAAGTCAAAATTTCACAAGAAAAACAATTGTGCAATATTTTGATAAAAGTTGGAATTTTACTCAATAACAGTCGCAATTTTACAAGAAAAGCTTAACATTTTGACAATTCTATGAAGAGTCGTAATTTTACTCAACAAAAGTCGCAATTTTATAACAAAAATTTAAAATGTTGGCAATATTAGAATAATAATCAGAATTTTACTTTACAAAAGTCATAATTGTACTCCAAATTTGTCACTGTACAAGAACAACAAAAAAATTGGCAACATTGTGATAAAAGTCTGAATTTTATATGACAAATGTCACCATTTTGCATTAAAAAGTAATAATTTTACATAAAGTGATAATTTTTACGAGAAAATACTGCAATATTACAGAAACAGAAAGAATATGAGAAATTGTTCCCAATTTTGTATTTAAAAAAATAAGTCGACACATTGTGAGAAAAAGACTGCTTTTAGTTCTTTCTTTTTTTTGTTTGTTTTTTGTTTGTTTGTAATTGGTTTTTAATCTTCATTATTTACTTCAAGTTATTACAGTATGTCTCTATATACATATTTATTTTATTTCTTTGTATTAATTTTGGCCAAAGGGGGCGCATTTCAATTTCTTTCACACACTTGTTGTTTCATATGTTGGCCAGAGGGGGATCACTTCAAATTTTTGCACACACATGTTATTTCATATGTTAGCCAGAGGGGGAGCACTTTTAAAACCGACAGAGTCAATTAAAAAAATCCCTCCTTTTTGGGACCACCCTAATTGTGATAGAGTTCACCACCAGGGGTGCAAATGAGACATTCTCTATTAGATGCAATGATTTTCCGTATTGGGACCATGATTTATGTCCTAACTTGTTCACCAGTCCTCATATGGAAGGTACTTTTCCTTGTTGTTGTCTCAAGAAGGGTAGAAGTACAAGAACACACACAAAAACTGTGATTGTAGCAAAATTATACCATTAAAAAATAGCTACCAAATACATCAGAATTTACTCACCAGTTAATAAGTACTTTTTTTTTTTTTCACTAATTACTTCTTGTTACCCAAATAATTATTTGGATGACTACTTTTAACTTTTACTTGAGTCAAATTACTTTAAAGTAACTTTACTTTTACTAGAGTACAAGTTTTGGCTACTGTGCCCGCCCCTGACTGTGTATATATTATATATGTATGTAGATAGGAACAAAACAAATATGTTCATGTTTTTGGATGACCTCTATTATTGTAGCACTGATAGCACATGACTAATATAATACACGAACAATACAGTGAGTGGAAGAATGTCAAAAAGTGATGAGTCAGTTTTATCAGTAATCCACACATGAGTGAATTTATGACGCGTGCCTTCAAAATAAAAGTGCATTACTATGTTTGTCCACAGGAGAGCAGCAGATTTCTGCATTTTTTTTTCTGCAACTGTCGCTTGGCTGCAGAAGCTTCAGCATCACTCAGCTGCACTGTTGTGCGAGCACACTTTGAGTTATTTATAAAAGCCCTGATTCAGCTCCACTGATGTCTCCTCTCTGGAAGCAAGGAAGGAAGGAGGGGGGTGGGGGGGGACATGGCACCCAAAACAAATAAGATCTGCACTTTATGTGTTTCAATACAGTAACACATCTCATGTAATGTCAGTGTACTGTGCTGCAAAATGTGATTATTGTGCATTTTATTTTACCCTAAATGTTGCACATACATATTTGCACACACACGCACACAAACTCTGGGTTGAAACACTATGAAAAATATATTAGTGTAACATTTTGTTGTGTGTGTGTGTGTGTGTGTGTGTGTGTGTGTGTGTGTGTGTGTGTGTGTGTGTGTGTGTGTGTGTGTGAGTGTGTGTGTGTGTGTGTGTGTGTGTGTGTGTACATATATGTATGTGTATATACGCGTATGCATGTATATATATTTGTGTATGTATATTTATACTGTATATGTATATATACATGCGTATGTATGTATATATAAACATATATACGTATATGTACATGTATATATGTCTATGAATGTATGTATATATATATATTTATGCATATATGTGTGTGTATATATATATATATATATATATATATATATATATATATATATATATATACACACACACACATCTATATATATGTATGTATATATATATATATATATATATATATATAATGATAAATGATAAATGGGTTGTACTTGTATAGCGCTTTTCTACCTTCAAGGTACTCAAAGCGCTTTGACACTACTTCCACATTTACCCATTCACACACTGATGGAGGGAGCTGCCATGCAAGGCGCTAACCAGCACCCATCAGGAGCAAGGGTGAAGTGTCTTGCTCAGGACACAACGGACATGACGAGGTTGGTACTAGGTGGGGATTGAACCAGGGACCCTCGGGTCGCGCACGGCCATTCTTCCACTGCGCCACGCCATCCCTATATATATATATATATATATATATATATATATATATATATATATATATATATATATATATATATATATATATATATATATATATATATATATATATATATATATATATATATATATATATATATATATAGATGTGTGTGTGTGTGTGTGTGTGTGTGTGTGTGTGTTTATATTTATGTACAGTATATGTATGTGTATACATACATATATAGATGTATATGTTCATAGGAAGCTTTTATTCCAAGAAAAAGTTTTGTGTTACTAGTTCTTAGTGTCAAAATATCAACTTTTATGTTGACTTCAATTTCTACTATGTACCACAGACCAATACAGGTCCCCCCCCCCCCCCCAACCATTGAGTCACGGGTATGTTCTGCCATCTTGTGACCTTTTAGTGCTATTACACTCAAACCTTTTTCTCTTGGTTTGTTTTTTGACCTGGGCAGTGACTTCAACCCTCTCTAAAAGGGCAGAGATGCGTTCAAGGACAGAGTCTTGAACGAGCTTTCAGATTTACTTTTTTTGATTTTTTTTTTTTAACCAGAGCCTACAATACAACTCGGCAAAATGTTATAAAAGTAACTAGTAAATAAATAAATAAATGTGTATATAGTGTAAGACCGATGCTGCTGTGTAATTGTGTCAGGAGTGTAGTTCAACTCTGCAGAGTGTGTTTGCCAGTTGACCAAGGAAAGGGAGGTGATTGACATACATATGAAACCTTCAAGTCTGGACACTAATATTGGCTCCACTTGCCCCCACCCCCCAGCCCCCCTTACTCAAAGGTCACAATCTGTTCAAAGGAAGCATGCACACACACACACTCACTCAAAGGGATACTATGGAAGGTTGGGGGGTAAATCATAGGTATGAGATAAAAAGGTCCAAATTATGAAATGAGAGTCAAAATTACAGTATGACATGAAAAAAAAAAATAGAAGTATGAGATTAAAAAAATGAAATGATGAGATAATGGTAATTTTTTATTTCATAATTTTGACTTTAGTATGTTAAAATGTTGCCTTTGTCAAAGAGATGAGAGTAACAACGTTTTATCTCATAATTTTGACTTTTATTCTCATAATTTCGATTTTTAATCTCAAAATGTAGACTTTGTCGAAGAAATAAGACTAACAACTTTTGATCTAAAAATGTTGACTTGCTATCATAATTTTGTTTTTATTATGACTTTTTATATCATTATTTCGACATTTTATTTCATAGTTATCACTTTCTCATAATTACGACTTTCGACTTTGTTTTCTTCTTTGTTTTCTACTACTTCTTCGTTTTCTTCTTCTTTTTCTTCTTCTTCGTTTTCCTCCATTTTCATTTCCCGCCTCTGCTTCTTTGTTTTCTACTACTTATTCGTTTTCTTCTTCTTTGTTTTCTTCTTCCTCTTCTTCTTCTTCTTCTTCTTCGTTTTCCTCCTTCATTTTCGTTTTCCTCCTCTTCTTCTTTGTTTTCCTCCTTCTTCGTTTTCTTCTTCTTCTTTTTCTTCTGTTTCTTTTTCGGGGGCACTCCATAGGAGCGTGAACCACCACTTTCCTCCCTCACTTACTTTCGTGTAAACCTTCCCACACTTGATTCTATTCCATAAACCTGTCTCTTCTAGAAACTTCACTAAAAAGGTCTGGTTGCTGCTTAGTACTCATTTGAGAGGAACCTCCTTCAGTCCATGTCTTCCAACTTCCTCTGGTAGTTTTCTCCTCCTTTACTGTATTTCCCGGAATAAATGATTGCATGTTCCACTGACTCTACCTCATTGCAGCTGTCACATAATCATGTTGGGTGTTTACTATTGAGGCGCAATGTCTTATTCAGTCGGGTGTGTCCGAAATCTAATGCATTTTACGATGCCTTTCTCTTTTGTGCTCCCCCTTACAGTTCTTCCCGCTTCTTCTGTGTTTTCTATTGCTTATAAGTGTCTTCCTGTTGTATTCATGTCCCAGTGTAATTTCCACTCTTTCAAAAGATTTCCTTGAATTAATGATTTTGGCTCTGCCTTACTGAGAGGTACCTCTCTGTGCTGCTCTGTTGTTAGAGTCTGCTTTGCCAGCTGATCGGCCAATTCATTGCCCTTTATGCCCGTGTGAGTTTGAACCCATAGGAACCTTACATATTCACCCTATCAAGCGTGAACAATATGTCATATATTTCATAACTATCTTGTCTGCTTTGCGACCTAAAATCTTGAATCGTGATCAACGCTGACCTTGAGTCTGAGCAGACCACCACCTTTTTTGACAATGACTCCTCTACTCACTGTTATGCTGCTGTGATTGCCTATAGTTCGACTGTAAACACTTATAAATGGTTCGTTGTTCTTTAACTTCTATTAGGAGTCTTGGTACTACAAAATCAAAGCCTGTACATCCTGTGATTGGATCTTTTGATCCATGTACAAATCCCTTTTTCGTATCTTTATGCCTGTCTCATGGTATCAAGAATAAAACACATCAAACATTCATATTTGCATCAATACTATAAGTGAAAATGCATCATCTCATCATTAATGGGAACAGTTCATCCAAAATTTGATAGGATATAAATTTTAACATGCTAGCTTTTTAGCAAATTTTGCAGCTCAGATTCTGACATTGTGTTGTTGTTAGCATGCTAATGTTAGCTTGAACACATGTCAAAAATAGCTAACTTTACAGATATTGGTACTTAATGCATATGCTTAATGTTAGCATGATAACCTTAGCATGTCATCTCTTTTAGCTATTGCTAAAGGTATACTTCTCAGAGTCATATTTTGGGACTTGGCGCATATTGACTGTTAACATGCTGACATTAGCATACTAGCATTTTAGCTAATTTTTCAGGTACGTATAAACCACAGAATCAGATATTTTGATACATGATGCATTTTAACTGTTAGCATGCTAATGTCAGCATATAAGCATGCTAACATTAGCGTGCTAGCTCTTTTGCCTAATTTTGCGAATATACACCTCAGTGATATATTTTGGTACTTGACGTATACTTACGGTTAGCGTCCTAGCGTTAGCATATTAGCTCTTTTAGCTATTTTCAAAAGTATACACCCCAGAGTCATATATTTTAGTACTTGACACATGCTAACTGCTGAGTCATATTTTTGGTAAATGACGCTATCTGTCTGGCGTGCCCATTGTTAGCATTTTAGATCGACTTTGGGTTTTTAGCATTCACATGCAATGTTTACGTGGCATTTTCTAGTTTTAACAAGCATTTTACGTCTTAATGAATACTATAATAGGTTGTTTAGTCCAAAGTTTAGACTCTAAAGACTACTTCTTAGAGATGCAACGTTTTTACACGTAGAAATCTTGGCACAGTTTCGACGCCATGGTAAACCATGCCCGACGTCACACACACGTATTAGCTCTGTGTGTGGTCAGCTAACGATAGCGATGTCGCAACCTTAGCTATCGCCGCATGTATTGAATATATCTGTGTATGCGCTTCTGAGTGTACGAGACAGCTGTGACTGCTCGCCTAGTTGAATTTTTATTAAATATTTTTAGCAATTGTGGAAAATATAGACATTTTAAAATGCAAACATAGGCTCTGTTAAACCACCAATGGCATTGTTATCTAACCAGTGCTTTTGTTTTGAAAAATGTAATTTTGATCAAGTTACCTTTTGTTTTCTAAAGATATTTTTAATATAAAACAAAGACTTTGATCAAACCTAAGTTACAAAAAAAAAAAATGTTTACATCATAATAAGGCTTGACACGACTAAAACCAAACCAATACAAACCAATCGCACAAGTCCATAATAAAATATTATTAAAATAAAATATTACGATTTAATACAATATTAAAATAAATAATAAATATAAAATATTGTGACCACTGTAGTATGTATATATACTTTTCAGTGAACTACATAATTATTAAATATTTTTCTCTAAAATGTTTAAAAAAATAAATAAATATTAAAGTTGTGCAACTTTAACAAAATAAATGGACCATAGTCCTATGTCCACTCCAGAGTACGCTGGTTCTTGGGGGCCGGGGGGGATACACAGAAAATGTCAGGAATTATCTTTCAGGGTTAAATAAATAAGAAAAAAAAAAAGTGTGTTAAATGACTCATTCAGTAAAACGATTGATGTTTTGTTTTAATGGCTCCCACAGTGCAACATAATAGTTGGTTTGAATGTAACATGAGGACTGGAACTGTTGGGGTTTTCCGATGTACAAAGTAGACAGAATGACGAGGACGGAGAGTGTACACACACACACACACACACACACACACACACACACACACACACACACACACACACACACACACACACACACACACACACACACACACACATTCTTGTATTTGCTAGCATCTTGAGAGCCCCGAATAATGTCTATCTCTTTAGGACCACCCTTTCTAGCTATATAAAGATTTGTATTTACAACATTAATAACATATACATACTATGCCAATGTAAAAAAGCTTGTTGTGAAAAATGAGTTGGAATTTCACAAGAAAAAGGTCACAATTTCACACAAAAAACTTAAAATTTTGGCAGTATTATAATAAAAATTTAATTTTACTCAAAGCAAGTAAACATTTTACAAGAAAAACAGAACATTTGTGCAATATTATGAAAAAGTTGGAATTTTACTCAATGACAGTTGCAATTTTACAAGAAAAGCTTAAGATTTTGGCAATTTTATGAAGAGTCGTAATCTTACTCGACAACAGTCACAATTTTATAAGAAAACTTTAGCCTTTTGGCAATATATTAATAATAATCGGAATTTTATTTGGCAAAATTATGACAAAAAAAATCATAATTTTACTGTAGAAGCTAACTGCTAATGACCACTATAGTCTTAGTATCATTGTGTCTTTGTTCATCCTATGGTCACATATGGGACGCGGGTTTTCTTACGTCAGCACCGGAAGTCTTAAAATCAGCTGTTCACCTGGCGGGTTTTTTCGGTGATGAACAGGGAAGTCCTTCTTTAGCTGCCGTCTTGTTTTATCATATAATTGCTGCCTTTGCACCTGTCAATGTTTACTTTTGTATGCGCATTAAATCAGCCAACAATCCTGACTTTGGAGCAATGTTCACAGACTCTAGTATTTGGCTCTCTTTTAGATGCAATGGTTTTACCGTATTGGGACCATGATTACGGTCCTAACTTGCTCACCGGTCCTCACATGGAAGGTACTTTTCCTTGTTGTCTCAAGAAGGGTAGAAATACAACAACACACACACACACACACACACAGTAACTGAGAAGGAGGCGGAAATGAACCGTTAAACCTCAATGTTGAAATATGCAATAACCAAACTTGAAGTGCATATCTGGATCACTTTAGCCCGAAGCGGAGCATGAAATGAAGAACCTCTCTTAATGATCATTGTAATTAAAATCAAAATCCACGGGTGGCATTTTTGCACCCGGTTCTCAGCGTTTCCATATGTGACTTGTAATTTAGGGAAATGATGCAACACGACTACCTCTGCTGGTGATTCCCCCCAGGTTTTAAGACCGCACAATGCTGCGTGTGTGTGTGTGTGTGTGTGTGTGTGTGTGTG
>NC_084573.2:26792500-26805000 GCF_033978685.3 Nerophis lumbriciformis
TTCACGAGGATGGCATCGCTTTCTCCTAAAATACATGCTGTCAGATTTGTTTTGTTGTCACTGAGGCCTGACACTCTTCACGGGATGCTCGTCCATCGCTGGGGGAAGAAGGGTCACCAGGCTTGCAGCTCCAGAAATGGATGCAAAATGACAAAATGTTGCCCCATGAATGGGTTTTATTGTTGAAAATGCCTTTTTGTTGGCTACAAATTAGGGCTGTCAAATTTTAACGAGTGATTAGCCACAAAAATTATTGCGCTTAAAAAAAAAAAAAAAAAAAAGGACCCCAACTATAAGGCAACCTCTATTTTAAATTGTAATTATGTATTACAGCTGCGTCTCTCCCGGTCACGGGTGTGTTTGAGTGACGGTAAGAAAAGCTCTGACTCTAGTTTAAATTGAGAAATCTCAGGACGCCAAATGTGAGACAACTTTTATTTTTGGACAAATAATTTTAAAGACAAAAATTACATAATTTAAGAATATGTATCTGTATGACAGCTGCATCTCTCTGGGTCAGTGACGGGAAGAAAAGCTCTGACTGTGGTTCGCATTTATTAGTCTCAAGACCCTGAATGTAAGACAAAGTCTATTTTAGGACAAATCTTTTTTCAAGACAAATTTTATATATATATATATATGTGTGTGTGTGTGTGTGTGTGTGTGTGTGTGTGTGTGTGTGTGTGTGTGTGTGTGTGTGTGTGTGTGTGTGTGACAGTAAGAAAAGCTCTGACTCCAGTTGCATTTACAAATCTCAGGACCTCCACTCTCAGACAACCTCTATTTTTGGACAAATCATTTTAAAGAGAAATATCAACAATTTGAAAAATATGTAACAGCTGCGTCCCCCCTGGTCACTGGTGTGTTTGAGTGACGGGAAGAAAAGCTTTAACTCTGGTTGGTTGGCATTTATAAATCTCAGGACCTCCACTACAAGACAACCTCTATTTTTGGAAAAGTATTTTTCAGGATATTAAATAGGATATTTTGTTGAAAAATGCAAAAAAATTTTATTGTTTACAAATTAAGGCTGTCAAATTTAAATTGATTACATTTTATATTTAATAATTATGTACAATTTAATGAAGAGAGCACTTTCTGTGTTGGCTACCACTAATGGCAGACTTTGTGCGAGCCTTGGAGCGTTATCAGGTAGCACTATAGCTAACGTTCCAAATAAGAACATAAAACGGTGACGGGCGGGATGGTTGTATCTTTCAGCACTTGTCAATTCAGAATCACCCTTACTCATAAATTATCAAGTTGGTAGTGTGTGGATATTCAAAGCTTCCATACAGGATTTATAACCGAGCTTTGACTTTTACGAACTCAAAAGGCGAGGGCCACATACAGAACATTTAAAGCAGGGGTCCCCAAACTTTTTGACTCGGGGGGCCGCATTGGGTTAAAAAAAATTTGGCCGGGGGCCAGGCTGTGTATATATATATATATATATATATATATTGTCTTTATAATCCATTTTGTAATTTAACATCAATTAATATTGATATTCATCAACATTTAACATTGTCACGTTATCGATGGGAAAATTCATTTTTAGACAGTATGATTTGCCTGAGCGGCCAGGAGACACTAAGAGTAACAAGGGGTAGAAAATGGATTAGAAAGGAAAGATTTGAAAAAATAAATAAATAAAAATACAAAAAAAAAAAATACAAAAAACTTTTTTTTTAACTTGGGACTTCCTGTGGGCCGGATTTTGGATGATGGGGGGCCGTAGTTTGGGGACCCCTGATTTAAAGTCTCCGGGGGCCATTTTGATATATTTTGTATATGAACCAAAACAATGTAGGTCAATTCATGCTAATATCTGAACAAAACATCCACATTTTAGCTTTGTATTATTGATAATAATTGATGATTTTATTTTATTTTTGTTTGTGATTTTATTCACCTTCTTGTCATTTTTATGAATCTTTAAAACACTTTGAATTGACTTGCACAAGAATTGTGTTCATAAATAAACTTGATATATAAAAATGTCCTATTATAACTAGTCTTTGTTCATTTTATCATTGTATATAAATAAACGTTGATTGATTGATTGATATACTAAGGATGCACAAAAAAGTTTTTCACATCTGAATCGTGATCCTTATTCATCCCAATTCTAAACCGATTCATAATTTTCAATAATCGATAGTTTTTTTTTTAAATAAAACAATTTTTTTAAATATTTTTTTTCATAATCCATCCATCCATCCATCCATCTTCTTCCGCTTATCCGAGGTCGGGTCGCGGGGGCAGCAGCTTAAGCAGGGAAGCCCAGACTTCCCTCTCCCCAGCCACTTCGTCCAGCTCCTCCCGGGGGATCCCGAGGCGTTCCCAGGCCAGCCGGGAGACATAGTCTTCCCAGCGTGTCCTGGGTCTTCCCCGTGGCCTCCTACCGGTCGGACGTGCCCGAAACACCTTCCTAGGGAGGCGTTCGGGTGGCATCCTGACCAGATGCCCGAACCACCTCATCTGGCTCCTCTCGATGTGGAGGAGCAGCGGCTTTACTTTGAGCTCCCCCCGAATGACAGAGCTTCTCACCCTATCTCTAAGGGAGAGCCCCGCCACTCGGCGGAGGAAACTCATTTCGGCCGCTTGTACCCGTGATCTTGTCCTTTCGGTCATGACCCAAAGCTCATGACCATAGGTGAGGATGGGAACGTAGATCGACCGGTAAATCGAGAGCTTTGCCTTCCGGCTCAGCTCCTTCTTCACCACAACGGATCGATACAGCGTCCGCATTACTGAAGACGCCGCACCGATCCGCCTGTCGATCTCACGATCCACTCTTCCCCCACTCGTGAACAAGACTCCGAGGTACTTGAACTCCTCCACTTGGGGCAAGATCTCCTCCCCAACCCGGAGATGGCACTCCACCCTTTTCCGGGAGAGAACCATGGACTCGGACTTGGAGGTGCTGATTCCCATCCCAGTCGCTTCACACTCGGCTGCGAACCGATACAGTGAGAGCTGAAGATCTTGGCCGGAGGAAGCCATCAGGACCACATCATCTGCAAATAGCAGTGACCTAATCCTGCAGCCACCAAACCAGATCCCCTCAACGCCCTGACTGCGCCTAGAAATTCTGTCCATAAAGGTTATGAACAGAATCGGTGACAAAGGGCAGCCTTGGCGGAGTTCAACCCTCACTGGAAACGTGTCCGACTTACTGCCGGCAATGCGGACCAAGCTCTGACACTGATTATACAGGGAGCGAACTGCCACAATAAGACAGTCCGTTACCCCATACTCTCTGAGCACTCCCCACAGGACTTCCCGGGGTACACGGTCGAATGCCTTCTCCAAGTCCACAAAGCACATGTAGACTGGTTGGGCAAACTCCCATGCACCCTCAAGGACCCTGCCGAGAGTATAGAGCTGGTCCACAGTTCCACGACCAGGACGAAAACCACACTGTTCCTCCTGAATCCGAGGTTCGACTATCCGGCGTAGCCTCCTCTCCAGTACACCTGAATAGACCTTACCGGGAAGACTGAGGAGTGTGATCCCACGATAGTTGGAACACACCCTCCGGTTCCCCTTCTTAAAGAGAGGAACCACCACCCCGGTCTGCCAATCCAGAGGTACCGCCCCCGATGTCCACGCGATGTTGCAGAGTCTTGTCAACCAAGACAGCCCCACAACATCCAGAGCCTTAAGGAACTCCGGGCGGACCTCATTCACCCCCGGGGCCTTGCCACCGAGGAGCTTTTTAACTACTTCGGCAACCTCAGCCCCAGAAATAGGAGAGCCCACCACAGATTCCCCAGGCCCTGCTTCCTCATAGGAAGACGTGCTGGTAGGATTGAGGAGGTCTTTGAAGTATTCCCTCCACCGATCCACAACATCCGCAGTCGAGGTCAGCAGAGCACCATCCCCACCATACACGGTGTTGACACTGCACTGCTTCCCCTTCCTGAGGCGGCGGATGGTGGTCCAGAATTGCTTCGAAGCCGTCCGGAAGTCTTTTTCCATGGCCTCCCCGAACTCTTCCCATGTCCGAGTTTTTGCCTCCACGACCGCTGAAGCCGCACACCGCTTGGCCTGTCGGTACCTGTCTGCTGCCTCAGGAGTCCCATGAGCCAAAAGAACCCGATAGGACTCCTTCTTCAGCCTGACGGCATCCCTCACCGCCGGCGTCCACCAACGGGTTCTAGGATTACCGCCACGACAGGCACCAACTACCTTGCGGCCACAGCTCCAATCGGCCGCCTCGACAATAGAGGTACGGAACATTGTCCACTCGGACTCAATGTCCAGCACCTCCCTCGTGACATGTTCAAAGTTCTTCCGGAGGTGGGAATTGAAACTTTCTCTGACAGGAGACTCTGCCAGACGTTCCCAGCAGACCCTCACAATGCGTTTGGGCCTGCCAGGTCTGTCCGGCATCCTCCCCCACCATCGCAGCCAACTCACCACCAGGTGGTGATCGGTAGAAAGCTCCGCCCCTCTCTTCACCCGAGTGTCCAAAACATGAGGCCGCAAATCCGATGACACAACTACAAAGTCGATCATGGAACTGCGGCCTAGGGTGTCCTGGTGCCAAGTGCACATATGGACACCCTTTTGTTTGAACATGGTGTTTGTTATCGACAATCTGTGACAAGCACAAAAGTCCAATAACAGAACATAATATATATATAATATTCATAATATTTTTTTTAATATATCAAAATTAGCTTTTCTGACCTGTAACCAATTTTGAAAAAGTTATCTATTATACCAAGTAATCGAAGCAGTTTGAATCGGGAATCGTGTTGAATCGAGACTCGATTCACTTCAGGAATCAGAATCGGACCGAATCGTTCAGCACCCTAAAATTCACACCCCTACTATATAATGGTAGCTGAAGCGTTTTTTGAGGGCTTGAGCACACTTAAAAATGTAATGTATTTTGGAAGAAATTTGTACCCACGGATGCACGGAAATCATGAAAGACCAGTAAGATGGTTGTCAGCCATTTTTGGTTTTCAGGAATTAAACATTTTCAAAGTTTTGTGTACAATATGTTATTCCAGGATGTTTGTTTAGTCTTTAAAATTGTGTTGCGGGCCAATAAAAATCAAACTGCGGGGAAGCAAATAGCCCCGAGCTGCACTTTGGGCTAGTGGTTTGGGGAGCAATGTGAGCAAGGCGATGTGTCACTACGCTTAAAAAAAAGTAGTTCCTCTGTGTTAGCTCTCACAAATACCATAACTGCATGTAAATGGAGCGTTTATGACTGTTTTAAGAGGGCGTTATAGGCGATCTTTATTATCTGCATTGTTCGACTTAGACTTAGACAAACTTTAATGATCCACAAGGGAAATTGTTCCACACAGTAGCTCAGTTACAATGATGGAAAGTGTAAGGATGGAAAGGACAATGCAGGTATAAATAGACTAAATATAGCGATATAAAATATAACATGTATACGTAATATTTACATAATATATGTACAGTATATTATATATATACTGGTATATTATGTCTATATCATATATACCAGTGTTTTTCAACCTTTTTTGAGCCAAGGCACATTTTTTGCGTTGAAAAAATCCGGAGGCACACCACCAGCACAAATCGTTAAAAACGAACTCAGTTGACAGTAAAAAGTCGTTGTCCCAACTGTCGGATATTAATTCAAACCATAACCAACCATGCATCACTATAGAACTCGTCTCAAAGTAGGTCTACTGCATACTTGCCAACCTTGAGACCTCCGATTTCGGGAGGTGGGGGTGGGGGGTGGGGGGCGTGGTCGGGGTGGGGCGGGGGGCGTGGTTGGGGGCGTGGTTAAGATATATATATATAAGAAATACTTGACTTTCAGTGAATTCTAGCAATATATATATTTTATTACATATATATATATATATATATATATATATATATATATATATATATATATATATATATATATATATATATATATATATAAAATAAATAAATAAAATACTTGAATTTCAGTGTTCATTTATTTACACATATACACACACATAACACTCATCTACTCATTGTTGAGTTAAGGGTTGAATTGTCCATCCTTGTTCTATTCTCTGTCACTATTTCAGAACACCCACATTATACAAATATACATTATGAAATCAATAAGAAAATGGGAGCTCTAATTTGGGAGTCTGAATTAGGATCAGAAGTTCCTATATAAACATTGCGCACTCACGTCGCCTTTTTGTATTGATTACTGCAGCTGTGCACTGGATTCATTCACAAATACAAACTACAACTCACAAACACTTTAGAGTTAGGCTCCACCATCAGAATGTGTACTTAAACTTATAAAGATCACATGGATATTATTCAGTGAGTTGATTCACCAAAACTAACCTGTTATACAGGAGGAAAAAGCACACAGGACGTTTCAATTGTTCACAGACTGGTCGCGCTCATCAGAATGACAAGACACTTCCGGTCTGCAGGTGATAGCATTCAATTGGGAAGAAACGCCCTACTGCCCCCTACTGACCAATGTGAATACTGATAAATGTGTAATGACAGCGCCAAAAAACGAACTCCAACCACAAAATAAAATAAATAAATCAACACAAAAATGTGACACATTATGGGTGGGTCACATATGCATGTACAGTAGATGGCAGTATTGTCCTGTTTAAAAGTGTCACAACATTGCTGTTTACGGCAGACGAACTGCTTTACGGTAGGTAGACGAAAACTTGACTGCTGTTGTTGTGTGTTGTTACCGCGCTGGGAGGACGTTAATGAAACTGCCTAACAATAAACCCACATAAGAAACCAAGAACTCGCCCTCGATCATTAACTGTTTATATTGTGGGAAAGCGGACGTGTGAACAGGCTGTCAACACGTCACTCAGGTCCGCATGGAGCTGGAGGGGGCGTGGCCTCCAGCTCCGCCTGAATTTCGGGAGATTTTCGGGAGAAAATTTGTCCCGGGAGGTTTTCGGGAGAGGCGCTGAATTTCGGGAGTCTCCCGGAAAATCCGGGAGGGTTGGCAAGTATGGTCTACTGTCACGACCTGTTACATCCCACCGTGAGTTATTTTGAGTTTTTCCGTGTTTTCCCGTGTGTAGTGTTTTAGTTCTTGTCTTGCGCTCCTATTTTGGTGTTGATTGTCATGTCATGTACGGATGTACTTTGTGGACGCCGTCTGCTCCACACGCTGTAAGTCTTTGCTGTCGTCCAGCATTCTGTTTTTGTTTACTTTGTAGCCAGTTCAGTTTTAGTTTCGTTCTGCATAGTCTTCCCTGAGCTTCAATGCCTCTTCTTAGGGGCACTCACCTTTTGTTTATTTTTGGTTTAAGCATTAGATACCTTTTTACCTGCACGCTGCTTCCCGTTGTTTCCGACATCTACAAAGCAATTAGCTACCGGCTACCACCTACTGATATGGAAGAGTATTACACGGTTACTCCGCCGAGCTCTAGGCAGCACCGACACTCAACGACACATCATTTGCAGACTATAATTACTGCTTTGCAAAAAATATTTTTAACCTAAATAGGTGAAAATAGATCATCTCCCACGGCACACCAGACTGTGTCTCACGGCACACTAGTGTGCCGCGGCACAGTGGTTGAAAAACACTGATATATACAATATATAAAAATTACCATGTACAATGCAGCATAAAATAGAGAGTAAATCCAGCAGAAAATAGACATTAAAAACATAGTTTTTAATGTCTTTTTAATGTAGCCGCCTCGTGCTAGCAGTTGTTCACTATTTAGATGTGTGATCTTGGTAATTGGAGCACAAAAAAAAGAGCAAACATGAGGCCTCCCTGTTTATTTTCAAAGCTTACAAGTGGAGATTAGAAAATTACAGTGCTTCAGTGGTAACAGTTCCAGGGGGAGTAGAAGACAGATGAAAGACCAGTCCGATCTTGAGCGAGTCATGCAAAAAAAGGTGAGGGAGAAGGCCTCCGTTAGATTAGCACCCTTTTGTGGAGAAAAATAAATCCATCTGTCCATAGGTCAGTGCAAAAATATTCATGACATACTGTACGCACACAAAGAAAATATATATGTATATATATTCACATGTTGTGTACCTAATAAGAACCAAAAGCCCGTTTTAAGTGAGCCTCCGAGCCCAAAGCAGAGACTCATCAAAACAGATCAAGCGATGGACTTAAACAAAAAAAAGTGTGGGAAAGACAGACAGACAGACAGCACCAGAATGAGTGCAAGAGTCGGTCACACACACTCGCAGCACTTAGCATGCTTCTCTCTTCAAGCGATCTACAGTACACTGTTGACATTGTTCAAAAAAGATCAGTGCATATGGGGGACCAACACAAAAAAAAAGCAAAGAAAACATCCTTTTTTTTCTTTTTTTCTTTTGTAAATCACATTGGCTCAGGTGGCAAAGCTCCTAGAAGTCTTGTTGGTAAACGGCGACGCTACAAACGTGCTAAATGGTTACAACACAGCACCGGTCCACACCAAAAGACACCAGGATACATGTGAGGACACGCAAATATCAAACATCATCCACACCCAGAGTGCAAACTGCCATTCATGCTTCAAGCTTGTAGAAACATCCTCAAAATTACCTTTTTTTTTTTTTTTTTTTTTTTTTTGCATAGCATGAATTATGTGTTCACCTCTTAATCACATCTTTTTGCTGACTTTTGCATGTGATGGCTTTTTTAAGCAATGTTATACATAAAAAAAAAAACGTTTTTGAATGGAATCCCTGTGCTTTAGCCATGTTTTCATTGAAAGGAAGCATCAATTACCGAATGAGTTAAATTAGTTTCTTTATTTAAAGTCTATCATCTCTGGTGTTCCTCGAATGAAACGCATGAGTGGTACAAAAACGAGTGAGCGTATTTAGGCGCAGCAGTTGGAGGGTGAACTTTGTGCATATTAGTTTTAAACTACTGTTTGGTTGCATGGATGGTTTTTGATTTCACAGTTAAATTCAGTAAATGATTTATTCCCTGACCAAACTGTGAACTAAAATGTGTAGTAGTTGAATGGGTTTATCTAAAAATGGCACTAAAAAAAGTGGCAAAAGACAAAGGTGTATATATATATATATATATATATATATATATATATATATATATATATATATACATATACATATATATATATATATATATATATATATATATATATATATATATATATATATATATATATATATATTTGTATTTGTGACAATCATTGGTACTTTAACTTTATTTGAAATAATTTATATATGTATATATAAATATAAATATTAATTATTTTATAGATACATAAAAGTATGAAATATTTATGACAATTAAAATATATTAGTTATATAAACAATGTTTGACAGAAGCACAATTTTGTGTACCTAATTACAAAAAAATACTTTTATACTGTTTTTTTAAATTAAAACTTAAATTTTAATTTATGCATATTTTGCACTAAAACAAATTATTGGGGAAAATGTGTTTCATATTTTTGTTTTGTTTTTCAAAGTAACTAATTTAATATAACAAAAGAAAAGAAAACCTGATGCAACGCTGGGAATGTTTAGGGTGATTTGGCAATATACTCTTTTCAGTGATGGAGCAGGAAGGGGCTAGGAAAACGGCGTCGGTAAAAAATACTTTTATACTTTTTTTTAATTCAAACTTCAATTCAATTGTTTGCATATTTTGCACAAAAACTAATTATTGGGGAAAATGTGTTTAATATTTTTGTTTTGTTTTGCAAAATAAAAAATAAAAATACAAACTGATGCAACGCTGCGAATGTTTAAGGTGATTTGGCAATATACTCTTTTCAGTGATGGAGCAGGAAGGGGCAAGGAAAACGCCGCCGGTAAAAAATACTTTTATACTTTTTATTATTCAAACTTCAATTTAATTGTACGCATATTTTGCACTAAAACAAATTATTGGGGGAAATATGTTTAATATTTTTGTTTTGTTTTGCAGAGTAACTAATTCAATATGATAAAAAAAAATAAAAAAATAAAAATACAAACTGATGCAACGCTGCGAAAGTTTAGGGTAATTTAGCAATATATTCTTATCAGTGACAGAGCAGGAAGGAGAGAGGAAAAGGTCGGCGGTAAAATTTCATATGAAGAGCCCTGTCATTTATTAACTGACACAGTCGCGCAAAAAGGGGCCCATGGATCACGGGGGCAGTATCCCAAAAGTAGATTGCAACGTCACACATGCAACGGTTGTAGCTAGGGACGGGTACTGAATTCAGTACTTTTATAGGCACCGACCGAATTCCGTCGGTACTACCGGGTTTCGATTCACGTAAAAATCATAAACGGTGCCGTATTTCAATGCCTTTGTTGCCCGTGACGTCACGTGCGGTTGCAGACTAAACACCGGGCTCACGTAAACAATCAGTCAAGCAGCACTCATGGCGGACTCAAACTCTCTCTAAGTAATGTTGCAATTTTCATCACCAACAAAGCAAATATGCTAGGTAGACATCACTCGGGCATAAAGTAAGATTCCACTCTTTCAAAATGTGATAGCTTGAAGCTCATTTACATTGGATTTGCCATAGACAGGCTAAGCATTAGTGATTTCAACACCTCCAAATTTGGTAACGGAAACTACAACTAAGATGAATGTTACAATCAAACAGCTAGTGTGTAATACGCCCAATACTTACAGTGCACACACTTTGTATGGCTCGACATAACACATTTAAGCTGCTGGAAAAACCTACTTCCGAGTTAGACAACATACCATTGATGGCCTATACAGTACTGCCATCTAATGTTTTGGAAGTGCAACTGCATAGCAAATGAGACCTAAATATAACAAAAATAAACCAACTGGACAGCACAGTTATCGTAATCAGCTCATTTTTAAATGTTATATTAAAAAATAGATATTTTAAAACAATATTTATTAACACACACAATAGCACCAACAATTGGTACCGGTATCAATTCTCAGGTACCGGTTCAAATGTGACTGGTGCCCATCCCTAGTTTCACATATTGTTATTGTTGACAGAAAACATTACATTTGTACCCAGTGTAGTGAAAAAGTGGATTTGCTTACATTTGACATGGAATGCATCTATTTGGCAGCCCGCCGCGTATCATCGCCGTTACCTGTTTCACTCTTGTTAATAAACACATTATAACGGGACTGTCCGTGAATGTAGTAACATAAATCATTACAAAAAAAAATTAATATCAAAGGATAGATCTGATGTTGATCTACAGATTTAAGCGTTGAAAGTAAAAAAAAATGTTGTAAAAATTATGACTTACTTTTAACACTTTTATGAGTGGGACCCTGAACGGTCCAAGGGTCTTCTAATGTTGTTTTTTTAATTTAAAACAGCCAATGCTCAAACCATTATATTATATAGGACGTATTGACCTATTCAAGGCTTCAACTACTTCACATCAAATATTTGACTTTTGGAGGGAAAATATCGCATAATTTTTGTTTATGCCATGCAAAAAAAAAGGGTTTTCTTTTGACAAAAAAGGCTATACAAAATGCAAAATCATAAAAATTAAAAAAAAAAAAAAAAACATGTAATATCAATGGATGGATCTAAAGTTGATCTACAGATTTAAGCGTTGAAAGTAAAAAAAAAAATGATGACTTACTTTTAACAGTTTTATGAGTGGGACCCTGAAGGGTCCAAGGGTCTTCTAATGTCGTTTTTTTTTTAAATTTAAAACAGCCAATGCTCAAACCATTATTATGAATAAAAATCAATGTTTTTGTGACGTATTGACCTATTCAAGACTCCAACTTCTTCACATCAAATATTTGACTTAAGTTATGGAGGGAAAATATCGCATAATTTTTGTTTATGCCATGCAAAAAAAGGGTTGTCTTTGATAAAAAGGGTAAAAAACAAACAAAATAATTTAAAAAAAACTTAATATCAATGAATAGATCTGAAGTTGATCTACAGATTTAAGCGTTAAAAGTAAAAAAAAAAAAAAAAAAAAAATTATTCATGACTTAAACACTTTTAACACTTTTATGAGTGGGACCCTGATGGGTCCAAGGGTCTTCTAATGTCGTTTTTTTTTAAATATTTAAAACGGCCAATGCTCAAACCATTATTATGAATCAAAATCAATGTTGTTGTGATGTATTAACTTATTTAAAGCTCCAACTACTTTACATCAAATATTTGAGTTTTGGAGGGAAAATATCACATAATTGTAGTTTAAGCCATGGAGAAAAAAAGGGTTTTCTTTGACAAAAAAGGGTATAAAACATACTAAATCATTAAAAAAAACAAAAAAAACTTAATATCAATGGATGGATCTGAAGTTGATCTACAGATTTAAGCGTTATAAGTAAAAAATATATATATATAAAAAAATAAAAAATAAACATTTATGACTTACTTTTAACACTTTTATGAGTGGGACCCTGAAGGGTCCAACGGTCTTCTAATGTCTTTTTTTTTTTTTTAAACGGCCAATGCTCAAACCATTATTATAACTCCAAATCAATGTTGTTATGTGACGTATTGACCTATCCAAGGCTCCAACTACTTCATATCAAATATCAATAC
>NC_084573.2:26810000-26852500 GCF_033978685.3 Nerophis lumbriciformis
TGAAGCGGAGTTTCTCCAGTCACATCTTCTATCCGCACATCCCAAGCATATTCTCTGTCCGTCTGTCCCGACATCTCCGGTTTCCAAACAGAAGGGACTTCTTTTTTCTTTTCTTTTTTTGGCGAGTGCTGACCCGCGCAGCTTTGGCACTCCAGAGAGTCCGAGACAAGCCCGGGCGGGGAGATGGGAGAAGAAAATGGCGGCGTACTCACATTGCGAACCGGATACCCGAGTGAGCGTCGTCGCTGGGTGCTTTCAGACGACGGTCTCCACACCTATGAGCTTTGGCGTGAGGATCCGCGGCGTGATCCCGTTGTTGAGGTCCTCCTCAAACTCCAGCAGTTGGCCCATGAAGTTGAGGTTGGGGGAGATGACGGGCCTCCTGGTCTTAACGAACTTGTAGGCGTCCGTCATGGTCATCCAGGTGTGCTTCATCAAGTAGGCAATGACGATGGTGGCGGAGCGAGACACGCCGGCCTGGCAGTGGATCAGAAGGCCCATACCAGCTTGGTGGGCTTCCTCTGGAACACAGGAAGCACCACATGGTGACTGTTTCTTTTACATTACAACATGGATTTACCAACTTCTTGAACTGAGCTCGTAAATCGAAAAGTTCGTATAGCGAAGCAAATTTCTCCATTTGAAACAATCTACCGCATTTACCGGACTGTAGAGCGCACTGGTATATAAGCCATAGCTGCAAAAGTTTTTAGGGAAAATAATATTTTCCATATATTAGCCACACCGGACTATAAGCCGCATATATACACGTTGTGAAATGAGTTATTTACACAGAAATATTTTGTAAATGTTTTTTTACATACCTTAATTGTTTCCAAACGGTGTCTGTAACACGGCAGTAAAACAGCTGATTAAACAAAACAGAAGTCATCGTCTTGGACCCACCAGCTGCAGAAGCTAGCTCTCCAATCAGCTAAACGGACTCAATAACTCCACGGTGACGTTTTGTTGAATTTACGGAGGAATTTGTGAAACATACATACATATATACACATATACATGTATGTATATACATATGTATGTATATACATACATATAAATATACATGTGTGTATATATATATATATATATATATATACACACATATATAAATACATGTATATTTATGTATGTATATATATATAAATGTATATATGTATTCATATATATATATGTATATATATATATATATATATATATATATATATATATATATATATATATATATATATATATGTGTGTATATATATATGTGTGTGTGTGTATATATATATATATATATATATATATATATATATATATATATATATATATATATATATATATATACTGTGTATATATATTTAACCTATGTTAATACATGTTATCAGTATCTGTATTGGTGTCAGTCAATCTCATTCAAGGATGATCGGAATCGGGAGCATAAATCTCTGATCGGAACATCGCTACTTTTTGTTTGTTTTTTTGTTTCCAAACGGTGTCTGTAACACGGCAGTAAAACGGCTGATTAAACAAAACAGAAGTCATCGTCTTGGACCCACCAGCTGCGGAAGCTAGCTCTCCAATCAGCTAAACGGACTCAATAACTCCACGGTGACGTTTTGTTGAATTTACTGAGGAATTTGTGAAAGTGAAACAATACAAAAAGAGTGCCATTGTAAAGTAATAACACTAACACAGACACTCGTAAACGTGTTGGCATATTAGCAAATTCTAACGATGCTAACTTCATTACATTACGATAGCACGTACAAATATGCATGAAAACACTCCTACAGACATCACACGTGGGACGGTCTAGTAAGTACAAACTGTTTTAGTTATATTGTAAATGACAAACATTGATTGGAGTGACGAATGAAGAATCCATATGAGTAGAAACGCTATGGACAACTAAGACGGAACAGTACTTGTACTTGAAAGGACTAAACAGAATGAAATACTGCAGTAAACGAACTCGTCCAAAAGATGGCGCCAAAGCACAAACAATAACACACCTTTTCAATGTCTTTGCTTGTGTTTTATGAAAACTATTTGCATTAAGGCCGTCAGCGAAGAAAAATCCATGTATTATCCGCATTGTTTTATAAGCCGCAGGGTTCAAAGTGTAGGAAAAAAGTAGCAGAATATACGGTAAATATGAATAATGGTTTCCAGCCTCGGCAAAAATCCATGTTTTAGTGAATGTTTGTACACTTACAACACAATATAAAGTGCTATACACAACTATGTATCAAAAAACATAACATGGGGGGGATAGATCAACTTTCTATTTAATAACCAGCTGAACTGTCCTGTATGCACTGCTATACCAACAGGCGCACACACACAGAAGTCCCTTGTGGTGCCCTCACAAACGACCAGAAATCCTTAACTTAAACAACTATATTGCTAAAAACATTTAAAAAGGTATGATGCACCCACATTACATCGACAAGGAGCTGAGGAGAAAGCAGGAGACAAGAAGAGAGAGGGAAGTTGGCGGGGGTGCACTTGCGCCGCTGAACGAGAGGTAGTGTCTTTTTCTTTCGCTGTCAAATAAGTCTGCTCTGGCATGTATTTCCAGAAAAGTCCGGTCTCAACACAATTAAAACTTCCTGTCAATTCTTCCATACTTGTGAGCACCATTAAGGTTCTCCTTGCAAATACTAGTAGTATTTTTTTTTTTTTTTTTCTTTTTTTTTTTTAACTCCACAGCGATTCCCGCCTCCTTTTCATGCTCGTCTGTTGTCTTTTCCAAATACTGATCCTCAGTCCGTACACATATACTATGCATACTTACACAGGTCATTGGGAAATGTTATATTCCAGAACTTTAGATATAACTAAGTGTACTTCTTCCCAAAATAATTTCACTTATGCACAGCTCCAAAAAAAAAAAAAGTGTGTTTAAAGAGCCACATTGTCTCCAACACGACTGAGATATTGTTGATCTTTTACTTTCAATCTCGGGTGTAACACTTAAATAAGTGATTTAGAAGCACCTTCGCACTGTGGAGGGATGTTAGCCGCTAGTCTGCTAGCGAGGATAATATAATAACTTTCAGTACACGACACGTGAGAGGGCGGATCGATACATAAATGGGTCGTGTCGCTACCTAAGGGTAGTATCAGAATATGATCGATACTCGACATTGGGTCGATGTTTTTACTTTCTCAAAATATTTTTGTTGTTGTTTTTGTTGATGCTACAATCTCAAGCATTAATCATTACCTGAAGACATATTATGAAATGTAATATTATGTCGATATTGCTAAACCACTAGCACTCACCATAAATTAGGGGTGTCAAAAAAAAAAAAAAAAAAATATATATATATATATATATATATATATTCAAATAATGGTGATTCTTATTTGTAACGATTCTTCCATCCATCCATTTTCTACCGCTTATTCCCTTCGGGGTCGCGGGGGGCGCTGGAGCCTATCAGCTACAATCGGGCGGAAGGCGGGGTACACCCTGGACAAGTCGCCATCTCATCGCAGGGCCAACACAGATACAGACAACATTCACACTCACATTCACACACTAGGGCCAATTTGATATAGTACCGAATATGATTTATTAGTATCGCGGTACTATACAATTTGATATAGTACCGAATATGATTTATTAGTATCGCGGTACTATACTAATACCAGTATACAGTACAACCCTAATTGGTACTATTATTAGTTACAATTAATCAAAACAGTATTGTAATTTGACAATGAGCTCAGAGTATTTTACTGCCATTTAGTGTCTACATTTAAGTATGTGTAGTATAAAAGGAGTAAAACATCAACGATTCTTAATCGATTTAAAAGAAAATCTCAAATGTATCTAAATATATATATATATATACATTTAGATACATTTGAGATTTTTTTAATATATATATATATACATATTTTTTGTTTTATATATATATATAAAATATATATATATATATATATTATATATATATATATATATATATATATATATATATATATATATATATATATATATATATATATTTATATATAAACATTTTTTAGTATCTGTTTTGTCCAGCCACTCAGGCAAATCATATTGTTGATGTAGATCCATGGTCCCCAAACTACTACTATAATATTTTTTTATTTTTGTATTGCAATTAATTAATTTTATTTTATAAATTTTTTTTAGTGCTTACATCATAATTATTATACTGAGAGTAACAAATGGTAGAAAATGGAATAGAAAGGACAGATTAATATATATATATATATATATATATATATATATATATATATATATATATATATATATATATATAATGTTTTAGATTGCAATTACATTTTTATTTTTATTTTTAATCTGTCTTTTCTAATCCCTTTTCTACCGCTTGTCACTCTCGGTGTCTCCTCTGCAAATCAACATGCGTTTTTCCATCGATAACGTGACATCATTGCACTCGGAATATATATATATATATATATATATATATATATTTATATATATATATATATATATATATATATACATACACACACACACACACACAGCCTGGCCCCCGGCCAAATTTTTTTAACCCAATGCGACCCCCGAGTCAAAAAGTTTGGGGACCCTTGATGGAGATGATCTATATCTGCTGTACAGGTTTACTTTAGAAAAGAGAAGTTTGGAATACTTCTCCTTTTTTTTAAACAAAAAACAGTTTTCTTTGAAGTAATATATCATTTTATTATAGCTCTCTATTTATTTTATAGAGAAATGCAGTTAATTATAGAACTGGCACCCCATGTTAACGAATTCTGAATTGAATCGTTAGCCCCAAGAATCGAATCGAATCGTGTGGTGCCCAAAGATTAACAGTCCTACCATAAATACATTGAACCATTTACAGTTAATACATGTGATCAGTTCGATATCGGCCGATCTCACTAATGGATGCTTGCTATTAGCATAAAACCCTGATTGGAGCATCCCTAACCGTGCCCCAAGATGTTCATGTGTACATGTTTACCTACCGATGAATTCAAAAGCCTCCTCAAAGTACTGGCGGAGGTTCTGCTTGTTGCTGTCGGTGGCGGGCAGGCGCTTGTAGATGAACAGGCCCGTGTCGTAATGGTAGAGCGGCAGGTGGGTGGTCACGTTGAGAATGAAGCCCACGTTCAGCCGCTGCAGCAAGTTGACGTCCTGAGCGTCGCGCTCATTGCCCAGATAGAGGAAGGGCAAGACGGGCGTCACGTCGGCGTTCTCGATGTCCGGGGTGGAGGGCAGGGTGTGAGGTAGCGTCCCCGAGAGGCCGGCAGCTGCGCCCGAGTCCAAGGTGTCGTGAAGGTGCAGCGAGTGTTCACACAGGTTCTCGTGGCTCTGCCTGAAGCAGCTAAGGCCTCCTGCGAGCGAGTAAGAAAACATTAAGTATCTCCATGCTGGATATACTTTCTGTTTCAGTTCACAACAAAGAACTAGAAAATGCAATTTCGGTGAAATGCTAACAGTTAGCACGCCGGCCAGATAGCGTCAAAACATGAGCAAAATTGAGCTCAAAACGCTAGTGTGCTAACCGTACTCAGTTAAAATGCTAACAATATCATGCTTACAGTTAGCATTCGTGAAATACCAAAATATATGACACTGAGGTGTATACCTGCCAGAGGTGGGTTGTAACGGGCTACATTTACTCTGTTACATCTACTTGAGTAACTTTTGGGATAAATTGTACTTCTAAGAGTAGTTTTAATGCAACATACTTTTACTTTTACTTGAGTATATTTATAGAGAAGAAACGCGACTTTTACGCCGCTCCATTTATCTACATTCAGCTCGCTACTGATTTTAATCGATTTGTTAATGCACGATTTGTTTGTTTTGGTTTGTCAGACAGACTTTCAAAGTAGGATCTACGCATGCCTGCGTTTCACCAATCACATGCAGTCACTGGTGACGTTTGACTCAGTTTCACCAATCAAACAGAGCCAGGCCACACGATTAACAAGCTTTTAAGCTTACATGAACTCAACGTCAAATTTGAGGAAGCACATCGCGGTAAGTAACCTTAGTAGATATTTTGGCTGTCACCGTAGGCTGATGTTAGCTTCCCTGCTATGAATCACTGTCAAACGTACATCGTGTGGGGACATTTATTAACGCACTGCAGCCTCATAGACACACACACACACACACACACACACACACACACACACACACACACACACACACACACACACACACGCACACACGCACAGTCGCACACACACACACACATGCATAGAAACACCAATCAGTGTGTTCCCAGCTGCAGCCCACACCTATCAGTTTATGGTTTGCGTAAAGGCTAACTTGTTATTTTCCTTTGTAATCTCTGCCTACTGAGCCTATGGTGCTGTTAAGTTATTGTGGCTCAATTTGCCTTCATTTTTTTTATGTTAATGTATTATTATTTAATATATATTATTGTTTTAGTTGCTTAAGAGAGATTCCAGGCTCTGAATTTGCTCATTGCTATTTTTATGTTTTTGTGCATTATTTGTTGCCGTCATCATTAAACGAACAGGTTACTCATCAGTTACTCAGTACTTTAGTTTTTTCACAACATACTTTTCACTTTTACTCAAGTAAATATTTGGGTGACTACTCCTTACTTTTACTTGAGTAATAAATCTTTAAAGTAACAGTACTCTTACTTGAGTACAATTTCTGGCTACTCTACCCACCTCTGATACCCGCTGAATTAAAAAAAAAACTAAATCTAGCATGCTAATGTTGTTAGCATGCTAACTGTAACATGTGTCAAGTATGAAAACATATTACTCTGAGGGGTGTGTACCTAAAAAAAAAAAAAAAAATGTTTTTAATGCTAGCCTGCTAACATTAGCATGCATCAAGTACCAAAATATGACAGAGGTGTTTCACCTCAGGGTTTCCCCTCGATTGCCAAGATACCTGTGGGGTGAGGGGCGGGGCTTAATTTGCCATGACGATATGATTTTTTTTTTTTTTTTTTTTTTTTAAATCACGCAGACGAAAGTGTCTGCACGGGAGGTAAAACCTGTTGGAATTGTGCCTTTTGTTAGCATGTCAATCAAATTTCAAAATAGCGTCGGACTTTGTGTGACTTCTTCGGGAGGAATTATATTACTTTCATTTGTTTTCACGTAAAAAAACCCTATTGTTCGAGATGTGGCGGCTATGATATTGCCGTGGCGGTGCTCCACATTCAGTTACATTAAAGCAGTGGTTCTTAACCTGGGTTCGATCGAACCCTAGAGGTTCGGTGAGTCGGCCTCAGGGGTTCGGCGGAGGTCAAAACGCACCCGACTCATCGTGTAAATACAAACTTCTCCCTATCGGCGTATGACGGATACGGCAACAGCTGACTGATTTGCAAGTGTGTAATTTGTTGTGAGTTTATGCACTGTGTTGGTTTTGTTGTTTGAACAAGGTGATGTTCATGCACGGTTCATTTTATGCACCAGTAAAAAAACATGGTTACACTTTAGTATGGGGAACATATTCACCATTAATTAGTTTCTTATTAACATGCAAATTAGTAACATATTGGCTCTTAACTAGTCATTATTAAGTACTTATTATTGCCTTATTCGGCATGGCCTTATTATAACTCTAACCCTCTAACCCTGACCCTAACCCTAACCAAATAACTCTAAATCAAGTCTTTGTTACTTAGAATATGTTCCCCATACTAAAGTGTTACCAAAAACATATAACTTTGTCTTGAATTTGAAAAAAAAGACATTTTTATTTTTCACTAAAGAAGGGTTCGGTGAATGCGCATATGAAACTGGTGGGGTTCGGTACCTCCAACAAGGTTAAGAACCACTGCATTAAAGGGAAACCCTGCTTAGAAGGAAAAAAAAGGTGGCATACTTACGCAAGCCTGCTAACAGATATAATTCGTCAAGTAACAAAATATTCGACGCAAGAGGTGTACCTGCAAAATTGGCACAAAAAAAAACCTAGCATGGTAATACTAGAATGCTAACGATTGGGCCATTAAAAAAATAGCTATGGACCGCACTTTGAACACCCCTGGCCTAAAATATATAAATATACGAACACAATGTATTATTTTGGTACATACATTTTAATAAACCCAAAGGCTCATAATTTGGCTGCTGACGTATGCAGTATCTAATGTGTAATTTCCAGTTGCATTATTTTGTCAAAGCTTTTATTAATCTACTTGTTCATTTACTGTTAATATCTGCTTACTTTCTGTTGTAACATGTTCTATCTACACTTCTGTTAACTTGTAATAATCACTTGTTTGGATACTTTACATTAGTTTTGGTGATACTACAAATGTGTAGTTACAGGGGCAATAATGTTGATACCAATACTGATACTTCACATTTTCAAGATCATTGAAATCATCATGAGATCATTTTTGACCACAATTATAATTAGACAAAAACACAGGATAGCGGTGTAACAATATCAATTAGATATTCAAAATATTTCCTTATTCACTTTAATTACATACAATATTTTTGAAGAAAATAAATTCACAAGTGCAAAATATTTAAACTTAAGCAAAATGTACTTTTGGCTTTGATTTAAACCCTTTGTTTTTTCTGCCAGGGACTTATTTCCTGAGTTTTGTAAACAGTACACTGCAAAAAGTCAGTGTTCAAAAACAAGGGGAAAAAAATACAAAAATTAGGGGTATTTTATTCGAACTAAGCAAAATTATCTTCCAATAGAACAAGACAATTTGGCTTTTCAAGACTTTCCAAAACAAGAAAATTAGCTAACCTCAATGAACCCAAAAATACCTTAAAATAAGTATATTCTCACTAATAACAACTGTACTACTATATGAATATGTATTTTCTATTGTTTCATTGAAAATAAAACAGCAAAGTCCATTTGGCTGTCATCTGTTTTAATATGAGACACAATTGTTTCAAAGTCATGATTTTTTTGTTCATGCTTGAAGTAAGACATTATTACTTTAAAAAGTAGTTTTATACTTGTGAGTGTTGATGACACAGCTTTGCATCAGTTGATATTCTAGTTTCAAGCATGTTTTACTCAATATAGCTAATAAAATCTCAGCAACAAGCTGTAATATTTTACTGAGATCATTTAGGACCAAAACCCTTAAAACAAGTAAAACACTGCTTAGTGAGAAGAATTATCTTATCAGACAGAAAATAAGCAACTATCACCCTTATTTGAGATATTTCATCTTACTTAAATTGCAGTTTTTGCAGTGTAACAAAAATGATTTTGTGATAATAATTTAAAAAAAAATATATATATATATGGATCTTGTCACTGTAGTATCGACCATGTTCTGATGTGCTGATACTTGGTATCGTTATTGTCGATATTAGTATCGATCCACCCACCCCTGTTCACGTTCAAGAGCTCTTGTTTAGCGGTTAGCATATCCTCCTACAGTGTGTAGTATAGCATGTTTAGCTATTCCTTGTCCTCCGGTGATAATGATACTTGGGGGGGGAAAAAGTAGTTTGCTGATTTAGAAGCTGCACTGGGGAAGGATGTTAGCGGTTAGCTTGCTAGCGCGGATGCTACGATGCGTTGAGGACGCCTCTGTTCGCTTGTTAATGTCAAATTTACAGCACAAGGCGAGAATGTGTCGATATCACGATACAACAACAGTATCAAAAACGGTCTGCCAAATTTATATAATTTAGTTGACATTGACATAGTCGAAGAAATTTAATTTAAAAATCTTAAATATTAAAAAAATAATATGAGCACTGTATTGTTTATGTATTAAATATTGATTGGATTACTCAATTTCCTATTTAAATTCTGCTGTTACAGATTGAGTATTGTGTTATAAATTGCTATGGTAGGGTTAAATAAGATCTGCTTCCTCCCACTCCTTTTCGGACATGCTGTAATGAGGAACTGGCAACAGAGTATGTGACGTCACATATTGTAATTGCATGCGCGTTGGAAATAAACTGACACCATAACCATTCACATCGCGCAACCCTACTCTCTCCTGTGCATGTTGGTGAGAGTCTGGACAAAGGTGCAGATAAAATCATGTCTTTTCACTGTTGGGAGACCTGAATCATCATCCTCCATGAACCAGGAACTAGACTGTGCTAACCAACAAGCACATGAACCGACAACATATATATATATTTTTTATGGCTCACAATGAACTTTTGACCTGTGAATAACTGCTTTGCACCTGTCAGCTGCCCACACACACACACACACACACACACACACACACACACACACACACACACACACAAACATTGTCAGTGTGCATACTGTTCACAGTGCAAGAATTGTCATTCAATGTGAGGACATTGTACGTCGTCCCATTTTGAATTCATAATACTCCTTATTGAACGTCATTCCATCGCTATTTAATGGTTATGAAGGTCTCATGTTTCAGCAAATATGTTAAGCGGGCATTTCATAAAACCGAGAGTTCCTGTTTTGTTTGTTTTTTATTTCAGCCCCGTGTGAACCGTCCTCTCATCTCCGCGATTTGGACGGCGAACGTTGAACGGCGCTCTTTGGCCTGGGAGAAAAGTGCATGTCATAGACAGAGGCGGCCGAGGGTCTGATGCCATGGGGGGGGTCTTTTAATAGGGAATATTTAAATGAGTTGGAGGCTCGGGCCAAAAATGGGTCAACCAGAATTATATTTGGTTGAATTCGGAGTGGCCAAAGAAAGCAGGGTGAGGGTCAAATAATGGAATAAAAGACGTATGGTTTGATAGTCAACAGTGAAACATCCAATTTGAACCATTTTTAATCACAATAAATTACCGTAAATTTCGGACTATAAGCCGCTATCGTTTTCCTCCGCTTTAAACTGTGCGGCTAATTTAGAGACTTTTTTTTTCCGATGACTGTCATAATGCAAAAAGTTTTCATTAAACACAGGCAAAAACATTGAAAAGGTGTGTTGTTGTTTGTGCTATAGTGACATCTTTTGGACAAGTTCACCCACCGAACATGTACAGTATTTCCTTCTGTTAAGTGCTTTGAACCGGAGGTACAAGTGCCGTGCCACCTTCTAGACGTCCATAGCGTCTTACCTCAAAATGATTCCTTATTAATCACTCCAAGCAACGTTTTTAAGTTATACAATATAACTAAAACTGTTTATACCTACTAAACCGTGCCATATATTTGTACGTACTATCGTAATGTAATGAAGTTATAGCGTCGTTGGCATTGGCTAATATGCTAACACGTTTATGAGTGTTTGTGTCAGAATTATTAACTTACAATGGCATTCTTTTTATATTGTTTCAGTTTAAGAAATTCCTCAGTAAATTCACCAAAACATCACCATGGAGTTATTGAGTCTATTTAGCTGATTGGAGAGCTAGCTTCCGCAGCTAGTAGGTCCATGACGATGACTTCTGTTTTGTTTGATTAACCGTTTTACTGCAGTGTCACAGACACCGTTTGGAAACAATTAAGGTGTGTAAATAAACATTTACAAAATATTTATTTGTATTAATTTCACAACATATATATTGCTGCTTATATCCCGGTGCGCTCTCCAGTCCGGAAAATACGATACCTAGCACAAAACAGCAACTGTTCAGTCTAAGCTAATTATTGATTGATGGGATGGGCTGTAGGCACTCAGACTCAGACAGATTTTGAACTGAATTGCACAAAAAATTTGATTCACCCCAAATTGCAATTCTTATTCATTCCGATTATATATCGATTCATAAGTTTTAAAAATCGTTTGCAGCAGTTTGGCTAATGAAGATGAAGTCTATTAAACAAGCTTTGTTCTTCTCCAACAACGCCTCCTTGTAGTTCAGTGCAACAGTTTGGCCAACAAAAATAAAGAGTGTCACCTCTCACATCGAATACACAATCTTCACAGCCAGCGTTCAATTCGATGAGATGCCTAAACATTTTAGCTAGTATTGATGTTATTTGAACACTGATACAGTTTGTAGTTAAATAAAGGACAAGTGAACATCCCAGTAAACAAACTAAAGACTTTATAAACAAGTTGTGATAACGTTCAGGACTCATCACCTGCTGCATGTTTCCTCACGTCATTAACTCTCGTTCACAGCAGCTGATGGATGCCGTATTGAGAAAATAAAAGCAACATCAAATAGTTTGCTCTTTCTCTGTATACTTTTGGTGTGGGGACAAGTGCGTCTGTCTCCAATATTGTCCACACCTGTCTCCATCTAAACACAAGTGTGCGCTCTTAAATGACGTTAAACCAAGCGCTTGGCTCTGTTTACTCCAAGGGGAAATCTCCGTAGCAAAGTCCGTGTAGTTGTCCGCCGTGATTATCAAGCCAAACGATGGTAGTGCGCATGCGCCTCACTTCGTGTTGCCTAAAATACATTCATAAATGAAGGGTTTTCGGTAATTTAAAAATTAGACTGTATTGCTAACCGTCGGGAATTTTATCGCGAATGATCATTTACCGTTTACCGTTACATCCCTCATCCATTAACAAGTAAAAAGTGGAGGGCGGCCACGGCACGTTCTTGCCATCAGTGTTGGTACATTTTTTAGGGCATTACGGCAAGTTACAAGGACGGCTTTTGCCGCGGTTGCCATGGTTAAATTCGAGCCCTGTATGTGTACACATATATATGTATGTATACATGAATTTGTATGTATACATACCGTATTTTTCGGACTATAAGTCGCAGTTTTTTTCATAGTTTGGCCGGGGGGTGCGACTTATACTCAGGAGCGACTTATGTGTGAAATTATTAACACATTATTGTAAAATATCAAATAATATTATTTAGCTCATTCACGTAAGAGACTAGACGTATAAGATTTCATGGGATTTAGCGATTAGGAGTGACAGATTGTTTGATAAACGTATAGCATGTTCTATATGTTATAGTTATTTGAATGACTCTTACCATAATATGTTACGTTAACATACCAGGCACGTTCTCAGTTGGTTATTTATGCCTCATATTACGTACACTTATTCAGCCTGTTGTTCACTATTCTTTATTTTAAATTGCCTTTCAAATGTCTATTTTGGGTGTCGGGTTTAATCAAATAAATTTCCCCAAAAAATGCGACTTATACTCCAGTGCGACTTATGTTTTTTTCCTTCTTTATTATGCATTTTCGGTGGGTGCGAATTATACTCCGGAGCGATTTATACTCCGAAAAATACGGTATATGTATGTATACATGTATTTGTATGTATACATATATGTATGTATACAAGTATTTGTATGTATACATATATGTATGTATACATGTATTTGTATGTATGTATACATATATATGTAATGTATACTGTATGTATACATATATACAGTATGTATGTATATGTATGTATACATGTATATTTATGTTTACTGTATGTTAGGTGCCCAAAGATTCACAGGATAACATCTTGGGAGAACCAACAATGAGCTAACAGTATGGCAAGTTTAACACTCAGAAGATTCACACCAACAGCTGAGTCGCGCGTACAGAGTTATATAAAGACAGTTATATAAAAGAGGTTGCCTACAGCCACAGATGGTAACGGTGGTGGGGTTTTTTTACCCAATGCTAATTATAATTTCATTGTGCAGACTTAATGGTAGTCTTAGCGTTCGTTGCTACGAGACTCCCCCGGAGGACAGCGCAGCGAAGAAACTCCAAATTCCTCGCCCGTGTTTCATGGACACACATCTGTTGTTTGTTGACTTTTGCTGGACAGACTGGCTGTGTTTTCGCGAAAACACTCTGCCAGAGCACCAAGGTCAAGAGACAATGTCCTAATATGTGTTTATATGTGCTCATGTTGCTTACGGCTGTTTTTCTGGTCTCAAACTGAGGCCCCCCCAACAGGAGCTTAGTTTGGGAGTTGCTTTTTTTCCTCCTCCCTCCCTCTATGTTTCCATTTCCTGTATACCTTTTTACAAGGCACCGCTGGGTGGAGACCCATCAGTCTTCCTGTTCGGTGTACCCCTGTAGACTGTATGTCTGTTCTTAGACGGGTTCCTACTGAAAACAAATTGCGTTGTACTTTTTAAGCGCAATGACAATAAAGTTCCATTCCATAATCAGCTTTTTTCTTGTCAGCCGGGGGACTAAAAATAAATCGTGTCAGCCTGGGGGGATGGCTGTTTGTGATCGGCGTTGAAAGGCATTCATCACCCATACTTTTTAAAGAGAATCGTCCAATACTGATTAATGGCTGATCGATTAGTACTTCCCAAGTAAAAAGTGCGGGGGAAAAAAAACACGAAAAGCAAAACAAATATGTTTAGAACTACAAATCAACTTTATTTTGTCTGTTTGTTTTCACCCTCAGGGAGGGAGTCAGACTTCTAATCGAACTGTCCAAGATTATTTTTCTTAGATTTGTCACTTATCTCTTTTTTGGAAACGAACAGCTAGAGAGGTCTGATTATTTGTCAAATATAGCAACAAAATGACTAAGTTGTCAACACCGATCCCTCCTGCTATGTCTTCTTATTCTCTGGGAGACAAAGTGCGCGAAAATGTGTTTAAAAGCGAGGGCGATTTAATTTGTGGCGGTCCAAATGTATTAATGGCAGGCTGTTGCAAATAAACGAATGCTCCTATCAAATTTATTTTTATACTTGTTAAAATAATCCCTAAATCCTATTTTAAAAAAGTGTTTTATGACTAATCATTTTCCATTATTGCCAATAGGGTTGCGATATAGACAATTTACGATATATATGATATACATTTGGCCGACGATAGAGCTTTTAATACTATTGTTATGTTGTGATAATCCATGTTGATGACAGATTCCTGCAAATTTGACAGCAACATACAAAAAAAACGCGTCGCCAATGCAATCTTGGTAGCGGCTAACGTCCTTCCACAGTGGGAAGCAACTTATAAGTCAGCAATACTCACCTCCATGGTGGCAAATAAATTATGTTTCTTACACGTATCATTATCAATGGAGGACGACGATTAGCTAAACATTAGGGATGTCCGATAATGGCTTTTTGCCGATATCCGATATTCTGATATTGTCCAACTCTTTAATTACCGATACCGATATCAACCGATATATGCAGTAGTGGAATTAACACATTATTATGCCTAAATTGGACAACCAGGTATGGTGAACATAAGGTATATATTTTTTAAATTAATAAAATAAGATAAATAAATTAAAAACATTTTCTTGAATAAAAAAGAAAGTAAAACAATATAAAAACAGTTACATAGAAACGAGTAATTAATGAAAATTAGTCAAATTAACGGTTAAAGGTTAGTACTATTAGTGGACCAGCAGCACGCACAATCATGTGTGCTTACGGACTGTATCCCTTGCAGACTGTATTGATATATATTGATATATAATGTAGGAACCAGAATATTAATAACAGGAAGAAACAACCCGTTTGTGTGAATGAGTGTGAATGAGTGTATATGGGGGAGGGAGTTTTTTTGGGTCGGTGCACTAATTGTAAGTGTATCTTGTGTTTTTTTATGTTGATTTAATTTTAAAAAACAAAACGATACCGATAATTAAAAAAACGATACCGATAATTTCCGATATTACATTTTAACGCATTTTTCGGCCGATATTATCGGACATCTCTACTAAACATGCTATACTACACAACATAGGAGGATATGCTAATCGCAAGCCAGAGCTCTGTATGTAAACAAAGGTGGGCGAGTTGATACAAATATCGATAGCAACAATACCAAGTATTTGCTGTGGACTTAAACTTAGAGAGGAGGGGGAAGCCACAATCACTTCCCTTCCTCTGTGCTCCCTCCTCTCTCTGCCTACCATCCCTTCTCCGCCTCGTGACAGCATGTCTGCCATTCATGGACAGCAGATGTTTTATTACTATTATTGTAGCAACATGGTTGTTAATTAATGTTGTTGAGAGCACCAAAGGGATTTTTGTGTGTGCGTCCGCGTGTTGACAGTTAAGCTTGCCGTTGTTGTAGTTATTTTGACAAGTTTACATACACTTGTAAATAACATAATGTCATGGCTGTCTTGAGTTTCCAATCATTTCTACAACTCTTATTTTTTTGTGATAGAGTGATTGGAACACATACTTGTTGGTCACAAAAAACATTCATGAAGTTTGGTTCTTTTATGAATTTACTATGAGTCTACTGAAAATGTGACCAAATCTGCTGGGTCAAAAGTATACATACAGCAACATATATTATCAATTTTGGTGATGTAGGAAAGTTACAATCAAATCAAATTAGCTTCATGGCATGGCCTCTTAACTTTATGTGACCTGTTGACTTCTCTGAGCCCATTTAAATAGGGTTCATGTGATGCAGTCATTAGACTCGGTTAGAAACGCGACAATGAGAAAGTCAAAGGAACTCAGCACAGATCTGAAAAAACGAATCATTGACTTGAACAAGTCAGGAAAGTCACTTGGAGCCATTTCAAAGCAGCTTAAGGTCCCAAGAGCAACTGTGCAGACAATTGTTCATAAGTATAAAGTGCATGGCACAGTTTTGTCACTGCCACGATCAGGAAGAAAACGCAAGCTATCACCTGCTGCTGAGAGAAAATTGGTCAGGATGATCAAGAGTCAACCGAGAACCACCAAAAAGCAGGTCTGCAATGAATTGGAAGCTGCTGGAACACAGGTGTCAGTTACCACAGTCAAGCAAGTTTTGCATCGCCATGGACTGAGAGGCTACCATGCAACAAGGAAGCCCTTGCTCCAGAAACGACACCTTAAGGCTCATTTAAAGTTTGCTGCTGATCACATGGGCAAAGATAAGACCTTCTGGAGGAAAGTTCTGTGGTCAGATGAAACAAAAATCGGAGCTGTTTGGCCACAATACCCAGCAATATGTTTGGAGGAGAAAAGGTGAGGCCTTTAATCCCAGGATCACCACCCCTACCGTCAAAAATGGTGGTGGTAGTATTATGCTCTGGGCCCGTTTTTCTGCCAAAGAAACTGGTGCTTTACAGACAGTAAATGGGACAAAGAAAAAGGAGGATTACCTCCAAATTCTTCAGGACAACCTAAAATGATCAGCCCGGAGGTTGGGTCTTGGGCGCAGTTGGGTGTTCCAACAGAACAATGACCCAAAACACACGTCAAAAGTGGTAAAGGAATGGCTAAATCAGGTTAGAATTAAGGTTTTAGAATGGCCTTCCCAAAGCTCTGACTTAAACCCCATTGAGAACATGTGGACAATGCTGTAGAAACAAATCCATGTCAGAAAACCAACACATTTAGCTGAACTGCACCAATTTTCTCAATAGGAGTGGTCAAAAATTCAACCAGAAGCTTGTGGATGGCTACCAAAAGCGCCTTATTGCAGTGAAACTTGCCAAGGGACATGTAACCAAATATTAACATTGCTGTATGTATACTTCTGACCCAGCAGATTTGGTCACATTTTCAGTAGACCCATAATAAATTCATAAAAGATCCAAACTTCATGAATGTTTTTTGTGACCAACAACTATGTGCTTCAATCACTCTATCACAGAAAAATAAGAGTTGTAGAAATTATTGGAAACTCAAGACAGCCATGCCATTATGTTCTTCATATATATATATATATATATATATATATATAATATTTCTTTTTATCAAAATAACGACAAGCTTAACTGTCAACACGCATATATATATATGCATATATATATTTTTATTTTTGTATTTTTTTTTTTTACATATATATATATGCACATATATATATATATATATATATATATATATATAATGTGCATATATACATATATATATATATATATATGTAAAAATATATATATATATATATATATATGCATATATATATATATATATATATATGTAAAAAAAAATATATATATATATATATATATATACATTATAGTGTCTTCAAAGTAAGCATTATTTTACTAAAATAGGAACTTTTCTCGAGGCTAGAATCAATTATTCATGTTTATATATATTATATATATATATATATATAATGTGCATATATATAATGTGCATATATACATATATATATATATATATATATATATATGTAAAAAAAAAATATATATATATATATATATATACATTATAGTGTCTTCAAAGTAAGCATTATTTTACTAAAATAGGAACTTTTCTCGAGGCTAGAATCAATTATTCATGTTTACATAGTTTTTTTTGAGGAACTCTGTTTCACTATACAAACTTTTCGATTTACGAACTATGTTCAAAGACCAAATACGTTTTTAAATCGAGGTGTGTAAATAGAAACATTTTACAACAGTATTTATTAACAGTAAATTAGCAAGTAGATTATTAATAGTTTTGAGAAATAATACAACCAAAAATGATGCAATAGGTTACCCATACATCAGTAGCAAAATTATGAGCCCTTGTAACCCGTTTTAAAATGCTGCTATTAACATTTACATATATATCGTGATATATATCGTTATCGCAGGAGGTTGCAATATATATTGCAATATTTAGGCCGTATCGCCCATCCCTTATTTCCAGTGGAAAAATTGGAAATTTCGCAGCATTCATGAACGTATCGGCCCTGTGAGGTTGTTTCCAGCAAGTATTTGGACTGAAAAAACCCCCCAATATATTTTGCACAAGCAGCACATTTTGTTGTCATCCGTTGAGACGTGGCAATGCTATGCGGAATATTAATAACAATGCTTGAATCGCAGCGTTCGCACACGCGTGCAGAGATTACTCACAGCCCACAAACACAACATGCTCCTTCTTCACACACACGCCAGTGACGGTAAACATGGCAGCCTCTCAAGACGCTGCCTTAACGAACAGATGCTTCTCCTTTTATGTCAACAGCAAGCGAGAAGAGACTAATAAAGAATGAAAAAAATACATTTTACAAAATTATATAGATGAAACATTTATAAATCAATAAAAAAAAGAAGAAGAAAATACAGAACGTGAGGCAGCACACTGAAGACGTTTACGCCGCAGAGTGCATGATGAAACTACAGTCATTCAACTGACAGGCCAGACAATAAAGGTCAAAGTTTAACAGACCTCAGCCAAACACCGCATGCTATTATGTAAGCCCTAACACAAGGGTGTCCAAACTTTTTCCACTGAGGGCCGCACACTGAAAAATCAAAACATGAAGGAGCCACTTTGATATTTTACATTCTCAAAACTAATACACATATATCATTTTTTTTACCTTAAGGGTTCCCCTGTAATGTTGGCACGTTATGTAAATCGTATATAAAAACAGAATACAATGATTTGCAAATCCTTTTCAACTTATATTCAATTGAATATATTTAATGTTCGAACTGAGAAACTTACCGTATTTTTCGGACCAAAGGGTGCAGCGTATTAAAAGGCGCACAGCAGATGAGCGGGTCTATTCAGATCTTTTTTCATACAAAAGGTGCACTAAAGGCGTCATGATGGGTTCCCACTTCTCTGTGAGCGCTTTGAGTATCTAATAATAGAAAAGCGCGATATAAAATCTAATGCATTATTATTATTATATTATGATTTTTTTTCTAAATTTAAAACACTATCTTGTGGTCCACATAACATGTACCGTATTTTTCGGAGTATAAGTCGCTCCGGAGTATAAGTCGCACCGACCGAAAATGCATAATAATGAAGGAAAAAACATATATAAGTCGCACTGGAGTATAAGTCACATTTTTTGGGAAAATGTATTTCATAAAAGCCAACACCAAGAATAGACATTTGAAAGGCAATTTAAAATAAATAAAGAATAGTGAACAACAGGCTGAATAAGTCTACGTTATATGAGGCATAAATAACCAACTGAGAACGTGCCTGGTATGTTAACGTAACATATTATGGTAAGAGTCATTCAAATAACTATAACATATAGAACATGCTATACGTTTACCAAACAATCTGTCACTCCTAATCGCTAAATCCCATGAAATCTTATACGTCTAGTCTCTTACGTGAATGAGCTAAATAATATTATTTGATATTTTACGGTAATGTGTTAATCATTTCACGCATAAGTCGCTCCTGAGTATAAGTCGCACCCCCCGCCAAACTATGAAAAAAACTGCGACTTATAGTCAGAAATATACAGTAATAGTGGTTATTTGGTAAAATTGTTGCATTGCCGTTTTGTGGGCAGTCTTATTTACGTGGCTCACCTTCGACAACGTCTTCTCCCCGTCATCTTTGTTGTAGCAGTGTAGCGTGCAAGGACGGGAGTGCAAGAAGTGTCGAAAGATGGAGCTAACTGTTTTAATGACATTCAGACTTTACTTAAATCGATAACGGAGCAGCATCTTCTCATCCGTGGCTCAGTAATGCAACATCAACGCTGTAAATGTGTCCCGTGAAAAACCGTCCGACCGGAACCCTCTAATAACTAAAGTTCCGTAGGTGAATTATGTAAACTCACTAGAGTTTTTAGCGCTATGATAGCTAGTTTACTGACAGATATAAGTAAGAACTTTACGCTACTTTATATTAGAAATGGCAACGGCGGAGGATCAATGTCCCATAAGAAGGTAGAGGAAAAAAAAGAAGCTTATGACTACGGCGGCGGCAGGGACTACAATTGCGGATGTGCCGACAATCCATCAAGCGGTGCGACTTCATAGCTTACCGAAGTCGTACTAAAAACATTGACAGATTTTTGAGCGCCGTGTGTAATGTTCTATATTCTCAATGGAGCATTTAAAGTTTTGGTGGTGTTTACTGCTATTATATTGCAGTCTACACGTATCTCTTATGTATGACTGCCATCTACTGGTCACACTTATCGTTACACCATGTACTAAATAAAATTGCTTCGAGGTCAGCAAGCACAACCAGAAGTATGCCGTACATTAGGCGCAACGGGTCATTGTCCGCACTGTCGAGTTTTAAGAAAATGAAAGGATTTTAAGTGCGCCTGATAGTCCGAAAAATAAGGCAATTTTATTTAGCAAATAATCATAAACTTAGAATTTTATGGCAACAACACATTGCAAAAAAATTTGGCACTGGGGCATTTTACCAATGTGTTACATGGCCTTTTCTTTTAACAACACTCAGTAAACGTTAAGGAACTGAGGAGACCAATTTCTTAAGTTTTCAGGTGGAATTCTATCCCATGATGTACAATTAAGTTGTCGTATTTTACACTTCATAATGCGCCACACATTTTCAGTGGGAGACAGGTCTGTACTACAGGCAGGCCAGTCTAGTACCCGCACTCTTTTACTACGAAGCCACGCTGTTGTAACACGTGCAGAATGTGCTTGGCGTTATTTTGCTGAAATAAGCAGGGGCGTCCATTAAACGTTGCTTGGATAGCATATGTGCCTCCAAAACCTGTATGTACCTTTCAGCATTAATGGTGCCTTCACAGATGTGTAAGTTACCCAAGCCTTGGGCACTAATACACCCCCATACCATCACAGATGCTGGCTTTTTAACTTTGCGCTTAGAACAATCCGGATGGCTCTACTCCTCTTTGGTCCGGAGGACACGACGTCCACAGTTTCCAAAAACACTTTGAAATGTGGACTCGTCATTCCACAAAACACTTTTCCACTTTGCATCAGTCCATCTTAGATGAGCCTGGGCCCAGCGAAGCCGGCGGCGTTTCTGGGTGTTGTTGATAAATGGCTTTCGCTTTGCATAGTTGAGTTTTAACTTGCACTTACAGATGTAGCGACCAACTGTAGTTACTGACAGTGGTTTTCTGAAGTGTTCCTGAGCCCATGTGGTGATATCCTTTACACACTAATGTCGCTTTTTGATGCAGTACCGCCTGAGGGATCGGAGGTCACGGGCATTGCCGCTTACTTGCAGTGATTTCTCCAGATTCTCTGAACCTTTTGATGATATTACGGAACGCAGATGGTTCCTTGCAATAGCTGTCTGAGGAATGTTGTTCTTAAACAATTTGCTCACTCATTTGTTCACAAAGTGGTGACCCTCGCCCCATCCTTGTTTGTGAATGACTGAGCATTTCACAGAAGCTGATTTTATACCCAATCAAGGCACCCACCTGTTCCCAATTAGCCTGTTCACCTGTGAGATGTTCCAAATAAGTGTTTGATGAGCATTCCTCAACTTTCTCACTCTTTTTTTGCCACTTGTGCCAGCTTTTTTGAAACATGTTGCAGCCATCAAATTCCAAATGAGCTGATATTTGCAAAAAATAACGTTTTCCAGTTCGAACATGAAATATCTGGTCTTTGCAGTCTAATTAATTGAATATAGGTTGAAAAGAATGTGCAAATCATTGTATTCTGTTTTTATTTACGAATTACACTATGTGCCAACTAACTGGTTTTGGGTTTTGTACATGCTGTAAGTAAATATGTAATGTGGTAACAGGCACATAATAATAATATGTCATATTTACGTATTTTGCTCATTTTAGGCAAACATTAATATATGAAACGCACCACAAAGTTTGCTTTTTCCTTCGATGACATAACTGATTACTACTCACTGCGGACTTCATGAGAGCCAACAAACATAACAAAATAATCACTGTATAAGGTCTGCTGTCACTGGGATACCGACTGATAGGTTGTTGATATATTCCTGTTTGGATGAAGAATTAATCACAATCCTTGCGGAGAAAAAAGAGAGTTCAAAAGAAGCGACTTTTCATGTCTTTTTTGCCGTTTCTGGGTCTAAATTGGATGCCAAAGTTGACCAACTTGTTGGATTATGTCCCCATCCTTTTACTAGCAAGATGAAAAGGCATGATTTATGATCTAAAATAAACTTTCAGATTCCCCAGCTGATGATGTCAATTAGCAGCATAAGCTAGTCAGCTCTCTGGGATCACGGCGTTGCCATAAATAGTTTGTCTGCGTTAGCCCTTATAATAACAATATCGCTAACACTTGGTTAATATTCAGGACACAAAATGTAAATGGAATATTATTGGTGCTTTCTGGATGATTTAGAGGGCTTTATGGGCGGAATAGAGAACCTCCCGTTAGACTCCCATTGGAAGCGGACTTTTATTTAGTTAGAATAAAAAATTTTAAAATATATCCGTCTTCTTTTCTCTCATAATGATTGCAAAACAGGGGTCGCCAGTCGCTCTTTGGGTCCCTACCGGTCGATCGCGAAAATATTAGAAAAAAAATGATGCATTGATAACATCAGTAACACCTCCATACGGAGAATGACCAAAAGACCCGTTTAAAAAAACGCATTTTAGCCTCCTCGCCTCTTTCTCTTCAGCCTCACATCCAGACGCTCTCGACACCGCAGCCACACCCCCTGAGCATGGTGGCACACTTCACCCGCTCGTCTCACAAACAATGTATTAAGGCTGACTGTTGCAACGCATCGGACATTTTCTAGCATCCGACATCAAACATCTCTTCCTGCATGCGAAGACTTGCGTTTTGGGGACGCATCATTAGAAAGGCGCCCACACGTTCTGGGTAGCAATCAACCGGCTTCCTCTCTCCAGCAACGCGGTGTTCTGGTGGACGTTCTGCCACGTCGTCCACAAACTGTAAGGTTCCGTAAAGGCGAGTGGCCCGTCTGTCGGTCACGCACATACTTGCCAACCTTGAGACCTCCGAATTCAGGAGATGGGGGGCGGGGTTTGGTGGTAGCGGGGGTGTATATTGTAGCATCCCGGAAGAGTTAGTGATGTAAGGGGTTCTGGGTATTTGTTCTGCTGTGTTTATGTTGTGTTACGTTGCGGATGTTCTCCTGAAATGTGTTTGTCATTCTTGTTTGGTGTGGGTTCACAGTGTGGCGCATATTGGTAACAGTGTTAAAGTTGTTTATACGGCAACCCTCAGTGTGACTTGTATGGCTGTAGATCAAGTATGCGTTGCATTCACTTACGTGAGTGTAAAAGCCGCATATATTATTAAGGCACGCCCCCAATATTATTGTCCGGGTGGAAATCGGGAGAAATTCGGGAAAATGGTTGCCCCGGGAGATTTTCGGGAGGGGCACTGAAATTCGGGAGTCTTTCGGGAAATCGGGAGCGTTGGCAAATATGGTCACGCAGACTGTCATCATCATCATTATCATCGCTCGCCTGCAACAGGAAGCTAACAAGCCAAATACTAGAGTCCGTGAACATTGCTCCAATGTACGGATTTTGTGTTGATTTATATACTAAGTAAACACTGACGTGTGCAAAGGCAGTAATATATGCTAAGACAAGGCGGCATGAGAAGGACTTCCCTGTTTGTCCCCTCTTTATCACACAGGTAAAACTCGCAAGGGGAACAGCTGATTTTACTACTTCCGGTGCTGACGTAAGCAGACTCGCCTCCCATATGTGACCATAGGATGAATAAATACACTACAGCCCTGAGACTATAGTGGCCATAAACAGTTAGCTTCTACAGCAGGGGTGCCCAAAGTGCTGCACAGGGGCCGTCTGTGGCCCGTGGCTCGTTTGTCATTGGCCCTTGGCACATGACAAAAAACACCAGCAAAAATTGGGAAAACGGCAAGAAGCAGAATGAGGGGAAAAAAATAAATGTTGACATCAGCCAATAATAAAACCACAAAGCTTTGTCATTACAAAACAAATGTTTTTAATATATACATAATATATATAATATATATATATACCCTGATATATATATCAGGGTTGTACGGTTTTCCGGTATTAGTATAGTACCGCGATACTAATTAATCATTTTCAGTACTATACCGCCTCTAAAAAGTACCGGTTCCCCGCCCCCCCCGTCGTCGTAACGTCGTGACATTGCTGGTTTACGAGCAGACGAGCATGTTCGGCAACACACAATCACGGAGTACTTACAAGCAGACATAGTGTGTAGACAGAAATTGGAGAAAGGACACATTTTGGCTTACAAACTAACGATAAAGGTAAAGCGATAACACTGAAACGCCCTCAGGAAGAGGTGCTTTAAGGACTTTGAATATGACCAATGTATGATCCTGTAACGACTTGGTATCGGATTGATACCCAAATTTGTGGTATCACCCAAAACTAATGTAAAGTATCAAACAACAGAAGAATAAGTGATTATTACATTTCAACAAAAGTGTAGATAGAACATGTTAAAAGAGAAAGTAAGCAGATATTAACAGTAAATAAACAAGTCGATTAATGTTGACAAAATAATAGAATGATAAATGACACAATATGTTACTGCATACGTCAGCAGCTAAATTAGGAGCCTTCGACTTGTCCAGGGTGTACCCCGCCTACCCCCCGGATGCAGCTGAGATAGACTCCAGCACCCCCCGCGACCCCAAAGGGACAAGCGATAGAAAATGGACGGATGGATGGATGGATGTTTGCTTACTTACTACTAAAAGACAAGTTGTCTCGTATGTTCACTATTTTATTTAAGGACAAAATTGCAACAATAAACATATGTTTAATGTACCCTAAGATTTTTTGTTGAAATAAAGCCAATAATGCCATTTTTTGTGGTCCCCTTTATTTAGAAAAGTATCAAAGTACCAAAAAGTATCAATGCATTTTGGTACCAAAATATTGGTATCGGGACAACACTAATGTCCATATATAAATATATAGTTGACGTAGGGGTAGATCTTGCTTTGGTTTTTGGCTGAGACTAGGGATCTTGGGCTCAAAAAGGTTGGTGACCACTGTTGTTAACGATAGGCAAAGTTCCAAAAAAAGTGAAGTTCCCCTTGAATATATATATATGTATATATATATATACATATATATATATATGTATATATATATATATATATATATATATATATATATATATATATATATATATATATATATATATATATGTGTGTGTGTTTTTGGGATTTTTGAGAATTATTAGGATTGCACAAGCATCAGGATTGGAAGAACACCTCTGGTCTGCGGTTTGTTGTTGAAGTTACATAATCTTGACATATTGAACTGACAAACGTATCAGTGGGTTAATGCAATCAGCGATCAGATCATATTGTTTTTTTTTATTTTCTCCCAAAACCGGCTGCACCTCAAATAAATGCCTCCTGGTATCATATTGGAATGTACACACAATTTAGAATTGACTTGAATAATGTATTAAAAGTTAAAGTACCAATGATTGTCACACACACACTAGGTCTGGCCAAATTATTCTCTGCATTTGACCCATCACCCTTGATCAGCCCCCTGGGAGGTGAGGGGAGCAGTGAGCAGCAGCGGTGGCCGCGCCCGGGAATCATTTTTGGTTATTTAACCCCCAATTCCAACCCTTGATGCTGAGTGCCAAACAGGGAGGTAATGAATGAATGTTGTCTGTCTATCTGTGTTGGCCCTGCAATGAGGTGGCGACTTGTCCAGGGTGTACCCCGCCTTCCGCCCTAATGCAGCTGAGATAGGCTCCAGCGCCCCCCCGCGACCCCAAAAGGGACAAGCGGTAGAAAATGGATGGATGGATGAATAGATTTAGAATGGGGATGTGGATACATTTTTTGTGCACCCCTATTTATTACTAGGGATGATACTCTAAACCGATTTTCCCGGTTGTTCGAAAAGAAAAGAACCGAGTCGTCGGACTCGAATCCCTTTTTGAGAACCGGTACCCGTTATCGAGACCACTATAGTAAAGAAAAAGAGTTGGTTCTTTATTCGAATCCCTCGGAACGAATCCCGTCCCGACCAGAAATGCTTTGTGTGACATCACAAGAAATGACGTCACGTAGCTCAGTCATTATGCGCAGATAGGGAAAGCAGGAAAAACAATGGACCGGAAAAAGCGCTCCAAAGTGTAATAAAGTTCAAAACAAAAGGTATAATCCAATGAATAACTTTACTGAGAGATTTGAGCAGGGTACAAACACATGACGAACACTTTTACAACCAACCGGAAACATAGCAACCAGGCTAGCAACGCACTTCCTTTACGGCAGCTGTCGCAACGTTCTTAAAGCAAGCGCAGCACATACATATATACACAACATATATGACATGATCTCCCTTTTTTAACTTTTGTTTTACTTTGCTTGTAAACAAAACAAAATCACACTGTATATGTGTTGTCTGTCTAATTATAAATAATGCAGACGAGGCGTGTTGGCTTAGTTCTTGACGTTTACTTTCCCAGCGTGCTCATAACCTCATTCTTAGCTGCCGGCTGGTGACATGCAACAACACTTTTGCACGCATGCTCGTCACTCCCGTTGCATGCTGGGTAGTGTAGTTGTTGTATTCCCTAGCTCATAACATCTTTCCCCCTATAAAGAAATAATGTTAACTCAATAAAGTGTATTTCTTTTTTTAGCTTTAACTTTTCATTTTTTAGCATTGTAACCACATTTGCAAACAACTTTTCTCTTCATAGAATTTTCTTTCAATAAAGAAATAAAGTGCAAAAATGCCAAAGCATCATAACAAACAGTTATGTCAAATAGCAGCAGAATTGCACTTTTTGGAGAGCTGTATTATTTTCAGTTTTGTGCCCACACTATATTATTATTGATACACCTATAGTGATCACAGAGACAGGTTGTTTTTGTGTTACTGTATACATTTGTTTTTCTGAAAAATCCCACTTAATATACTTTGGGTAACAACAGTCTATTTTTTTTTTTTTTTTAATTTTTTTAGGGGGGGTAACAGTCAATATTTATTTATTTATTTATTAGATATCATTTTTTTCTTATATAATAAAAGTGAGCTTTTGTTAAACCAAATATTGTGTGTTTTTTTTCATATATAACCACCTATCTGGACTCGATAAGAGAATCGGTTCGATAAGAGGATTAGATAATAGGCTCGAACTCGATCATTTCTTATCAAACATCATCCCTATTTATTACAGTTGTCATTGCAACTTTTTCTCGTTACCATTCACCTGTTTGCTCTTTTATTCCCCTTTTTGATGTTTTTATTAGTATTTTTAGAATGTGCGGCGGGCCTTTAAAAAGTTAACTGCGGATGCTGGGCGCCCCTGCCCTAACGGCCTTATACGGGGTGCCACTAAAAGCGCCTACCGATGCTAACGCGCTCCTTGCTCCTGGAACAGCTGCCGTGATTTAGTGCATTTTCACAGCCCTCTTGTGCTGCCTATGACGTAAACGCCCTCACCTTTGAGAATGACGGGGTCCTTGCCCTCCCTCCTCAGCGACTCCAGGACCACGTGAAGGGGCTGCGAGGGCCCCAGCCGGTTGGGATCCGCGGTGCTCTCGTCGTAGACCACGATATCTTTGGAGAAGATGCCCTTAAGCGAGTCCTTGCCCTCCCGGCAGGAGATGAGGTCCAAGACGGTGATCTTTCCCTGCTGCAGCCGCCGCCGGCTGATCTTGTCGGAGCAGTTGATGTGCGCCGCCCCCCGGATGTGGCTCTTGTTGTACTCCGTGAAGGCGCGGCAGTCGATGATGACCGGCACGGGCCCGACGGGGTGGCCCATGGGGCAGCAGGTCATCCGCTTGGCCAGCTCATTGGGGTGGATGAGTCTCAGGGAGGAGGCGGCGCCCGGGGCGAAGCTGGTGGCGCTTAATGCTTCGTGGTTGCTGAGCATGGGGGGTCCGGCATAGCTGAGGTTGGGGCTGCTGGCGCTCACCTGACCGTGGTTCAGGTTCGGGCTGTCCTTCTCGTAGGTGGTGACCGAGCAGCAGCTGGCACTGCTGCATCCGCACGACAAGGAGCGCGTGGAGCCCTTGGATGAGGGCATATACGTCACAAGATTAGCCGTCGCCCGGATCTTCACCACCGTGGTGCTAATGACCGTCTCGTCGCTGCTGGTGGAGGCGATGGAGTCCAGGTAGCTGGTGTCCAGTCGCAGTTGGAGTTCCTGAGGTCGGATCGGCCTTGGCAGCGCCACCACAATTCTGTCGTCGAGAGGAGATGGAGGCATGGGGAGGCCGAGGGCTGGACGTTTACGGAGAACTCAACACGCCGCTCTGAAACCGGAGAGACAAATGTTTTTATACGTTGTTGTCCAACATTTGTAATTTGGTTAATCAAAGGGTTGCAGTGTTGCACACACAAACATTAGCTGCGTGTGTTGTTAGCTAATGATATAACTTCGCTAATAAGTAACACACGCGCATTAGCTTTGTGTGTTCTTTGCTAATTATATAAACTACGCTCATAAGTAACACGAGCACAGACATTAGCTTTGTGTGTTGTTGGCTAATGACAAACTATGCTCATAGGTAACACACGCACAGACATTAGCTTTGTATGTTGTTTGCTAATGATCTAAACTACGCTCATAAGTAACACGCGCACAGACATTAGCTTTGTGTGTTGTAAGCTAATGATATAACTTGACTAATAAGTAACACACGCATTTGCTTTGTGTGTTGTTAGCTAATGATCTAAACTACGCTCATAAGTAACATGAGCAGACATTAGCTTTGTGTGTTGTTAGCTAATGATACAAACTACGCTCATAAGTAACACGCGCACAGACATTGGCTTTGTGTGTTGTTGGCTAATGATATAAACTACGCTCATATGTAACATGCACGTGCACAGACATTAGCTTTGTGTTTTGTTGGCTAATGACATAAACTATGCTCATAGGTAACACACGCACAGACATTAGCTTTGTATGTTGTGTGCTAATGATCTAAACTACGCTCATAAGTAACACGCGCACAGACATTAGCTTTGTGTGTTGTAAGCTAATGATATAACTTGACTAATAAGTAACACACGCATTAACTTTGTATGTTGTTTGCTAATGATCTAAACTACGCTCATAAGTAACACGAGCCCTTACATTAGCTTTGTGCGTTGTTGGCTAATGACATATACTACGCTCATTAGTAACACCAGCGCAGACATTAGCTTTGTGTGTTGTAAGCTAATGATATAACTTCACTAATAAGTAACACGCGCATTTGCTTTGTGTGTTGTTGGATAATGATATAAACTACGCTCATAGGTAACTGCGCACAGACATTAGTTTTGTGTGTTAGCTAATGATTAGAGATGTCCAATAATATCGGACTGCCGATATTATCGGCCGATAAATGCTTTAAAATGTAATATCGGAAAATATCGGTATCGGTTTCAAAATTATCGGTATCGGTTTCAAAAAGTAAAATGTATGACTTTTTAAAACACCGCTGTGTACATGGACGTAGGTACAGAGCGCCAATTAACCTTAAAGGCACGGCCTTTGCGTGCCGGCCCAATCACATAATATCTACGGCTTTTCACACACAAGTGAATGCCACGCATACTTGGTCAACAGCCATACAGGTCACACTGAGGGTGGCTGTATAAACAACTTTAACACTGTTACAAATATGCGCCACACTGTGAACCCACATCAAACAAGAATGACAAACACATTTCGGGAGAACATCCGCACCGTAACACAACATAAGCACAACAGAACAAATACCCAGAACCCCTTGCAGCACTAACTCTTCCGGGACGCTACAATATACACCCCCTGCTGCCCCCTAACACCCCACCTCAACCCCGCCAACCAGTATGTCCTAAATTCCAAGCTGCTGTTTTGAGGCATGTTAAAAAAAAATAATGCACTTTGTGACTTCAATAATAAATATGGCAGTGCCATGTTGGCACTTTTTTCCAGAACTTGAGTTGATTGATTTTGGAAAACCTTGTTACATTGTTTAATGCATCCAGCGGGGCATCACAACAAAATTAGGCATAATAATGTGTTAATTCCACGACTGTATATATCGGTATCGGTTGATATCGGAATCGGTAATTAAGAGTTGGACAATATCGGAATATCGGATATCGGCAAAAAAGCCATTATCGGACATCTCTACTAATGATATAAACTATGCTCATAAGTAACACAAGCACAGACATTAGCTTTGTGTGTTGTTGGCTAATGATATAAACTACACTCATAAGTAACACCAGCACAGACATTAGTTTTGTGTGTTTATTAGCTAATGATACAAACTACGCTCATAAGTAACACGTGCACAAACATTCGCTCTGTGTGTTATTGGCTAATGACTTAAACTACGCTCATAAGTAACACCAGCACAAACATTAGCTTTGTGTGTTGTTAGCCAATGATATCAACTACGCTTATAAGTAACACGCGCATAGACATTAGCTTTGTGTGTTGTTGGCTAATGATATAAACTATGTTCATAAGTAACACACGCACAGACATTCGTTTTGTGTGTTTATTAGCTAATGATACAAACTACGCTCATAAGTAACACGTGCACAAACATTAGCTCTGTGTGTTATTGGCTAATGACATAAACTACGCTCATAAGTAACACCAGCACAAACATACAAACATTAGCTTTGTGTGTTGTTAGCCAATGATATAAACTACGCTCATAAGTAACACGAGCACAGACATTAGCTTTGTGTGTTGTTAGCTAATGATACAAACTACGCTCATAAGTAACACGTGCACAAACATTAGCTCTGTGTGTTATTGGCTAATGACATAAACTACACTCATAAGTAACACCAGCACAAACATACAAACATTAGCTTTGTGTGTTGTTAGCCAATGATATCAACTACGCTCATAAGTAACACGAGCACAGACATTAGCTTTGTGTGTTGTTGGCTAATGATATAAACTATGCTTATAGGTAACACACGCACAGACATTAGTTTTGTGTGTTGTTACCTAATGATACAAACTACGCTCATAAGCAACACGTGCACAAACATTAGCTTTGTGTGTTGTTAGTTAATGACATAAACTACGCTAATAAGTAACACCAGCGCAGACATTAGCTTTGTGTGTTAGCCAATGATATAAAATACGCTTATAAGTAACACGCGCACAAACATTAGCTATGTGTATTGTTAGCTAATGATATAAACCATTGTTTCTTAACCATAGGGTCAGGCCTTAAAAAATATCTATTTCCCAGCTGTAGTCTGTATGGGCAGCAGCAGTTGTAATACAAGTGGTGTAAAAGTGGTGTATATTATTATATATTATTAATTTAGTAAGAATTTATTTTAGCGCTGTGTAATTATGTCAATTTATTTTTCATCATTTTTTTTTATCAGTTGCTTGTTTTGCAGTATATTTGATTAGTATTTATTTTTGCAATCTGTCATGACTAGGACTTTGGCTTGGTTTGTTCTCCCGAGGTGCAAAAGATTTGGACCATACGTGGCGTGAAGGGGAATACATATTTATTTATAACACTCAAAGGAACAAAAAGCGCGCTCAAGGCGGATGTACAAACTTGACTAACGAAACAAAAGACTTGCACGGGGGCAAAAAACTGTGAACAATTAAACAAAAACACTAACTGTGGCATTAATAGAAAAAAACTTACTTGGACATGGCATGAAGTGCGCAGAGGTAGACAGAGTGTGACAGGGGTATGAATACGGGGATGTCACCAGAAAGACAAACTAAAAACACTGAACTTAAATACTACAGACTTGATTAACGAAAACAGGTGCGTGACTCAAAACGTGAAACAGGTGCGTGACGTGACAGGTGAAAACTAATGGGTTGCTATGGTGACAAACAAGAGTGCACAATGAGTCCAAACGTGGAACAGGTGAAACTAATGTGTAATCACGGAAACAAGACAAGGGAGTGAAAAGCCAGAAACTAAAGATTCCAATAACTAAACAAAACATGACTTAAAACAAAACATGATTACACAGACATGACACAATCAGCCTGACCTAAGCCTTGATAATAATCTTTGTGATTAACACACGCTTTCATATCATTTGACAAGGTTTATCCTGTTAAACTGTAAGTACAGTTGGTTATATACAATTATTCAATACGATCGGAAATGAAGAGTAAGATTACTAATTTAGTGCTAATATTTGAGTGGGCCCCGGGCCCCTCCGTAGTGAAAAAGTTGGGTCCGAATGTAAAAAAGGTTAAAAACCCGTCAAATAAACTTTGTGTGTGGTTAGCTAATGATATAAACTATGCCCGTCAGTAACACGCACATTATCTTTGTTTTTGGTTAGCTAATGGTATGAACTACACCCATACGTAACACGCACATTAGCTTTGTGTTGTTAGCTAATGATATAAACAACGCCCATCCCTAACACGCCCACACGCATTAGCTTTGGGTGTTGTTAGCCAATTATATAAACTACGCCCGTACGTAAGACACGCAATAGCTTTGTGTGATACAAACTTCGGCCAAAAGTAACATGTGCACGCGCATAACTGTGGCGCATTCAAGAACCCAAGTTACAGAGGCGTCACTTGTTCTTAAAGGCAGGGGGAGACTTGACTCCCAGATGATAATAATATAACCATAATAACATTGGTGTATTATTATGATTGGTATTATCCACTGATGTATCAGCTAATCTCTACTTTACAAAGAAAACATGATAGACTTATAATCAAAATTACGTGAATAACGACAGGTTGTATGATTATTTAGATTCATATTATTATTCCCTTTTTCCAAAAATAATTTAAGGAGTTTGATCTAGTTTAAGGGTTCTTACCTTTTCTACATTGGGGCTCAACTTTGTTAGTACAGAGGTGTCCAGGGGCCCACTCCAATATGAACACTGAATTAGTCATCTCACTTTTGATTTGAATCATATTCAATAAATTTATTTAACCTACTTACAGTTTGCAACCTTGTCGAATGATATTAAGGCATGTGTTAACCACAAAGATTATTTCTTAAACACATAAACCTTAGGCTTAGGTCAGGCAGATTACAAAAATAAGAACTAATCAAATATACTGCATAAGAAGAGACTCTTAAATATCTGATGAAAAATAAATGTACATGCAATTATGTAGTGCTAAAATAAAAAACGTAATCAACAATACATGAAATTAAAGTGCAAATGAAAACACAGATTCACTACTTTAGTCATAATTTTTGCGCTTATGAAACTTCTCTTGAACTTTAGGTCCAGTCTTCTTCTGTGTGTTTGATATTGTCATTGCTGCCACAGGTGGTGGTGTATTACAACTTAGTGCCTGAGAAACCGATGTTTTGGTTTTGGTTAAGAAACACTGATCCAGATAGGTTATAGACATATTGATCCCATCTTTAAAAAGTCGATACCATAATTAAGGTTTTTGCATGTGTTTTTAAAAGCTGATTTAAACCAATACCAAGTTGTTTTAGTGTTTATAAACATACTAGTGTTGTACCGGTACCAAAATTATTTTTGATACTTTTGGGCACTTTTCTAAATAAAGGGGACCACAAAAAATTGCATTATTGGCTTTATTTTAACAAAAAAATCTTAGGGTACATTAAACAAATGTTTATTACTGCAAGTTTGTCCTTAAATAAAATAGTGAACATACAAGACAACTTGTTTTTTGGTAGTAAGTAAGCAAACAAAGGCTCCTAATTTAGCTGCTGACGTATGCAGTAACATATTGTGTCATTTATCATTCTATTATTTTGTCAACATTATTAAGGACAAGTGGTAGAAAATGAATTATTAATCTACTTGTTCATTTACTGATATCTGCTTACTTTCTCTTTTAACATGTTCTATCTACACTTCTGTTAAAATGTAATAATCACTTTTTCTTTTGTTGTTTGATACTTTACATTAGTTTTGGATGATACCACAAATTTGGGTATCAATCCGATACCAAGTAGTTACAGGATCATACATTGGTCATATTCAAAGTCCTCATGTGTCCAGGGACATATATCCTGAGTTGATAAACATGGTCGAGACGGTATAGTACCGAATATGTTTCATTAGTATCGCGGTACTATACTAATACTGGTATACCGTACAACCCTAGAAGAGACTCTTAAATATCTGATAAAAAATAAATGTACATGCAATTATGTAGTGCTAAAATAAACAACTAAATCTACAATACATGAAATTAAAGTGCAAATGAAAACACAGATTCACTACTTTAGTCATAATTTTTGCGCTGATGAAACTTCTCTAGGACTTTAGCTCCAGTCTTCTTCTGTGTGTTTGATGTTGTCATTGCTGCCACAAGTGGTGGAAAAGTGTATTACAACTGAGTGCCTGAGAAACCGATGTCTTTGGTGGCCCTATGGTTAAGAAACACTGATCCAGATACGTTATAGACATGTTGATCCCATCTTTAAAAAGTCAAAACCATAATTAAGGTTTTTGCATGTGTTTTTAAAAGCTGTTTTAAACCAATACTAAATTGTTTTAGTGTTTATAAACATACTAGTGTTGTCCCGATACCAATATTTTGGTACCGCTAACGGTACCAAAATTATTTCTATACTTTTCGGTACTTTTCGAAATAAAGGGGACCACAAAAAATTGCATTATTGGCTTTATATTAACAAAAAATCTTAGGGTACATTAAACATATGTTTCTTATTGCAAGTTTGTCCTTAAATAAAATAGTGAACATACTAGACAACTTGTCTTTTATTAGTAAGTAAGCAAACAAAGGCTCCTAATTTAGCTGCTGACGTATGCAGTAACATATTGTGTCATTTATCATTCTATTATTTTGTCAAAATTATTAAGGACAAGTGGTAGAAAATTAATGAATTAATCTACTTGTTCATTTACTGTTAATATCTGCTTACTTTCTCTTTTAACATGTTCTATCTACACTTCTGTTAAAATGTAATACCGGTAATTACTTTTTCTTCTGTTGTTTGATACTTCACATTAGTTTTGGATGATACCACAAATCTGGGTATCAATCCGATACCAAGTAGTTACAGGATCATACATTGGTCATATTCAAAGTCCTCATGTGTCCAGGGACATATTTCCTGACTTTATAAACATGGTCGAGACGGTATAGTACCGAATGTGTTTCATTAGTATCGCGGTACTATACTAACACCGGTATACCGTACAACTCTAAAAGAGACTCTTAAATATCTGATGAAAAATAAATGTACATGCAATTATGTAGTGCTATAATAAACAACTAAATCTACAATACATAAAATTAAAGTGCAAATGAAAACACAGATTCACTACTTTAGTCATAATTTTTGCGCTGATTAAACTTCTCCAGGACTTTAGCTCCAGTCTTCTTCTGTGTGTTTGATATTGTCATTGCTGCCACAAGTGGTGGAAAAGTGTATTACAACTGAGTGCCGATGTTTTTGCCGTCCCTATGGTTAAGAAACACTGATCCAGATATGTTAGAGACATGTTGATCCCATCTTTAAAAAGTCGATACTATAATTAAGGTTTTCGCATGTGTTTTTAAAAGCTGATTTAAACCAAAACTAAGTTGTTTTAGTGTTTATAAACATACTAGAGTTGTCCCGATACCAATATTTTGGTACTGATACCAAAATTATTTCGATACTTTTCGGTACTTTTCTAAATAAAGGGGAGCACAAAAAATTGCATTATTGGCTTTATTCTAACAAAAAATCTTACGGTACATTAAACATATGTTTATAAACATACTAGTGTTGTCCCGATACCAAAATTACTTCGACACTTTTTGGTACTTTTCTAAATAAAGGGGACCACAAAAAAAAGTTTATAAACATGGTCGAGACGGTATAGTACCGAATATGTTTCATTAGTATCGCGGTACTATACTAACACCGGTATACCATACAACCCTAAAAGAGACTGGTAAATATCTGATGAAAAATAAATGTACATGCTATTATGTAGTGCTAAAATAAAAAACTAAATCAACAATACATTAAATTAAAGTGCAAATGAAAACACAGGTTCACTACTTTAGTCATCATTTTTGCGCTGATGAAACTTCTCTAGGACTTTAGCTCCAGTCTTCTTCTGTGTGTTTGATGTTGCCATTGCTGCCACAAGTGGTGGAAAAGTGTATTACAACTGAGTGCCGGTGTTTTGCCGTCCCTATGGTTAAAAAACACTGATCCAGATATGTTATAGACATGTTGATCCATCTTTAAAAAGTCGATACCATAATTAAGGTTTTCGCATGTGTTTTTAAAAGCTGATTAAAACCAATACTAAGTTGTTTTAGTGTTTATAAACATACTAGTGTTGTCCCGATGCCAATATTATTTCGATACCTGAGAAACCGATGTTAAGAAACACTGATCCAGACATGTTGATCCCATCTTTAAAAAGTCGATACAATAATTAAGGTTTTTGCATGTGTTTTTAAAAGCTGATTTAAACCAATACTACATTGTTTTAGCGTTTATAAACATACCAAGTCTGTTTATAAGCGATATTAGGAGTCTTGTGTATGGGGGCCCAGAATTTGCTGCTCAATGGTCTTGGGCAAACTGTCCAAAATGTTTGAGGAAATTTGAGTCATTCATATAGCCATGTGACGAATAATAATGATTATTTTTGACAGCCTTGAATTGATATTGTTAAAAGAATCAGAGTGGGATGAAAAGAGTGTGTTTGATCACCATTACTAACATCTGCTGAAGTCAAACATTAGCAACACCCACACTAATCACCTTATTAATCAACACTGAGTCACTTCAGGCTAATGATCAGCCTCCTGCTACTGTAATGTTGTTTTCATGTGGGAATAAAAAAAATAAATAAAAAATACTGCATCACTGCAGTTTATCTCCCCCACAAGTGGAGATAGTCATAAAGATGGACGACATGCAGTTCCTTCTAATGTAAGCGCTTGTTATGTAAGGACTCCAGCCATGCATGCATGCATGCACACTGTAACCCTGCCTTGGTCATCCTCCTCCTGCACGCATAATCACAGAATTGAAGGGGGGGGGGGGAAACCGGCATAAGGACGTGCTTTGAATAAAACGTGGCATTCGGAATGAAAAAAAATAAATAAATAAAACAAACTGAATTGCTTAATAGTTGCACGTGAATGGGTGCGTGGAAGTAAACAGCGCGTTCGTTGCAGCAAACTTCTAATTGCCAAACTTGCTTGAAATGTCTGCTTACCGGTGTGTGTTGCTGTCTTTGGCCCGGTAATGCAGGATCTCCTCCCGGCGACGAGGGTGCCTCCATTCACTCGGTGCACGTACGGAGGATCGGCAACATTTTTGGGATACTTTTTTTTTTTTTTTTTTTTTGTGCCAACCAGCGTTGCCCAGGAATAATAATGTTGAAGGAAGTGAGCCAGCTTATAGAAGTCGCACAGCGGGACTGACGCGAGTCGGAGCCAATTCGCGACTTCATTAATATTAAACAGGATTTTTTTTTTTTTTTTTTTTTGGTACAGTGACGTCCCGCCCCGCCGTGGGAGGGATTTAAGCCGGGACGTCTGGTTCGGAGCCAGGGAGGGGAGGAGGATGGGAGTGTCGCTTCAAAACCGCGGCTTCAAACTGCCTTCAGCCGCAAGTGCGATGATGTCACAAGCAGCCAATCAGAAGCCACGTCAGCAGAAACTACGCGATGAAAGACGCGGGGCGTTCACGTGCCGCTTCGTCGGTTGGGAAAAAGGAAGACGCGGTGCATTCGCGCGCTGATTTGGGTCATTAATTTGCGTCGCGTGTGGGATAGGCTCCAGCTTTCAACTGCCGTGACCCTAATGAGGATAAGCGGTATAAAACATCAATTAATTAATATTAGAGATGGGATTTATGGCTCTATGAAGGCTTGTTATAATAGTTCTTTTTTTTTTCATCAAGGAAACTATAAGATGTGGAACTGAATAAATTAAATTGACAAATATTTTTTACTGTGGGAATTATTCTTAAATATTGACTATTATTGTTTTTGTTTTTTATTATTAATATTAACCATTTTCCCATTCTTTGACAATGAGATATTTAAAAATGTTCCCTCACCTATAAAAATATTCTTGCAAAAGAGAAAAAGTACAAAAAAAAATGTGTAAGAATAAAATATTTATGTAGAATTAAAAAGTATGAATAAAAATACAATTAAAAATGTGAAGGGACAAGCGGTAGAAAATAGATGGATGGATGGAATCTCCTCTCTGAGCTGCCACCTTAACGTGGTAGAGGAGTTTGCGTGTCCCAATGATCCTAGGAGCTATGTTGTCCGGGGGATTCCATGCCCCCTGGTAGGGTCTCCCAAGACAAACAGGTCCTAGGTGAGGGATCAGACAAAGAGCAGCTCGAAGACTTCTATGGAAATGCAAGAACCGAGACTCAGATTTCCCTCGCCCGGACGCGGGTCACCGGGGCCCCCCTCCGGAGCCAGGCCCGGAGTTGGGGCACGATGGCGAGCGCCTGGTGGCCGGGCCTGTCCCCATGGGGCCCGGCCGGGCACAGCCCGAAGAGGCAACGTGGGTCCCCCCTCCAATGGGCTCACCACCCATAGCAGGGGCCATAGAGGTCGGGTGCAATGTGAGCTGGGCGGTAGCCGAAGGCAGGGCACTTGGCGGTCCGATCCTCGGCTACAGAAGCTAGCTCTTGGGACGTGGAACGTCACCTCGCTGGGGGGGAAGGAGCCTGAGCTAGTGCGCGAGGTAGAGAAGTTCCGGTTGGATATAGTCGGACTCACCTCGACGCACAGCAAGGGCTCTGGAACCAGTTCTCTCGAGAGGGGCTGGACTCTCTTCCACTCTGGCGTTGCCAGCAGTGAGAGGCGACGGGCTGGGGTGGCAATTCTTGTTGCCCCCCGGCTCAGAGCCTGCATGTTGGAGTTCAACCCGGTGGACGAGAGGGTAGCTTCCCTCCGCCTTCGGGTGGGGGGACGGGTCCTGACTGTTGTTTGCGCTTACGCGCCAAACAGCAGCTCAGAGTACCCACCCTTTTTGGATTCACTCGAGGGAGTACTTGAGAGTGCTCCCCCGGGTGATTCCCTCGTTCTACTGGGGGACTTCAACGCTCATATTGGCAACGACAGTGAAACCTGGAGAGGCGTGATTGGGAAGAATGGCCGCCCGGATCTGAACCCAAGTGGTGTTTTGTTATTGGACTTTTGTGCCCGTCACGGATTGTCCATAACGAACACCATGTTCAAGCATAAGGGTGTCCATATGTGCACTTGGCACCAGGACACCCTAGGCCGCAGTTCTATGATCGACTTTGTAGTTGTGTCATCGGATTTGCGGCCTCATGTTTTGGACACTCGGGTGAAGAGAGGGGCGGAGCTTTCTACCGATCACCACCTGGTGGTGAGTTGGCTGCGATGGTGGGGGAGGATGCCGGACAGACCTGGCAGGCCCAAACGCATTGTGAGGGTTTGCTGGGAACGTCTGGCAGAGTCTCCTGTCAGAGAGAGTTTCAATTCCCACCTCCGGAAGAACTTTGAACATGTCACGAGGGAGGTGCTGGACATTGAGTCCGAGTGGACCATGTTCCGCACCTCTATTGTCGAGGCGGCTGATTGGAGCTGTGGCCGCAAGGTAGTTGGTGCCTGTCGTGGCGGTAATCCTAGAACCCGTTGGTGGACACCGGCGGTGAGGGATGCCGTCAAGCTGAAGAAGGAGTCCTATCGGGTTCTTTTGGCTCATGGGACTCCTGAGGCAGCGGACAGGTACCGACAGGCCAAGCGGTGTGCGGCTTCAGCGGTCGCGGAGGCAAAAACTCGGACATGGGAGGAGTTCGGGGAAGCCATGGAAAACGACTTCCGGACGGCTTCGAAGCGATTCTGGACCACCATCCACCGCCTCAGGAAGGGGAAGCAGTGCACTACCAACACCGTGTATGGTGCGGATGGTGTTCTGCTGACCTCGACTGCGGAAGTTGTGGATCGGTGGAGGGAATACTTCGAAGACCTCCTCAATCCCGCCAACACGTCTTCCTATGAGGAAGCAGTGCCTGAGGAATCTGTGGTGGGCTCTCCTATTTCTGGGGCTGAGGTTGCTGAGGTAGTTAAAAAGCTCCTCGGTGGCAAGGCCCCGGGGGTGGATGAGATCCGCCCGGAGTTCCTTAAGGCTCTGGATGCTGTAGGGCTGTCTTGGTTGACAAGACTCTGCAGCATCGCGTGGACATCGGGGGCAGTACCTCTGGATTGGCAGACCGGGGTGGTGGTTCCTCTCTTTAAAAAGGGGAACCGGAGGGTGTGTTCTAACTATCGTGGGATCACACTCCTCAGCCTTCCCGGTAAGGTCTATTCAGGTGTACTGGAGAGGAGGCTACGCCGGATAGTTGAACCTCGGATTCAGGAGGAACAGTGTGGTTTTCGTCCTGGTCGTGGAACTGTGGACCAGCTCTATACTCTCGGCAGGGTCCTTGAGGGTGCATGGGAGTTTGCCCAACCAGTCTACATGTGCTTTGTGGACTTGGAGAAGGCATTCGACCGTGTCCCTCGGGAAGTCCTGTGGGGAGTGCTCAGAGAGTATGGGGTTTCGGACTGTCTGATTGTGGCGGTCCGCTCCCTGTATGATCAGTGTCAGAGCTTGGTTCGCATTGCCGGCAGTAAGTCAGACACGTTTCCGGTGAGGGTTGGACTCCGCCAAGGCTGCCCTTTGTCACCGATTCTGTTCATAACTTTTATGGACAGAATTTCTAGGCGCAGTCAAGGCGTTGAGGGGATCCGGTTTGGTGGCTGCAGGATTAGGTCTCTGCTTTTTGCAGATGATTTGGTCCTGATGGCTTCATCTGGCCAGGATCTTCAGCTCTCACTGGATCGGTTCGCAGCTGAGTGTGAAGCGACTGGGATGAGAATCAGCACCTCCAAGTCCGAGTCCATGGTTCTCGCCCGGAAAAGGGTGGAGTGCCATCTCCGGGTTGGGAAGGAGATCTTGCCCCAAGTGGAGGAGTTCAAGTACCTCGGAGTCTTGTTCACGAGTGAGGGAAGAGTGGATCGTGAGATCGACAGGCGGATCGGTGCGGCGTCTTCAGTAATGCGGACGCTGTATCGATCCGTTGTGGTGAAGAAGGAGCTGAGCCGGAAGGCAAAGCTCTCAATTTACCGGTCGATCTACGTTCCCATCCTCACCTATGGTCATGAGCTTTGGGTTATGACCGAAAGGACAAGATCACGGGTACAAGCGGCCGAAATGAGTTTCCTCCGCCGGGTGGCGGGGCTCTCCCTTAGAGATAGGGTGAGAAGCTCTGTCATCCGGGGGGAGCTCAAAGTAAAGCCGCTGCTCCTCCGCATCGAGAGGAGCCAGATGAGGTGGTTCGGGCATCTGGTCAGGATGCCACCCGAGCGCCTCCCTAAGGAGGTGTTTAGGGCATGTCCGACCGGTAGGAGGCCACGAGGAAGACCCAGGACACGTTGGGAAGACTATGTCTCCCGGCTGGCCTGGGAACGCCTCGGGATCCCCCGGGAGGAGCTGGACGAAGTGGCTGGGGAGAGGGAAGTCTGGGCTTCCCTGCTTAGGCTGCTGCCCCCGCGACCCGACCTCGGATAAGCGGAAGAAGATGGATGGATGGATGGATGGATGGAATTAAAAATTTTAGTTTTACCCACCTGGTGGGTGTATGCCTGAACTCTATTACTTATCAGAACAATTAACCAGAAAAGTGGATACAAAATAAATTAATAAAAACAATTAAAAGTAAAAATTATTTAAGAAAAAAAGTCTGGTGAAGCTCTGCATCTGCATAAAAACACGGCTCTCAAGCGAATTGCTCGCAACTGCGAATCAGTTCTCGTCGTTCACTTAAAGAGCCGTTTAAAAGGCTCGGCTTGTTTGCGAATGTCACATCTCTAATGAATATTCAGTGCAAAAACGACTCAAGTACTTAGTACCTTCTGATTTATTTAGTAGCTATTTTTTAATGGTACATATGCTAATGTTAGCATATGCGCAGCTAAAACATTAAAAACATCCACAACTTACCGCAAAAAAATGTTTCATAGTTGGAATTGGAATTCTCGTAGGCTGAAATGTGAACATTTCTACTGACACGGACGATATGAATGTTATTTTTTTCTAGTTTGTAAGAGTTAGTCTGAAGAGTTATTCACT